>NW_006399771.1:23504325-23508426 GCF_000299155.1 Elephantulus edwardii | reverse complement strand
ACGTGCCATCAAGTCACCTTCTACCCATAGTGACCCTAGGTAGAGCATCTCTGAAGCCTGCCCTGTCCTGAGCCAGTCTCATTGATACTGACACACCTAACCTCATTTCCCCAGTTACTATATCAATCCATTTAATTTGGGGTCTTCCTCTCCTACATTGTGCTTCCATCCTTCCAATCATGACATCTTTCTCCAAAAACAAGTCCTTCCTGGACGCATGCCCAAAGTATATGAAATGGAGTGTCAAAATCCTAGCCTCCAAGGAAAAACTTACCTTCACCCTATCCTAGACAGGCCTATTTGTTTTCTTAGCAGTCCATGCTATGTTCAAGACTCTTCTCCGGCACAACAACTTGAAGGCATCATTTTTTTCTTCTGTCATCTTTAGTCATTGTCCAGCTCTCTGATGCATAACAACTAATTGTGAAGTCTATAGCCTGGATTAGGTGCACCTTAGTTTCTAGACTGACATCATTGCCTTTCAGTACGCTGGTGAGGTCACTGATCTTCCCAGTGCAATTTGTCTTTTGATTTGCAGACTGTTAGTGCCAAGAGTGTTAATTGCAGAAACAAGCAAGTTGTAAATGGTTAACAATCTCAATGTCTTCTCCATCTATCATGGTACTGACAATTGACCCAGTGTTGAGTATCTTTGTCTTCTTGATGTTGAACTTCAATCCATATTGAAGACTGTAGTCCATCAAAGTGATCCATTTCATCTCACAAATGCATAGGACTTCAATCTTTATGCTTTCCATTTTATTTATGACAATTTCCAGTTTTCTACATTCATATGTTGCACATTCCATCCTCCAATATTAATGGATACTTGGAGCTCTTTCCACTAATTTTTTCAGGATCTTCCAACCTTAGAGGCTCTAACTCCAGTACTTTACCTGACAATGTTCCTCTGTTATTCATAGAGTTTTTGAAAGCCTGTTATTTCAAAAGTGCATAACCAATGTAGTTCATTAGTCTTTCTTAATCTGTAAGCTTCACTGAAACCTGATCATCCATAGTCACTGCTCTGGTATTCGAAATATTGTTAGAATAGCTTCCAAGTATTACAATAACACACAAATCATCATACTAAAAGGAAAATGACAGACAAGATATAAAAGTAAACTACAAACAAGCAACCATAAATAAAACAAATCATGGAATAAGCAGTAATATGCAATTCACACCCTCCTCTATGTAGCAAAGTGGTAGATAAATTTTGTGCTCATAAAAGGCTAAAGAGCAAAATATAAAATAAGCAATCACACAAATATAAACAAAAATAAAACAAAAAATGCAAATATCTTGAAACAAAACAGTCCCTTCCAAGGATTGATTCCTTCTGAAAATATTCCCCTAATAAGTGAAACCAATTTTCACCATCTTTGTTAGTGAGGAGCATGCTGGGTGTTGTTGCTCACAAGTCAGAACCAACCCATAGCTGATCCTCCAGCAGGTTTTCAGAGGAAATAAATCATATGGGAGGATTGTACATCATTCTTCCACAGAATAGCTGGGGGATTTGAACCATGTGACTTTGAGATTGTAGCACAGCTTCTTATACTAGGACACCAGACTGTCATTGCTTCTAAGGAGCACTCTGGTTACACTTCTATAAAGAATAAAGAGCCCCTGATCCAAGACACGATATTTTCAATTGCTTGCTATGCATTTGAAAGTTGTATCAATAAGGAAAATTAAAAAAACCTAATGGATGACTTTGAATTTTAGTATTGGCAAAGAGTATTGAATATTCCATGGATTGCAAAAATAACCAAAACATCTAGCCTGAAACTGTGAGCTGGAACTAACTCAGATATGACCCTCCAGTGGGTTTTGAGAAGTGGTATATCTCACAAGAGAAGATTATTTATGTTTCTCCCATGGAGCATCTGGTGGATTCCAAACACCTGCCTTTGTATTGGCAGTGTAACGCCTTACCACTAAATCACCAGAGCTCCCATGAACATAAATAATCTAAGAAATCTTACAGAGAGTAACCATGAGTTGGAAATTACTTGACAGCAGGGATTTTTGGTTTTGGGTTGTATATATATATTTTTTATTGGTACCATTGGCTGTGTATTTTATGCCAGGTGTTGGAGAGTTGGATTTCCCCATATCTTGGATTTTCTAATGAATTCAAGAAAACTTACAGAATTTAGTTTGATTTTTTTCCCATTCTTCAAGTGTAGGAATAATGATATCCAAGCACTTAAGAGTCAGATCTGAAATTTAAAAAAAAATCTTACATAACATAAAAAGCAATTAACACTAATTGGTAAGAGCTAAATCTTTGCTATTTTGAATTTTAGCATTCAACAATACAAATTAATGTAATAATTATAATAGTGTTGTTGTTGATAGCTGCCGAGTTGAGCATAACTCATAGTGATCCTATGAACAAAAGACCTGAAGCCTTTCTATAGCTGTCACCATTTCTCAAGGTTCATAGAGTTTCCAGAGGCATGTTGTTTAGGAAATGGATGCCACTCCTGCTTCCAAATGATAATACTATTTTGAATTATTTTTATAACACTTTCCAATTAATAAAATCTATATTATTTTATTCCTATGAGAAGTAGTTAAAATTCCAGAATTCATATCATAAGTAAAGACTAGAGTGTACGGAGGATTTTTTTTTAAATGTGAGCATTGTACATCTTTTTAAACCCACACATACCCCTGACAGTTTGCTCTAAGCACTGTACGTGCTATATGATTAGACACATTTTGTATGATAACTCAGTAGACATGAGTTTACATTTTTAACTCCATATTCCAATTATTTTTCGGTTCTCTGTTTAAAGCCTTATCATAATTAATTTAAAGCCTATAGAGACGACTATATTATACATCCATAGTTTTGGGAGATGATCAATAAGAACTTTTTACTTCTGAGGATTTCTGGGGGTTTTGTTTTGTTTTGTTTTTCTTTTTTCTGGTTTTCCTTGTTGTATCCCATGAGACTGTATTTATTATTTCTTTTACCTTATATGAAAGATTCTACTCTCAAGTAGAAAGCAGGGTAAAGACTCCCTCATTTAGGATATCTTCATATTTTCTAGCCACATGGCCCCTCTTTATATATTAATTCTCTTCTCCAATTGCTTTTCGATGCATGCATTTATTTATTTGCCAATAAAACTATTTTTTCCATGGTAAAAGATTAGGCTTAAATACCCAGGAGGGCTGTAACATCTTTATCTGCTAACTTGTTCACTATATAGGAATAATGTTCCTAGATAATATTTTTAACTTCTCAGTGCTTTACTTAAACAATTTTTGTCTTAATTGCCTATTAAATACAATTCATCACTTGCTTTTAGAGAATTTCAAAAATACAGCAATTAAAGTAACAAATTGGAGCTTCTCATTCCTTTTCTTCCACTTTCTTATCTGCTTTCTGATTTTGCTGTCTTACAGGTACTGTCCAACTCTTCTTCATGTTATATGCCTCTCATGATGCTTCACCTGATACCATCTCCTCTAATCTATCTACAAGGAGCTCTGGTGGCTCAGTCTGTAGGGTGTTGTGCTACTAACTTAAAAATCACATTTCTTCGGTGATTCAAATCCGACGGTGGCTTCATGAGAAAGATAAATAATCTTCTGTGACTGACAAATTTGGAAAGCCAGATATGTGTTGGTTCTGACTTGACTGTAATGAGTTGGGATTTTTATGATGTGTTTTTTATTGTTGTTGTTTTTTTGGTTCTTTTTAAAAGAATCTACCTGTACATGTACTTGTGATAGTGGTAACAAATTGCAATACCAACGCTAAGGTATGCAGTTCAAATCCACCAGATGCTCTGTGGAAGAAAGAGGGACACTCCTCTGGTGTGATTTACTGCCTCTGAAAATTCAGTTAGCAAACAGAAGAAAGGTACTATATCTATCTATTGATAACTATTTAAAAGAGAAAGGCGGTAGAAGAAGGAAGAGAAAACCACTAGGACAGCAAGCATAAGTGAAGGATGGTGGGTTATGAAATGGGGACTTGGTGACAGAAGGAAATAAAAGGAACAGATGTATAGAAATTAATCATTAAAATAAATGCATAGAAATGATTATATGAAACAAAATGCATAAGAATAAAAA
>NW_006399771.1:23495024-23499730 GCF_000299155.1 Elephantulus edwardii | reverse complement strand
TGTTCCTCTGGGATTGCAGTGCAGTTTCTTGCCACTAGGCCACCAGAGCTCCCCTAGGAATGAGTATGTTTGAGATGGCCAGGTTGGCACAGGATAGAATGGCATTTAGAGCTCTTGTACATAGGGTTGCTATGAGTCACAAGTGACTCGATGGCACATAACAACAACAAACAAATATTCTTATCTGTGTTAGTTTCTGCTTTTTTGGGCCCAAATCAGTTGAAAAGAGAATGTATTCCAGATTTAAAAATCTTTCAAATTATAAATACTTTTCAACAAAAATACTTTATTGAGGAAATACTTTTTTAAGTCTTCAAACCATGTTTGAAAGTTTTATAGAACACAAAATTGTAATATATAGCAATCTTATTACTATAGAAGATCAAAGACTAAAACCTTCAAAATTGACTGTAACCCAACATTAAGAAAACAAAAATCTTTTCCACTGGACCAATAGGCAACACTGTGATAATGGAAATAAAGATTGAATTTGTCAGTGTTTTCATTTTACTTTTGACTCACAATCAATATCCAGGGTAAAAGATGTCAAAGAAATAAAAAGATGTATAACGTTGGGAAAATATGCTGTCAAAGATCTCTCCAAATTGCTGTAGAACAATGATGCCAGTTTAAAGGCTCAGGTATATTTGATGCAAGCCATGGTCTGTTCAATTACTTCCAATGCATCTAAAAATTTGAAGATGACTTAAGAGAAGAGTCAACACTTTGAATTGTGGTGTAGGAGAAGAGTATTGGATACCCCATGGATTGCCAAAAGAACAAAGAGGTCTACTTTGTGAAAAAAAGCAATCAGAGTGCTCCTTGATGTATGGATAGTAACATTTCACCTCACAATACTTGGGTATGTTGTCAGCAGGGCCCAATCTTTGGAAAATGTCATCATACTTGGAAAGTTGGAGGGTCAGAGAAAGAGAGAAACATAACCAACAGGTTGGTTTGACACAATCACTTAACAGTGAGGTTTCGGATATCAGAGATGGTGAGTTTGGCTCAGGAAAGAACAAAATTCAAATCTATTGTTCATTGGATTGCTATGAGTTGTAGGTGACTCAATTGCATCTAATAACAACAACAATAAAAGGCCCTTATATAACTTTGTTGCATTAAAAAATATCAGATTCTGTATTAACATGATCAAAACAGCAAAGCAGCTTTATTCCTTCCTAATTTGAAGATATAGTACACAAAAATTAGCCTGGAGAAAAAGACAGATTTGTTTTAAGGCCCAAAAAAGAAAATTTCAAAAGTTGTGAAGATTATTAAAATTGTATTGTTGATAATTGAGATTTAATTGAGTTTTCAATTCTATAATTGAAGTTGGGAAGAATCTGGCAAACCTCAGGCAAACACTAGAATCCACAAATTGCCTTGGCTGAACTACCTTTTCTTGATTCTTTGAGATGAAGCCTTATGTTACGCCACATTAAAATTTCAGAGATCAAACTAAATGCACTCACAAATGAACAGATTATGTGACTGTAATGTGAAGACTGTTCCATCTATAGAGAGTAAGTTCCTGGAAAGAAACTACTAATAATATGTGCTTTTAGACAAAATTGTGTTGAAGCATATGAGAAACTCTTTTGTGGCGAAGTGTGTATGATAGAGAAACCTACAGGGATATTTCAGCATGATGAAAGAATTAATAAGCAGGAAACTTTACACCTATGGAAAATGAGATCATAGAGTTACATTTAGAATATTTTACGGTAAGTTTAAATGATCAAAGATAAAGGTACTCTTTAAAAACTACAAAGTTTGATGTACAGTGCTACATTAAAAATGAAAATCTCGGAAATGAAAAATACAATTACTGAAACAAAATTTTAAAACTCTCAACAGGAGTAGTAAAAATTTTAAAACTTTCAGCGAGAGTACTAAAGTACATCTTTATAATTCTGTCTACCACAGTTGGAGTTATGTTATATACTAAATGGGTAGATATATATAAAAAAAAAAAGACCCAAGAAAGTATTTTTAATTCTGGAAGGAGATTCTAGAGAGAGAGAGAATAAGAAAGTGAGTGAAAGAAATAAAATATCCAACAATTAGCCTACTTTTTCCGCTTGTCTAAAACTGCTTGACTTCTCGAGGAGCAGAGGACCCAAGAGCAAGACAGGAAAGGACAAGTGGATAAAAGAGATTGTCAGGAGATCAGAAACACAAGAGGTTTCCTGGCCTTTCTAATACAAAGAGTTAGCAAAGATATTGAATAGTGAGTGTAGGAATAAAGTACTGAGAGGGTGTGAGAAATCTAAGAATACCAGCATTATGGCACAGTTGAGGGGAGAGAAAAGCAATGTCAGGGGAAGGTGTCTAGGTTTGCATCACAAAGTTATTCACACTTTTGCCTTGTGCAGACAAAGCAGCCTAAAACAGATAGCTTCTTCCAAGGACAAAATAACTGAGAATAAAGAATAAGACATTTCAGTTATGCAATGTACCCCCAGCTCTTTTGAAGAATTGAGAAAATTTGCACATCGGTTCTCTCTTTGATGTCTCTTAGTGTGTCCTATAGGAAAAGACTGATCTGAAATCTTAAAGTTGTTTGAACTGGGAAAGTAAGCAGAGTGCTCTGAATCCCCCTGTCCTTGGCTGTAGGTCTCCATGTCAGCTCTAAGGAAACAGGAAACTTGCATGACACACTTTCTTTTTCACTTTTCGTTGTTTTCACTCTTGGTGAAGAGAACAAGTAACTGTTTCACAGATAAACAACAACAACAAAAAACAAACAAAAATAAACCCAACCAAACAAAACTCTAAAGCATAGCTTAAGAGTTTGCCACAAAGGGTGGAATTGTGCTCAAATAATGCTTATGCCTTGTAAATGAATTTTATTATTTAAGTAATTTCCAAGATTATTAGAGATAATTAAAAAATGGCTGGAACAGGATGTATATAGGGAATCATTAGAAGTTCAAGCTGGATTTTTAAGTGGCTGTGGCACCAAGGATATCATTGTTGATGTCAAATGGATCCTGGCTGAAAGGAAAGAGTATCAGAATAATGTCTACTTGTGATTTTTTTTTTTACTATTTAAAGGCATTTGACTATGTGGATCATAACAAGTTATGGCTAACATTGAGAAGACTGGAAATAGCACACCAATTAACTCTGCTCATGTGGAACCCATCCTTAGACAAAGATGCTGTCCTGTGAACAATGCAAGGGAATGATGATTTTAAAATTAAGAAGGAAGTGCATCAGGGTTATAATTTTTTTCTCCATACCTATTCAATTTGTACATTGAGAAAATTATTTGAGAACATGAACACAATGAAGAGGAGTATACTATTAAGATTGGAGGAAGACTCATCATTAGCCTGAATTAAATAGATGGCACAACCCTCTTGCTGAAAATGAGGAAAAATTAAAATGCTTGGCTTGTTTCAGATCAAAAGAATACTGCCTTCAATATGGATTGCGTATCAATGCCAGAAAAACAAAATTTCTTACTACCAGACTGATAGGCTACATCATGGCAGATGGAGAAAAAATTGAAACCGTCAACAACTTCAACTTACTTAGATCCACAATCAACACACTTGGTACCAGTAATCAGAAAATCAGGAGACATGCTGCACTTGGAAAGTCTTCAGAGACCTCTCCAAATTATTGAGGAGCAATGATGTCAGTTTGAGGATTAAGGTGTGTCCGATTCAGCCATGGTCTTTCCAACTCATAATTGCTGTGCATCTGAGAGCTGAACAATGAATAAGGATAATATAATAATAGTTGATGCCTTTGAGTGTTAGAAAAAAGAACTGAACATTTCATGGACTGTCAAAAGAATAAATAAATGTATCTTGGAGAAAGTGTATCCAGAGTGGTCCTTGGAGACAAGGATGATAAAGCTTCACCTCACATGCTTCAGGTACGTTACTCCTTGGGGATAGCCTTAGGGACATCATGCTTAGAAATGCAAAGGCAACAAAGGAAAGAAAGACCCTCAATCAGTTGGATTGACATAATGACTGCTGTAATGGGCTCTAGTGTGCCATGAAGTGTGAGGATAGAACAGGATTCAGATCTGTTATTTATAGGGTTGCTATGAGCTATACTTAACATCAACAGCACCTAACAACAATAAGATTATTAGGGCTTTGCTCATTTGCTCACAATTTGATCACAATAGCCTGTAATTCACCCCATTGACTAAACATGAGATATTGATTATTGTTATGTGCATGACTATGATATATAATGACTCTGTAACTCAATAATAGAAAATCTTCAGGCCTTCTGTTCAAAGGGTCACTATGAGTTATCCTTGACTTGACAGCAATCGACAACAATAACCAATAGATCTTAACTCTGCACTATCTTGAGACAATTTCACTGTCTCCAAAATACTTGGCCCCATTGCGCCAGACACTGTGTCAATTTGTCTCATACAGGGTCTTTCTCTCCAAGGACTGGTCCTTCCTGGCAATATGCTTAAAGTATGTGAGACAGAGCTTCAAAATCCTAACCTCCAAGAAGCAACCTGGTATCACTCTATGTAGTAGGACAAACCTATTTGTTTTCTTGGCATTACATGGTATGTTCAATACTCTTTTCCAGCATTACAACTCAAAGTCATCAATTCTTCTTCTGTCATCTTTGGTCACTGTCCAGTTCTCTGATGTATAGCAAGAAATTGTGAAGACCATGGCATTATGTTGTTGTTGTAGTTATGTGCCGTC
>NW_006399771.1:23492763-23494924 GCF_000299155.1 Elephantulus edwardii | reverse complement strand
CCAGAAGGTCGGCTATGGGTCGGTTCACAGCAGCACTCTGGTCTTGGAAGGTGTGCAAGCTGGAAGCTCATTAGAGGCAATGATGGTGAAACTTTGTCTCACAGTTTCTGTGGATGTTGCAGGAAACATACATATGCTGGAAAAGGTGAAATGTAAGAGAAGGGAGATGTCCTTTAAAAAAAATGGACTGATTGTGACTTTTAGGAAAGTTTACAGAAAAGTTGAGTTTTCATTCATTTATTGTCCATTTTCCTCCCTCCTCCTCCATTTTCTCCTCCTTTATTCTACTTTGAAATGCATCGTTTATAGAAGATTGTTGTCATATTATGCCTCATCACAAAATCATAATTAAAAAAATTAAAACAAATTTAAAAATCAGGAAATTTTATACACACACATTCACAATGTTCTCCAGGGTGAAAATAATGTTTTGGGGGTTTACCCACTACCTTGTGGTAGTTATACGTGTTTTATTTTAATAATTCACTGAGTTCTATGCTTATGATCTATATTTTTCTGTACATGTATTATGTTTCAATTAAAGCTGAAAATATAAGTAAGAATAAAAAGATGCATTTATACAGTGACTGCAAGAATGAATTCAAGCATATCAGAGATGCTGAAACTGACACAGGGAAGGTTCAGATCTGTTGTTTATTTTGAGTTGTAGGCCACTCAAGGGCACCTCCACAACAACATAAGGTCTAAATCTCATCCTGGCAGGGCCCTTCCCTAATGTACTTAATCATAGTGGGAGTGGATATTCCTTATACCTATTTTATCTATACAGTTTAGTGGTTTGGGTTTTTTTTTTACTTATTATAAGCCAATATTTCATTATTCAAATTCTAAACTTCAGTTGTACATCTTTATATTAAAGTTTTTCTTTCCAAATTATTGTATAATTTCTCTCTCAGATTGATATCCAACTAACCACAGCTATTGACACCAAGTTTATTTCAACTCGTGATGACACCATGTATAACGGAATAATTTCATAGCATTTTCCTGGCTACAATAATTATGGGGGAAACTAAGCCTTCTTCCACAGTCTGCTGGATGAGATTGCACTGACAATTTGTCTCCCTCTTTTCTCACCCCCTCCCCTCCCTTTATTTTTCCAACCCATCCCCTCCCCTTTTATTCTCCTTTCCCCTCCTCTTCCCTTCTTCCTTCCCTCCATTTCTTTCTCTCTTCTCTCTCTCCCCCATTAAGTCTAACTCCTCCTTGGCCTCCATTAGGTTTCTAAGATTGAAAATTACAACAAGATGATATTGCTGTCTCTCTTTCCTATATAATTGGTGGTGAATATGAACTACTGGAGTCGTGTAGCCTTTGGGCTACACAATAATAAGTCACTGTAGACTCTACCACCAGAGAAAGAAAGGGCATTTGTGTCACTGAAAGGCTTAGATTGATTTGTTGAATCACCAGCATTCCAAGAGTGATCTAATTAATTAGATCAGCATAAATTAATTTCAAATAATTAACATTTCTGAGCAAAGTACTCACTTCAAGGCACATCTTATTAAGTTAATTTAAGTGAAAATTAGTGAATGACAAATATAATCACTGGATATTTTCTAATGCTGACCACAAAATTGTCCACATCTTATAATATATGTATAACAAACAAATCTTTCAAAATTAAAATTGTTGTTAAGTGAGGGTCAGCTGTGGGTCGGTTTTGACTTGATGTTACACAACAAGAACAAATACAATTTACTTTATTAGGAAAGCAATTCCAATTGAGGATTTTTATAAAATACAAAAATTCAGTTGATCTGAGTTATAGGATATGCAATGCTGAAATAACATAGTTTCATTTCCTGGAGACGTAAGTAATATTCCAATTTCTCTAAAAACAGTTATCATATAGTTGGAAAAAAATATGTGAGTAAATATTATTGGGGTTTTCTAAATTAAAATTTAGAATAGCACGTATGACAGAATAAAGAAATACAAATGTTGGCAATTTAAGATCATATGTAAAGAAAAATAATCAGAAAAATATTTTAATGTTTAGCTTCAATGTGATCATTTGGAGATTTCTAAGCAAAGAAACTATTTCAAGGGAAAGGTGAACATTTTAATTACCTTAAGATTAAAGATTTTTCTGATTCTAATTCATCTTTCCTAATTTATAAATAGAGAATTAAGT
>NW_006399771.1:23478795-23485308 GCF_000299155.1 Elephantulus edwardii | reverse complement strand
TTTGTCTTCTTGACATTGAGCCTCAATCCATATTGAAGGCTGCTGTTCTTGACCCTCGGTAGCAAGTGCATGAGGTCCTCCTCAGTTTCAGCAAGCAGGGTTGTATCATCTGCATAACGCAGATTGTTGATAGATCTTCCACCAATCCTGTCTCCACATTTCTCCTCAAAGAGCCCAGCCTCTCAGATAGTCTGTTCTGCATACAGGTTGTAAAGGTATGGAGACAGGACACATCCCTGGTATATGCCCCTCCCAATTTTCAACCATGCAGTGCTTCTTTCCACTGTTCTGACGACTGCCTCTTGTATAGGTTTCACATTAGCACAATCAAGTGTTCTGGGATTCCAATTCTTCTCAGACTCAGTCACAGTTTTCTATGGTCCACACGTTAAAGGCCTTTGCATAGTCAATGAAACACAGATAGACATTGCTCTGGTATCGCCCGTTTTCAGCTAAGATCCATCTAACATTAGCTACAATATCCCTAGTACTGCGATCCCTTCTAAACCCAGCTTGGACTTCCGGCAGTTCTCTGCTGATGTGCTGTTCCAGTCATTTTTGGATAATCTTCAGTAGAATCTTGCTTGCATGTGAAATCAATGTTATTGTTCTATAGTTTCCACATTCTGTTGTGGTTGTTTTCCAGATTTCTTGGCACAACTTGGTGAGCACGTCCAGGGTAGTATCTGTTAGTTGAAATATGTCAATTGATATACCATCTATTTCTGAGGCCTTAGTTTTTGCTATTTTCTTCAAAGCAGCCTGAATTTCTTAATTCATCACCATAGGTTCTTACTCATATGTTGTTTCATGAAATTCTTCTGTGTCTGCTAATTCCTTTTGAATACAATGACTGAGTATGTACTTTCCATCTTTTATTGCTATGAAATAAAACTTGCATGAGTAACTGAATGAAAACCAACAACCAATTGTCATGATCCTGAAAGTGGGTATTTTATTTGAGTTGTTTATGGATTTGTTTGGGTTTTTTTCATATTTTGGGGTTATTAACATATAACATATATAACATATATAACATATATAACATATATAACATATATAACATATATAACATATATAACATATATAACATATATAACATATATAACATATAATTGACAAATTGACAACTAGTAGAATGGTTGAGTGCCTTTGAATTATGTTGTTGGTGGAGAATATTGCATAAATCATCTATTACCTGAAAAACAAGCTAACTTGCTGTGGAAAAAGTATAGTCAGAATATTCCTTTCAAGTGATGGTCGAGAAAAATACTACATAAGTTTAGAGAGACTGAAGATCATTATACTAAGTGAACTAACTCAGTCTCATAAGGATAAGTACTACATAAGATCTAAAAATTAGAAGGGTAACTAGTAAAATGTGTATGAAGGTTCAAGAGCGGAGAGTTGGAATAGAGAGGTGAGTGGGGACAGATAGGAAATCACATGGTCACACAATTTGATTAATGGATAGGGTAAAAGAAATGGAAAAGATCCATCAGGGACATGAAAAGACAGTAATGGTGGGCCGAGTTCAATGGATTAGTTTTATAAAACATAAGGTATGGTAATTACTGATGAAACACAATGTGGAATGAAGGAAAGTGTGAAACACAATATATATCAATTTTGTATGGAAAGCAATATAAAATATTTTTTTAAAGGGAGAAAAGGGATGATAGAGAGACAATTAATTTGGACACATTATCAATACTTAACAATATTTGAACAAAGATAATTAGTAAGTAAAGTATAGGGTCACTGAAAAAAGAGGAAGACCCTCAACAAAGTGGATCAAGACAGTCATTGAAACAATAAAAGACTCAAACACCAGGACCATTGTGAGGCTAGCTTTTTAGCTTGTCTCAGTTTTTTCCTGTTATCATATGATTCTTAAGAGTTGCAACCAACTTGACAGCATTATCTCATATATTAATTATTGCAGGCCCTTCTTTAAATCACTAAAGAGTAAAGATACTACCTATGTGGAAGTTGGAAATAAGGAGGATCAAAGAAGAATTATTAACTTTGTATTGTCTTGTTCATGAAGAGCATTTAATTTGTCATGGCTTGCCAGAAGAACAATAAAGTCTGTCTTAGAAGAAATGCAACCAAATATTTGAGGCATGTCATCAGAATGAACAATAGGAATTCCTATAGGAATTCATTATGCTTGGTAATGTAGGGAGTTATTCGGGGGGGGGGAAGAGAAAAGAAAGATACTTGATAAGATGCCTAGCACATCAGGTACATCAATGGTGCAAACACGGCAGGAATGTGAGGATGGTACAAAGTAAGGCAACATTTCATCTAATTGGACATGCTCACTGAGTTTATGCCTACTACATGTTACCTTACTGAAGACAACTGAGACAACAGGCTTCTACATGGATTATATCTCAACATCAAGAAAACAAAATTTGTCACCACTGGACCAATAGGCAACATGATCGATGGAGACAGGATTAAGGTTGTCAATGATTTAAATTTTACTTGGATCTATAATCAACACCCATTATAGCTACACTTCAATAATAAAAGACAAGTTGCATTGGGAAAATCTGGTCTCAAGTTCTTTGAAGTGCTTAAGATGAAAGTTTAAAGTTGATCCAAACCATGGTAGTTGCTTCCTATGCATCTGAAACTAAGACAATGAGTAAGGAAAAATCAATGCCTTGAATTGTGGTGTTGGACAAGAATACTGACTATTCAAAGGGCTGCCAGAAAAACAAACGAATCTGTTTTGGTGGAAATACAATAAAAATACATCTTAGAGGAAAGGAGTAGACAATTTCACCTTATATACAAGTTTTCAGGAGAGGCCAGTTCTTGGAAAAAAGATCTTATTGAAATAAATAGAGGGCCAGCAAGAGGAAGACCTTTAATAAGACAATCTGACAGAGTGACTGTAACAGTTTAACTCAACAAGATGAAATGAGAGTGATTGTAACATGTGAGATATTGTGAGAATAGCACAGGGTAGGAGAAAGTTAAGAACTATTGTTCATATGAACAATAAACTCATTATAAGAGGTAGTTAATGTGAGGGCAGATAGCAACAAAACCTGCTCACTACAATTCAAAGGCAGGCATAGATTCACCTTTGTTCATCCTCATTCGTTGTCCAACTTCTAGATGTATAGGAAGCAATTAAAAATACCATGACTTGGATCAGGCATAAATTAATCTTTTAATTGATATTCTTGTCCTTTAGCACTTTAAAGAGGTCCTTGGCAGAAGATTTCCTCAATAAAATATATCTTTTGATTTCTTGATTGCTGTTATACTGAGTGCTGTTTGTAAATTTCAGTAAAATTAAATCTTTGACAACTTCAATCATTTCTCCACTTATAACAATATTGCCTATTATCCCAGTGGTGAGAATTCTTTGAGTTGGATCATCTTTCTTGGAGATGGGAACAAATATGAATCTCTTCTAGTCAGACAGGCAGTGGTTCTCCAAATTTCCTGGCATAAACTGGTGAGCCCTTCCAGAAACAACCACCGTAAGTCGGTAAATATTATTATCATTCTACCTTTACCAAAGATGTAACAGGGCAAGAATGAAACAATAATTGTGTAGCCTTATTAAGGAAGATAGCAGAAGAAAGTCCAGATTTTATAACAACCAATGCAGTGTTTTTCCTTGTCCAATTTTCTTTTTGCAAAACAAGCAGAATTTATTTCCTCTGCCTCCTCTACATATCAAATCACATAATAAAAAAAGCAAAGGAATATTAAGACCAGTTATTTTTGCCATGACAGATGTCTATCAATCCTTTGCTGACAGAGGAATACTGACATCAAGTGCTATTTGATGTTATAAAGAGAGAGAGAGACCCATAAGACAATACCTAGTAATGGTCAAAAGAACACCGTCCTGCTGCCATGTGGGAAGTTGATGCTGATCCAGCTAGTGATATTCAGATTTAAAACATAGCCATCTGGCATTGTGCTAACAAGGTTATGTGCTCTGGACTAGAATAAAAATTAGACACCAAAAACTTCAGAAAGCTTCTAAGTAATTTTTGGTTTGGAGAACAAAGCTTTAAAGAATAAAAGGAAGAAAGCCCTTCTTAAAGTCTGGTTTTGAATATGGAAAATGAAAGCTGGCCAATTCAGAAGGACAATCTGTTCACTTGCTATCTCTCTATTAAAGCTTCCCAGCAGCGCATACGAGCCTTTCCAACTACTCAGAGAGACTCAGCTCTCAGACTGTCAGGTGTACACCAATCAGCAGCTGGACTAGGCTTACAGCTTCCCCTTAGGCAGGTTGTTTTCTGTTGAAGATGGGAAGGACTGGAGTTCAGCCAAAGTGGAGAACAAACACAAGTAGCGTCTGTGGATTTGGTTGTTTTGTTGTAAATATAGTGTTTAGTAAACATTAAGGGATAAAAAATTACAAAATACTTAGGTCTGTGGTTTGAATTTAGGTTAGGTTTAAATTTTGTATCTTTCCACAAAAATTCAAGTTTACAATATTGATGCCATTGTTTGCTTAAATCAAAGATAAACAGATGTAATTCAACTTCTTTTTAAATATTCTTGGGGAATTAGAGGTTAGTATTGCAGAACTGAAATATAATAATTCAAAAATATCTACTTGATTTTGTTAACTAGACTAAGAAGTTTTAAAATGATATTTTAAAAGAAAAAATATTTTTCAATTAATCTTATGAATCTAAGATATATTTAAGTAAGGATTTTTTTGGTTTGGTTCAAGGTAATTAATTTCACATAGCTTTAACACTCATTATGAGACTGGTATTTATGACTCAATTATCTTACAAGATCATACTATTTTGAATCCTTTCAAAATATCTATGTACAATATATTCTTATGCACAGTCTGATATAAATGGAAGTGCATTTGAATACCTTAGAATTCTCTTTTTATATTAAATTACTTCTTCACCCTTTTTAGAACTGAGTTTTATTTTGTAATGAGGATAAACCTATAATTACTTTTGACATGTACTCTCCTACTTGGGTAAATCCTATTATGTTACTGTTGCAAAGAACTCATCAATGTAATCAGCATACACATATCATGTAAAATATGACAAGTTATTAAAATGTAGGTAAATCTGCAGATAAATCTTAAAGGCTCCTCTGGAAATAATGATAAATGCATTTGGTATTAAAAATGACATTTTTGTCAGATGCTATCATTTCAGATAACTACATTTCAAGTTATTGAAGCTAAATAGAACAAAGGCCATTTTCTTAATTTTTCTGTTTAAGTGCATTGTTGCAACAACCATGACAATTCATTTCATTGTTTATTTCTTTTTTTTTAACTGACCCTCTAAATTACCATTTATTATGATCTTCTTCAGAGACTAGTCTCTCCTGATAATAGGTAGAAAATATAAGACTCAAAACTGCCTAGTTGACCTTTTTGCCAGGCATTTTCATTCTTATTTATGGCACTAAATATTTTTAATTAACACCATGATTAGAATACAACAATTCTTCATCCTTCCTTATCTATTATCCAGCTGTCACATGTTTGCAAAGTAATGGAAAACAACATACTTTAGTTTAAGTTCACTTTAGTCATTGAAAAATGTCTTTTTTGCAACAGATTCGTGAACCATAATGTATAATTTCTTTACAGCTATACCCATGGATGGTGATTGAAGATCCAAATAAACCTCTGATGATGTTTTATTTTCTACAAATACAGTAAAGTTGCTTTTGATCCAAACTTCTGGGTTCACTATGCCAAGGTATAATCCATATTGCAGGTTTTCAGTTTGTCTCATTGTTCTTTTTTAGGGTTCTTTATTTGTTTTAATGTTAGGTTTGTTTTTTTTTTTTTACTTTTAGATGTTCTTCAGAAATTGTTTCAAGGTTTTCTTTTAACAAGCAATGTTGTGTCATTTACATATCACTTTTGCACATGTTTGTCCAATCCTGATTTCTTTTTTATTCTAAAAAAGTTTTGCTTGGTTTTTTTCTTTCTTTTTTATTATGACCTTCTTGGTTATATATGAAAATAGCTGAACATCAATAAATTCTCTTCACTATATCTCTTTTTGATACTTCTTGAATCATTCAATATTTTATCCTCAGAGGGTTTCAATATTGTAACTTAAAGCTTGTATTTTCACTTCATTTTTCCCCATTTCTACTTCCAAAAGATTAAATAGTGCAATGCTATTGTATACTTTTTCTCTTAGTCTGTTTGCCTTCTTCCTTTTCTCACATTCTTATTTTCTGTCTATCCTCCCTTTTTTTTCTTTGTCCATGTAAGAATATTAAAGGTTGGAATGTCCCATAAGTAAAAGCAATTCTATTCTAAATTAGTTATTCTAAGGTAATCTTCATATAAGACTATTTAACTTGTTGTTGTTGTTGTTATGTGCCATCGAGTCACTTGTGACTCATAGTAACCCTATGTACCAACAGCCCTAAACTCTGCTCTGTCCTGTACCAATCGTACTGTCTCTGACACTACCATCCCAATTACCCCAGTCACTGAATCAATCCACCTCATAGAGGGCCTTC
>NW_006399771.1:23470690-23478384 GCF_000299155.1 Elephantulus edwardii | reverse complement strand
TAAACATTTGCTAAAAGACTAATATAAATTAAAAAATAAAATAAAGTTAAAAATATTTTCCTTTATTCCTTTTAAAAGATACAATAACTTTGGAAATACTCAGCAGCAGTTTCACCCTGTCCCAGAGGGTTGGTATGAGTTAGAATCAACTCGATGCATGTTTAAAGTCAAAAGACCTTAAGCAGTTATTCAGTGAGAGAAAGTAACATGCAAAAGTAAAAATGGCATAAATCCTTTTTGTAAGAATTTATCTCCTTGGTTTTGTTGTTGTTATGTGCCGTCGAGTCGTTTGCAACTCATAGTGACCCTGTGTACAATAGCCCTAAACCCTGCTCTATCCTGTGCCAATTGCATTGCCTCTGACACACCCATCCCGATTGCCCCAGTCACTGAATCAATCCACCTCATGGAGGGTCTTCCCCTCCTGCTCTGTCCCTCCACCCTACCGAGCATGATGTCCCTCTCCAAGGACCTGTCTCTCCTTACAAAATGTCCAAAGTATGTCAGACAAAGCCCCAGAATCCTTGCCTCCAAGGAGTATCCTGGTTTAACACTCTCCAGGATGAATCTGTTTGTTTTCTTGGCACTCCATGGTATATTCAATACTCTTCTCCAACACCACAGCTCAAAGGTGTCAATTCTCCTTCTGTCCTCCCTAGTCATTGTCCAACTCTCTGATGCATAACAAGTGATTGCAAAGACCATGGCCTGTATCAGGTGCACCTTAGTCTCCAGAGAGACACCATTGCTCTTGAGTACTTTGGAGAGGTCCCTAACAGCAGACTTTCCCATCGCAATATGTTTTTTTATTTCCTGACTACTGGTGCCAAGAGTGTTGGCCATGGAGCCGAGCAAACTGAAGCTGTGAACAATCTCAATCTCTTTGCCATCCATCCTGATGCTACCAATTGGTCCAGTGGTGAGAATCTTTGTCTTCTTGACATTGAGCCTCAGTCCTACTGAAGGCTACAGTCCTTGACCCTCTGCAGCAAGTGCATGAGGTCCTCTTTAGTTTCAGCAAGCAGGGTTGTGTCATCTGCATAATGCAGCTTGTTACTAGACCTTTCACCAATCCTGATGCCACACTTCTCCTCATAGAGCCCAGCCTCCCGGTTAATCTGCTCTGCCTACAGGTTGAAAAGATATGGAGATGGGACACATCCCTGGCATACACTCTTCCCAATTTTGAACCATGCGGTGTTGCCCTACTCTGTTCTGACCACTGCCTCTTGGTCCAAGTATAGGTCTTGCATTAGCACGATTAAATGTTCTGGAGTTCCCATTCTTCTCAGAGTCAGCCACAGTTTGTTATGATCCACACAGTCAAACGCTAGGCAATATAAACACTTATATGACATAAAAAGGAAGCTAGAAATTAGGTAATGGGAAACTATTATGGGAATAAAAATAAATGTTCCTCTATTCAAAATGGGGAATTATGAGTTAGATCAGAAAAAAACAGAGAAGACATAGTACATATATTAATCTTTTCAAGACAATGCAAACTCAATATTGTATACATAACAGGGAGAAAAGATCTCTCTCCCAGTAGATAGGAGAACTGTAGAAAAATTGCATTGAATTAATAGGAGCTCTGGTGGGGCAGTCTGTAAGAAGCTGATGGTGAAGAGATGGGAGACAAAGAATGTGTTAGTGACTGTGAAACTTGATAGACGAGAAGCATGATTAAAAGGAAAAAATAGTGTAGTGATAGGGAGAGAATAAATGTCTTGTGAATGTTGAAGTTTCTCTAGGCAGGGAGTCAGCTTGTCACATTGTCAAGAAAACTTCAGTAAATGGAAAAATTCAGCAAATTAGGTAAACTGGAAAGGAAGAGAAAAGAGAAAAAAATGATTCTGCTATGTAGGATCCAACAATAAAACAGAAATAAGTGAATACTGCTCTTGCAGTTTCTCTCTCTTTCTCTTTAAACCACACTAATCCATCCCCCTGCTGTGATCTATTTCCAGTAAAGTATTTTTGTTCAAGAAAAAAGATTTTGAAACCGGAAGCTATGTAGACTTAAGAAACTTGTTCTTTATACCAAAAGTTTCTTTTCAAACATGTATCCAATTTACATAATTAGCATAAAAGAATGCTATTAAAATTACTAGGTTAGTACTTTAATAGGTCACAGAAACTGAGACATGATAGAGCAAGACCTCAATTTTACTCAGTTCAAAATTAGTGCAACAGAATTCATTTGACAATTCATTTTGTCTTTCATTCAACAAAGAAATTTTTAGTGCTTTTCGTGTGCCAACAAATTGTCTACGAACTATAATACATCAATGGGAAAAAAAACAACAGATAAAAACCTAGCCTTTATAGAACTTTTCTTTTTGGGTTGGAAAAAAGGAAAATGTGTGCCATCTAGTCCAAACTGACTCAGAGCTGATCCTCTGATGGATTCACGTAAGAACAAACTGTGTTGGACAATGAATGACACATCATAAGAAAACCTAGTATTTAGAGGTAAGAAAGGTGTAGTTTTATGTAACATTTGCCAAATAAAAGCCACCAAGGGAGTAATTAATATGAGTAAAGAAGGGAAACTTGAAAAACTGTAAACAATGAAATATCTGGGGGAAAGTTCTATGTAAATAGAAGTGAAAGGAAAATTTTTTAAACAATGTCCCCACACCCAAGTATTGTAAGAACCTATACCTTTGATCTGTATTGTAAGAACCTATACCTTTGATCTTGTGTGAATGTTTGTGTTCCAGGAACTAGCTGACCACAAACTGAACAATTACTGGCAAAAACCATATTTTAACTAACGTCAGCAGCAGGTAACTGACCTAAAATTGAACTTCTCCTTTTGCAAAGAGCCAATGAGCTAATTCCACACCAAAGAGCCCATGGACCTTGTATAAATCCCCTTGCTTTTTTGGGCTCGGGGTCGACTTCCCAGTCTCCTACATGAGATACAAGTCGTCCTGAAGCTTCGTCAATAAAGCCTCTTGTGATTACAGCGAGTGGATCTGGTGTGAGTTGCTAGGGGTCGCGCCTGGTCTGGGAAAAGCCCTAGTTTGGGGTCTTTCATTTGGGGGCTCTCTCATCTGGGGTCGAGCAGTCAGCCCCGCAACCCACCAGTCAGCCACTTGGAGGTAAGAGGATCCTCTAAAATGTCTTCGTTTCTTTGTCTGTGCGGCTCCGCCAAACCTGTGTGTTCGTAAGGCTGTTTTATTTTCAGCTTACTTTCAGTTTGTGAGTGTGGCGAAGCAGGCGTGTTTGAAAAAACCAGGAGTCACAGCCCTAGCTAGACGTCCCTTACGGATCCAGAGGCTTTCATAGTCTCTGGTCCATCTGAGGGACTTAGAGTGTCGCGCCGGAGAGGAGGGGCCCAGAGGGTTCTCCCGTCTGAAGCAGCTTTCAATTGGTTGTCCTGAAGAGAGCTTCTTGTGTGTCTTTTATTTCTTGTGAGTGTCTGCTGTGTTCTGTGGGCGACGAATATGGGACAGAATATGATGACACCCTTATCCCTGACTTTAGGACATTTTTCTGAAGTAAGAACCAGGGCCAATAATCTCTCCGTTAACGTTAGAAAAGGACCTTGGCAAACCTTCTGTAACTCTGAGTGGCCCGCTCTGGGAGTCGGTTGGCCACCAGAGGGAGCATTTGACTTAACAATCATTTTGGCGGTTAAAGATCTTGCTTTCCAGGAAGGACCAAATGCGCAACCTGACCAACAGCCATACATCATCGAGTGGCAGGATTTAGTGCAGAATCCACCTCCATGGGTAAAACCTTGGGTTTTGAAGAAACATACCACCCCTCCACGTGCATTAGCCCTAAAAACCCGAACTTCTGAGTCCAGAGTTCCTCTGGCTCCAGAAGCTGTGCCATCGGCACCACACAAAATTTATTCTGAGATTGAAAATCCACCTGAGTGGCCTGAGATGTGCCACAATCCTCCCCCATATCAGGGCCAGGTTGATCCCGATCCCCCAACCCTGCAAGTGGCCCCCAGGGACCACCACAGGGGACTCGCAGACGGAGGGGTCTGGAGAGCCCAGATTCCACTGTGGCTCTCCCCTTACGAGCGTACAGAGGGCCCCAGAGCTAGGACAACGCCAACCCCTCCAGTACTGGCCATTTTCCTCTGCTGACCTCTATAATTGGAAGACTAACCATCCTTCCTTTTCAGATAACCCCACAGGGCTTATTGGACTAATTGAGTCCCCCATGTTCTCTCACCAACCCACCTGGGATGATTGCCAGCAACTTCTCCAGGTCCTTTTCACTACTGAGGAGCAAGAGAGAATTCAGACGGAAGCCAGGAAAAATGTCCGAGATGCTGCAGGACAACCAGTCCAGGCTCCTGCTGCCATAGATGAGGGATTTCCTCTCGTTCACCACAACTGGGATTATAACACTGCTGAAAGTAGGGAGCAGCTATCTGCTTACCACCGGGCTCTCGTAGCAGGTCTCAGAGGGGCTGCGCTATGCCCCACTAATTTGGCTAAGGTAAGAGAAGTCCTTCAAGGACCTACCGAATCCCCCTCCGTGTTCCTAGAAAGACTAATGGATGCCTATAGGAGATACACTCCCTTTGACCCCGCGTCAGAGGGACAGAAAGCAGCAGTAGTTATGGCCTTCATTGGGCAGTCTGCTTCAGAAATCAGGAAAAAATTACAGTGCATAGAGGGTTTAGAAGATTTTACATTGAGGGATGTAGTGAAAGAAGCTGAGAAAGTGTACCACAAGAGGGAGACAGAGGAAGAGAAGGCAGAGAGAGAGAAGAAAGAAAGAGAGAGAGGAACGTGAGGACCGGCAAGACGGCCGTCAAGAGAGAAATTTGACAAAAATCTTGGCTGCAGTAGTGAGTGAAAAAGAAAGAGATAGAGCAGGGTCTAGACAGATAGGGCACCTTGGCACTAAGGGATTGAAGCAATATGAAAAGAAACTGCAGTTGGACAAAGACCAGTGTGCATATTGCAAAGACAAGGGACACTGGGCTAAAGAGTGTCCCAAGAAAAAGAATAAGCCGTCAAAAATTCTCACCCTAGATGAAGACTAGGGAAGACGGGGCTTGGATCCCCTCGCCAAGCCTAGGGTAACTATATCTGTGGGGGGGACCCCCGTTGACTTCCTGGTAGACACGGGGGCACAACATTCAGTTCTGAAGCAGCCCCTGGGGAAAATTAGCACAAAGAAGTCAGTGGTGCTAGGGGCTACTGGACAAAAATTTTGGCCATGGACCACAGAATGGACTATAGATCTAGGAAAAAATCAAGTGACTCACTGTTTTCTTGTTATACCGGAGTGCCCAGCCCCACTCTTAGGAAGAGATCTCCTAACTAAACTGAAAGTCCAAATTGAGTTCACTCCAAGGGGGCCTGTAGTTACCTGGAATAGCAACAAGCCTAGCACTCTAGCCCTAGTAGTTCAACTAGAAGAAGAATACAGGGTCCATGAACAAGAGACAGAGGCTAAAGATTTGGACCTTGTAAATTGGTTAAAAGAATTCCCAGAAGCCTGGGTAGAAACAGGGGGGTTAGGTATGGCTAAAAATGTTCCACCAATAGTAGTGGAATTAAAAGCAGCCTCCTCCCCCATTAGAGTTAGACAATATCCTATGAGTAAAGAAGCCAAGGAGGGAATCTGACCACATATCTTCAGGTTGATAAAACAATAGGTTCTAGTTCCATGCCAATCCCCCTGGAACACTCCTCTCTTCCCTGTGAAAAAGCTAGGGACAAATGACTACTGGTCAGTGCAGGATCTAAGAGAAGTGAATCCGAGAGTGCAGGACATACACCTCACAATTCCTAACCCTTACACCCTCCTCAGCATGCTACCACCCGAGAGAAAATGGTATTCTGTCTTAGACTTGAGAGATGCTTTTTTCTGTCTGAGGTTGCATCCCTCTAGCCAAGCTATCTTTGCCTTTGAATGGAGAGACCCTGAGGCCAGGATAACTGAACCATTAACCTGGTGTCGGTTGGCTCAGGGGTTCAAGCATTCGCCGACCCTTTTTGATGAGGCCGTGCACCAAGACCTCAGTGAGTTCCTGACCAGCAACCCTCAGGTGACTTTGTTACAGTATATAGATAATCTGCTCCTAGCCACCCTAAACAGAGAGGAATGCATTGAAGGTACAAAGAAGCTTCTAATGGAGCTGGGGACTTTAGGCTATTGTGCCTCAGCCAAAAAGGCCCAGCTGTGCAAAACTCAAGTAACTTACTTAGGGTATGTACTGAGATATGGCCAAAGGTGGCTAACAGAGGCCCGGGAAAAGACTGTAATGCACATCTCGACTCCCTCCTCACTGAAGCAGGTAAGGGAATTCCTAGGGACAGCCAGGTTTTGTCACCTGTGGATACCCGGGTTTGCCTCCTTGGCAGCACCCCTGTATCCTCTAACCAGAAATCAGGAACAATTTACCTGGAATCCTGAACATCAGACGGCCTTTGAGGACATTAAGAAAGCCTTGCTTTCAGCTACTGCCCTCGCCTTGCCAAACCTGACCAAGCCATTTACCTTATACATAGATGAAAGAGGCGGGGTGGCTAAAGATGTGTTGTCGCAAGGTTTAGGACCTTGGAAACGGCCAGTGGTCTATTTGTCCAAGAAACTAGATGCAGTGGCAGGTGGTTGGCCAGTCTGCCTGAAGGCCATTGCAGCTGCCACGGTCCTAATAAAAGATGCAGACAAATTAACCATGGGGCAGCATGTCTCTGTCACAGCCCCTCATGCATTAGAGAGCATCATTTGACAACCACCTGACCGATGGATGACTAATGCCCGCCTGACCCACTATCAGAGCCTACTCCTCAAGGACAGCGTGACCTTTGGGGCTCCAGGCTTCCTAAACCTGGAGAACCTGCTGCCTGCGGATGGGGACCCAGAACCATACCATTGCTGCGATGAAATTCTAGCAGAAGAAACCAGCAACCAGAAAGACCTAAAAGATCAGCCTTGGCCCCGGTGCCCAACCTGGTTCACTGACGGCAGCAGCTTCGTAAAGAACGGTAAGCAGGCCGCAGGGGCAGCAGTGGTAGACGGGAAGAAAGTTATTTGGTCCGACAGCTTATGTGAAGGAAGCTCCACACAAATAGCCGAGTTAATAGCCCTCACTCAGGCGTTGAAACTAGCAGCAGGAGACGCTATAAATATCTATACAGATAGTTGGTATGCTTTCGCCACAGCCCATATCCATGGGGCCATTTACCGGCAGCGAGACTTTCTTACCTCAGCAGGGAGAGAAGTAAAAAACAAAAAAGAGATCCTACAACTGTTAGATGCTATACACCTGCCAAAGAAAGTAGCCAACATGCCCTGTCCAGGGCACCAACGAAATCAGGATGTCGTAGCTAAAAGGAACTGGATGGCAGACAAAGCCGCTAAGTCAACAGCAGAGAGAATCCCGACATTAGCTACTAAAATATGTGAACTCTGGTGGGCCCCACCATCCGATATTAGTTTTCAGTATTCTGAAGAAGATGAACAAGAAGTGTCTCGCTTAGGATTGACTAATAAGAACTCAGAAGGAGCTGTAATAGATGAAGAGAACAAAAAAGTTCTCCCTCAGAAAGAAGGTAGAGAGTATGTATAACAAATACACTATCTGACCCACTTGTTGTTGTTGTTATGTGTCGTCGAGTCGCCTGCAACTCATAGCAACCCTATGTACAACAGCCCTAAACTCCACTCTGCCCTGTGCCAATCGCACTGTCTCTGACACTCCC
>NW_006399771.1:23446724-23468075 GCF_000299155.1 Elephantulus edwardii | reverse complement strand
TAAAGAGTTGAATAGAAGATTTCAAAAGGCAGCACGGGATGACAAAGCAAAATATTACAATGAAATGTGCAAGGAGTTGGAGTCAGAGAATCAAAAGGGCCGAACTCGCTCAGCATATCGTAAGCTCAAGGAATCTGACCCACTTAGGAGCAAAGAAATTAAAAGCCCTTATCAAAACCTCTGAGTTCCAAATATTAAAATTAAATAAAATCGTTCAAGAAATTGTAGAAAACTGCAAAGCCTGTGGCTTAACAAATGCCAAGACCACTGATGAGACACCCGGTAAAAGGCTGAGAGGAGACAGACCTGGAGCATACTGGGAGGTGGATTTTACTGAAGTAAAAGTCACCGTTTATAACTATAAGTAACTGCTAGCGTTTGTAGATACCTTTTCAGGATGGGTCGAAGCATTCCCCACCAAGCAGGATACTGCAAATGTGGTAGCCAAGAAGATCCTGGAAAAAATTTTCCCACGGTTTGGGATACCCAAGGTAATTGGGTCAGACAATGGCCCAGCCTTTGTTGCCCAGGTGAGTCAGGGACTGGCCAAACAACTGGGGGTGAATTGGAAATTGCATTGTGCTTATAGACCCCAGAGCTCAGGTCAGGTAGAAAGGATGAATAGAACTCTAAAAGAGACCTTAAGTAAAATAGCTCTTGAGACCGGCATAAAAGATTGGATTGCTCTCCTTGCCTTCCCGCTGTTCTGTGCGCAGAACACCCCAGGGATCCTTTCATGTACCCCCTATGAGGTCCTGTATGGGGGACCACCCCCTCTTTCTAGTGTAAATGTGAAGTACAATGATGCCAGTTTTACTGATTCTGCATCATTAATGACTCGGTTGAAAGCTCTAGAAACCTGCCAAAAGGCAACCTGGCCAATGCTTCAAGAGATTTATAATGATAAATTGCCTCCCCTCCCGCACAATTTTCAGGTTGGAGATAAAGTCTTAATCCACCAGCACTGGACAAGCAATCTCAAGCCTCACTGGAAGGGACCCTATAAAGTGCTGCTGACTTCCCCTACAGCTGTTAAAGTAGACGGACTAGCAGCTTGGGTCCATGCTTCTCATGTCAAGCCTGCTCTGACCAGTGAAGATGACCAGTGGACTCTGGAAAGGACTGATAATCCTGTTCGTTTGCGCCTTCGTCGGGACAGCTGAAAGTAACCACAACCCGCACGCCCCTCACAACCTCACCTAGGTAGTCTAATCTCAAGCAGGGAGCATTGTATGGTCCATCTCTGCAATCGTTGCCCCTTGGACCTGGTGGCCAGATCTGTACCCTGACCTCTGTAAGTTAGCCCATGGAGCCCCTGCAGACTAGGATGTAGAAACAACCCTTAAACCCACTGCTCCCTCATGGCCCACTACCCATGACGCTCAAGGCCTTCTAGCCTCTGCCCTCCTCAGAGGATGAGCAGGTTGTGTAAATCAGAGACAGAGAGGGAACCTAAGATGGTTCACTTTCTACGTCTGTCCAGGGCATGACCTGAATACCCGAGGGCTAACTCGTATGTGTGTCGGACAGAGTGATTTCTATTGCCGAAGCTGGAAATGTGAAACAACTGGGAATACTTACTGGAAACCTTCCTCCTCTTGGGATTTCATAACTGTAACCGCTAACTACTCTCGAGTTAGTCTGGGAAATCCCAATTCCATTAAACAAGCAATAGCTGCATGTAGTAATTGGTGTGACCCCATAAAAATCTCTTTCACAGATCCTGGAAAAAAAGCCCGTCAATGGCAGTCAGGATATTGGTGGGGAATCAGGCTTTACAAAGAAAACTATGATAATGGGCTGTCATTTATGATAAAACTGTTTGATCATCCTCTACAGAGTACAGTAATAGGTCCTAACCCTGTGCTGGCAGGGCTCTCTCCAGCTGAAAATTCGCCTCCTGTTCCACCCCAGAGCCAACCCATCTTAACTTCACTCACACCAAAGGGGTTAAAAAAACAACCCGCCTCTACAAGGGACCATCTCCTCAATCTAATTCAAGGAGCTTTTAGTGCCCTAAATAATACCAACCCCCCAAATCACTGATTCTTGTTAGTTATGTTTAGCCACCAACCTGCCTTAATCGCAGTGGCAGGAACATATAAAAACTCCACTGTTCATAATAACTGCACTTGGGACACTGAGACAAAGTTAACTCTAACTGAAGTTTCAGGAACTGGAACCTGTATCGGAAACCCTCCTAGCAATCTTCGCTCATTATGTAACACCACTACCCAAGTGTCCCTCTCTAAGGGATACTTAGTTCCCAATACCAGATATTGGTTGTCCTGCAATACTGGATTAACCCTGTGTGTCTCTTTAGCTGTTTTTGATTCTAACTCTGATTACTGTGTGTTAATTTATCTGATGCCCCGGGTATACTATCACCATGATGATGAATTTGTTAATGAATTTGATCATGCACCTGAGCATCATTTTCGCAGAGAACCTATTATTATAACCCTAGCAGTCTTATTAGGAATAGGAGGAATAGCTGCAGGAATAAGTACAGGGACTTCAGCACTTGTCAATGCGCAACAACAATACCATGAGTTAAAAACAGCCATAGACGAGGATCTTCGGGCTATAGAGTCATCAATTACTCGACTAAAAGAATCCCTGACCTCCTTATCTGAGGTAACCTTACAGAATAGGAGTGGACTAGACTTATTGTTCCTCAAAGACGGCGGTCTCTGTGCCACGCTAAAAGAAGAATGTTGCTTTTATATTGACCATTCAGGAATAATAGAAGACTCCATGCAAAAGCTAAGGGAAAGGTTAGACAAAAGAAAACGAGACCAAGAATCTCAGGAAACATGGTTCGAGAGCTTATTTTATAAGTCCCCATGGTTAACTACTCTTGTATCTACCCTTATAGGTCCTTTAATACTCTTGTTTATATTGTTGCTATTTGGGCCTTGTATTATAAATAAGTTTGTTACGTTTGTTAAAGATCACATCAGTACTGTTCAATTAATAGTTCTAAGACAACAATATCAAAATATGAGAGAACCTGACTGCAATGATACTGCCTCCAGAGATTCTTGGTTCTATGATTAGAACCTTGTACTAAAAGAAGTGGGGAATGAAAGGAAAATTTTTTAAACAATGTCCCCACACCCAAGTATTGTAAGAACCTATATCTTTGATCTTGTGCCAATGTTTGTGTTCCAGGAACTAGCTGACCACAAGCTGAACAATTACTGTCAAAAATCGTATTTTAACTAACGTCAGCAGCAGGCAACTGACCTAAAATTGAACTTCTCCTTTTCCAAAGAGCCAATGAGCTAATTCCATGCCAAAGAACCCCTAGACCTTGTATAAATTCCCTTGCTTTTTTGGGCTCGGGGTCGACTTCCGTGTCTCCTACGTGAGATACAAGTTGTCTTGAAGCTTCGTCAATAAAGCCTCTTGTGATTACAGCGAGTGGATCTGGTGTGAGTTGCTCGGGATCGCGCCCGGTCTGGGAAAAGCCCTAGTTTGGGGTCTTTCAGAAGAACAAAGACTTTTGGAAGTGTGTCCAAGAAACCATTAAGAACCCAATTGACTAATTAGAGTGAGCAAGATACAAAACCAGAAGTTACTGCAGATCAGTAATGGAGTCCTGTTCATATCAAGCTTTGTTGTTGTTGTTATGTGCCATTGAGCCACTTGCAACTCATAGCGACCCTATTCACAACCCTGAAACCTGGTCTATCCTGTGTCAACTTTACTGTCTCTGACACACCCACCCTCATAACCCCAGACACTGTATCAATCTATCTCATCAATGATATTTCTCTTTCTCTTCCTCCACTCTCAGAGAAGGAAATGAAGAAAGCAATGCAATTTATAAAAGCCAACCAAAAACTGAGATACTTGAGAGTGAACCCAACTAGAGATACAAAAGCCCTATACAAAGAAAACTACAGAGTATGTCTGGAAGACACATTAAAAGACCTAAGAAATGGAAAAATGTGCCCTGTTCATGGGTAGGAAGACTCAATATTGTGAAAATGACAATCCTACCAAAAGCAATCTACTTGATTAGTGCAATCCAGATACAGAATTCCTTTTTCAAGGAAATTGAAAGGGAAATGATAAAATTATTTATTTATTTTGTTATTTATTTTTTATTTTAGAGCAAGAGAAAGAAACAGGTTTATTAGACATTCATAACAGACTATGAATGGGTCAGGACAGACTGACACCGTTTTTATCTTATAAAAGGGTTTATATATCTTTTGTTAGCAGGGAGTGGGGTTTAAACAGCTGATTAGTGCATTTTTTCTAATGGACCTATCTTGATTTTTGGCTATCTTGTTTATCTTGTCCTTGAATCTATTGTTTCAGCACATTGTTTAAGAGTCTGTTTTTACTGTTATATAGCCTCATTCCTTGAGGGTCCTTTCTATTATTATATTGCCACAGTTTGTCAAAACCAGTTCTGATTGATCTCCTTTGTCAACTTGTACTTTGCAATTCCTTGTCATCTCCCCCCCCCAAAAAGAGAGATTTCACCCTAATTCGTTAGGAATGGGGGCTTCACATTACTGTAGCTACTTCCTGCTGGAAAAGGGCTTTTAGGTTGTAGGGTGAAGATCTTCTCTCACTATTCTAAAGGGCCCCTTTGGCAATAGGAAACATGTAGACTATTGTGGCTATTGGTTTTGGAATTTAGATGCACTGCTATCAATTGTGCTTATGGATACAGGTTACATCCTTGGGAGTATATTATTTTAACATGGTAGTATTATTGCAGCCTAGAACAAGCATTTAACAAGTTAAAACTACATGGGCCAAAAATGAAAAGCAATAATATTCCAACTAGAGATTCTAACAATGACAGAATCTAAGTTACAGAAGAAAGATCTTAAAATAAAAGGCTTATAATTAGGAACGCCTAGCACAGGAGCCCAAAGAGGACTTTTTTTTTTTTTTTGGTACAAATGTTTCGTAGTTTGTTTTAGATTGTTTTCTCCACTTCTCTTTTAATTGATCATATAAGAGTTTGGCTAACTCTCCAAACTGAGGAATCTCGATCTTGCAAAACTCAGTGATCCTTAAAAATTACTGGGGAAGATAGGCAGAGTATCGTTTCCACCCAATCTGGGGAGAGCTTCTACTGTTATATGCCAAAATGAATCTCAAGAAATGAACTTCAAGGAGGCAAATTTGGGCCTTTTCTTTGGACACTCTAAAACTTTCTTTACTTAAAATGTCTAAGGTGCTCTGAGTATCCTGAACTGAGGCCTTATAGATCGGACTACATCCTAGAAGATCATCTTTAAGATTAATACTGTGAAATAGGTAGAGTTGGCTGGTACCCTGCCAATTATAGATCAAGGGTTAGGAACTACAGGATGTTGGAGGCACAGCTGTGTCATTTGTTTTCAAGTCCTGGACCAACTTCCATTTACTATTAGGGTTGTTTGTTTGTTTGGTTTTTTGGTTTTTGTTTTTTTTTTTATAGCCAGGATAGGAGTGTTACAAGGAGAAATAATTTCCGTAATTAGACCAGCTTCTTTTAATCATATAATTATAGGGGTCAGACTTCTCCAGTCTTCTGGAGATACCCTACATTGTCTCTGTTTTGGATAACTTACTCCAGGTTAAAAGCTATTTTAATTGGCTTACATTTATTGCCTGGGTAGGCAACCTAGAAGCCCAAACCTCTGAGTCTAGATCTCTAAATTCTGGAGGTAACGTTTCAGGATCTTCAGGTTGAACAGAGACCTGCTCTAGTATTTTTATGACTAGAAAAAATAAGATTTTAGTTTTAACTCTAAACATAAGAGTTCTACCTAAGAGGGGCAAAGGAGTTACAGGAATTATTAAAAACTGATGAGAAAACAGATAGGAGGTCCACATGCAAGGCAGAGGGGGAGTAAAGAACTGCTTAATATGTTTTCTGTCAATTATTATAGCCAAGAAATAGTGAGGAAAATGGACCTGAGAAGGCTTGTAGGACCAAATAAGAGGGTCCTGTGCCCAGGAGAAAACGAATAGACTTACCAGCAATGTCAATGCTCACCCATGGCTCTTCTGGGAGGATTTGAATTGTTGAAGCATTCTCCTTTGTTGCCGGCTGGGAGCCAGGGCCTTGTCAATCCTCTGTGGATTTGGCTATGAGGACCTGATGTGGGCAGTCCTTGGCCAAGTATCCTTCATGTCCACATTTAACGAAAGAGAGTGGGAACTTCCTCTCTATCCCCTTGCTTACCTGTGGTTCTCACCTGTGACACTCTACTAAAGTGACCTAGCTTTTCACAATGGAAGCAATTATGACTCACTTTATTACCTTTGAGTGGCACTGTATATGAGTAAGACTTCCTTTTCCTGACACAGGCCTTAAATTGGCAGCAATAGTTGCCCTAATAATTTTGGTCATTGTCTGCTCTATTCTCTCCCTGAATAGCAAAACACTTCTGAGAAACAAAAATCAGGTTGGAGGCATAGAACTCCCTGATCAAAACCTACCACACAGCAGTAGTAACCAAAACAGCATGTACAATGACAGGCACATAGACCAATGCAACAGAATTGAGAACCCAGAAATAGACCCAGCTATCTATGGTCAACTGATATTCAACCAGGAAATCAAAGCTATCAAATGAGGAAATGATAACCTCTTCAACAAGTGGTGCTGGTAAAACTGGACTTCCACCTGCAGAAAGATGAAACAAAAATCAACTCAACATGAATCAGAAACCAGGGGGCAAAGCCCAAAATCATAACATTCATTAAGAGACAAACTGGAATCAAGCTTAGAAGGACTAGTCCAAAGTATAAAGAGACTGCCAAGCACAGCCAGAAATGCACAATCTGAAGAGGATAAAATTGATGAATGGGACCTTCTAAAGATTAAATCCCTGTGTGCATCAAAAACTTTTCCCCAACACGGTGAAAAGAAAACCTACCAACAGGGAACAAACATTTGGTAATTTCATCTCAGACAAGAGTTTTATAATGCAAGTTTACAGAATAGTCCTGGAACTCCACAAGAAAAAGACCGATAACCCAATTACAAAATGGGCAAAAGACATGGAAAGAATTTTCATAGAGAAATATATTTGGCCAACAGACACATGGAGAAATGCTCCAAATCACTGGCAATAAGAGAGGTCCAAATCAAAACCACAATGAGATACTATCTCATTCCAGTAACAGTGGCAAAGTTTAACAGGGCAGCAAGTAATAGATGTTGGAGACCATGTGGCAAGAAAGGGACTCTTATACATTGTTGGTGGGATTGTAAAATGGGGCAACCATTCTGGAAGGCAGTTTGGCGTTTCCTTAAAAAGCTGAACATAGAAATTCCATCTGACCCAGCTATTCCACTTCTTGGAATATACCCTGAGAAAATGTGAACTGAGGCACAAACTGAAATTTGTACACCAATGTTCATAGCAGCATTATTTACCATAGAAAGAACATGGAAACAGCCTAAATGTCCAACCACAAAGAAATAGATTGAGAAATTATGGTACATTCACACAAGGTAATACTATATAGCACTCAGGAGCAATGATTTTATATTTTGCTACCTAACTTGGGAGGGAGTGGAGAGCTTTATGCTGAGTGAACTAACTCAGTCCCACAAGGATAAATATTGTATAAAACCATTATTGTAGAATGAGTATAAGGATCCAAGAGGGGTGGGAGAGGTTGGAAGCAGAGGTTATGAGGATGTGCAGGGGGAAGAGGGATTAATCATGGGATTGTACAATTTGTTGGGTGGGGAGATGAGGGATATTGAAAGAATCTGTTCTTGAAAACAATGTATTTAAATTTTGTAATAAAGAAGTGTATTTTTTTTAAAAAAAAATCCAATATACTATAAAACATACAGATTGAAGAGGTATGGAGAGAGAATAAAACTTTGAACACACCCATCTTAATTTTAAACCATTATTCTGTTCACATAACAATCTATAGGTATAGTTTTCACATGAGCACCATTAAGTGTTCTGAGATTCTCATTTTTCCTTTACATAGTCAAATAAGCATAAATAGACATTCTTCTTGTATTATTTACTAGTATTTTTCAGTTTCAAATGCTTCTTTTTGGTAGTTGACTCTACATCTTTTACCTATCTTGTTTTGATGCTTACTGGGTCATTCAGTAAATGGCCATAGTATCTTTTAATATTCTGTTTAGAGGCTTAAATTTCTTTTCAGTTCTCTCACTTTGAGAAATGCAAAACAACTTCTCCCTTCATTTTTCGTATCTGCTGTGTTCTACTCTACTCAAAGGCATCCAAAAATGACATAATATTAAAGACAAATATTTGAATTTCAATGAGATCATTCATTCAAGTACAGCTTTTGAAAAGTTTATGTTTTCCCCTTTTAACTACTAATTGGATATAATATGCATTTGGCATGCATTTATAACATCACATTACTAAATATATTTCATATTAACAATGTTTTACTTAAGATTTGGTGAAACTGCTTTAAAAATTCAACCTTCTGTCCTGCAACTCCAGGCAAAGGACCAGTATTACAAGCTCTCAGTGAAGCAAGGAAGATTTTATTGTCTGCTGGGATCACTGATAGAGACCACAGCCTCTTAAGGGTCAGGCTCCCTGAATGCAAAATGTTCTCTTTTCATATAGGTTTACAAGATAGTAGTAGGGATCTCTTTTCTATTGGCTAGTTTTACTTACATTGTGATTGGTAGTGGAGAAAGGTCATAGGTTAGTTAAAATTCCCTCATTAGGTTACTGGGTGGCCAACCTCTTGCTGCTGGACCTTTCTCGTATTGTTTATTGCAGAACTTATCATTCCCTTATGTGGTAAAACCTGCCACTCTTCCTTGGGGTGGAGTCTGCTAACCAGTTTCCTTTTAGTTTAGTTTGTTTTCTTGGACCTTGCCTTGCCTCAATACCTCCCTAAAAGTGATTTTTGTGAACACTTTTTGATTATTTGTGTGGATTGATTATCTTCAACTAATAAGAAAGATTTTTATTAATTCAGCAGCATGAGGCTGACATCCATTTTGAAAGCCATCTACAGGAGCTGGGTTGTACAGGAGCTTGGTGGCCATGATTGGTGAGCATTAGGGTGGAAAGCTGATTTGTTAAGGGGAGTAAGGATAATATTTACCCACGGTGGAAATTGTTTGGTGGAGCTTCCCAATTAAAACAAGCTTGGAAGCAGGAATGGCATCCACTTCTGAAATGGCTTGCATCCGGAAACTCTATGAACAGTGCTCAGGTCTTCCATTCATAAGGTCACTATGAGTCGTCTACAACTTGATGGCACCTAACAACAATAACAACAACAACATAGCGAGAGCTACTTTGGCCTAGTGGACAGAAAGTTATGCTACCAAGCCCACGGTGAGTGATTTTAATCTGCAGCCCTCAGGCCTGGCTCAAATTGTTTTTCTGTCAAACATTCTTCTAAGTGGTACAGCACTGGTCTGTGCATTGCTGTACAGAGGTAACTCGTGGTTGCTATGATGCTGAACACTGTGACACTGATGTGTCAAGTGCAATAATGGTTACTAATGGTGGACAGTGTTTGGTGGAGCTTCCTGAATAAAACAAGCTTGGAAGCACCTTTTGTTCATAGGGTCACTATGAGTTGTCTAGGACTCAACTGCACCTAACTACAATTCAAAATATCATTTTCTTTAATATGCTTAACTTTTACTGATATTATTGTTTTTGCTAGTTGCCCTCAAGTTGAGTATGATTCATAGTGACCCTATGAACAGCATATCAGGACTTTGTCCTATCTTGTGTCATATTCACAACCTCTGACACAGTTAAGCCCCTTGCTGCAGTTTCTGTGTTAATCCACCTGGTTGAGACTTTCCTCCTCTTTCTCTTTCCCTTCACCTTTTGACCTCAAAATAAATAACAGAGTATATTTATAACATAACAAGTGCTTTTAGCAAACTCAATGTTCTGTCAATTAACATTTATTTTCTTATCACTTGATTTTTTTATTTAAAAAATTGTAACTATTTCTTATATTTGTGATTGTGGAGTAACTTTAGATATCTTACTTATTCTTATTTAAACATAACATAAACCATTCTATATCATCACTATAGTTCAAGATTATTGTCTTTTAAGAAGGATTCAAGCATTTTTGAAGTTTAAGATGTATTAGTGCGATAAGCAGTAGCCATAAATATTAAGCAAATAAATCACTTATTTAGTGCAGTGACTCAAATAAATCACTTAATGAAGTAACTCCTACATAGTAGAACTAAATAATTTCAGTTATTATCATTAATTGGAACTCTGGTGGTCTAGTGGGTAGGAAGTTTTGATGCCCATCATAGTCCAAGTCTGACAGCTTCACTATGAGAAAAAGATAGACAGTTACTTTCATACTATATACAACCTGTGAAAACATACTATGAGTTGGTTCCAACTCATTAGCAATGAGTTAATTAGTGTAGGCAAAATGAGAAACATATAGGCTTCTATTCCATGCCACATAAGTGAAAAAATGTTTTTCTAATAGGAATGATGATTAATATTGAAAGAAAAACCTACATATGTCTTTAAATATTAATTATGAATTTAAATATTTAAATTCTGATAAAAGCATAACTGCTTCAGTGTATTCCTTTGCCAAGACAATACCTTTTTTTATTCATGACAAAATGAGTATATTCTAATGAAATACAGTTCAAAGGCAAAACGAATACCATTATGAAAGAAAATGTTCACCAGCATAAGAATATTACTTTAATTTTGGTTACCTAGAAGAGGTTATTAAATCAAATTCTAAGGGGGCAATTTATATTTCACAACTAATTTTAAAACTGTTTCAGAATGTAGGGCTTATTTTAAATAAAAATAGAAACGATACTACTTGACAGAAACTTCTGTACTTTATATTGTTCATTATTTTTCTTCATTGTTATAGCTGTCAAGAACAAAAGACAAATCATAGTCTCTCATAGAAGAAAGTTTGATATCACTTTCCGAGGAATAGCTTCTCCTAGCAACATGTCCGATTTATGTGAGATGAAACTTCGCCATCCTTGCTTTCAAGGAGCCCTCTGGTTGCTCTTTGTCCAAGGCATATCTGTCTGCTTTTTTGGCTGTGCATGGAGCATTCAGTACTCTTCTCCAACACCAAAATTCTAAGAACCCTATTAATTGTCAAGCCTCAGAGGCATAGCGAATGTTTGAAAAGACCATGGCCTGAATCAGGTACACCTTAGTTTGGACATGTTTCTAAGAGAGGTTGTTGCTTTGAAAGCCACATCGTGTTTAGGAAGTTATAGTAGCATTGAAAGAAAGGAAGACTCCCTGAGATGTGTTGACATAGCAACTGAAGCAAGGCACTGAAGTGTCTAAGAAATCATGAGGATAACACAGGAAAAGAGAGGGTTCAGATCTGTAATTCATGCTGTCGAGATGAGTTGTACTGGACTCAACAGCATCTAGCAACAACCAGTTTTCTAGGAGAAAACTACTAGCTAGCTGATTCTCTAAAGATGTAGAGCTTCAGAATCTCTCTGGGGCAGCTCTACCATTTCCTACAATTTCCTAGTTGAAATCAATTTAATGGCACTGATTTTTAATTATTTTCTATAAAGTAAATTTACTATACAGTAATTATGTTCATAATGAATTATATGTTTGTGTTTAAATAGAATTTTAAATGTTTTAAATGCTTAACAATTTTTAAATTTATAGTAAAATTTTATATTTATATGTGCCTCATTTGACAACTTAATTCTGAATCTTACCTAAAAGATAAGAATCCTAGCAGAATCTTACCTAAAATCATAGATTTTTTTTTTTAGCTCAAATAACCCGCAGGATAAAGAGAATTCTCCTTTTTACGACTTGGAAAACCCATCAGACAAACACATATGACTAATGAGAACATTTTCAAATAACTGTGTTCTTTGCATCATTAATTCTAGATCATGCAGAATTGGCTCTTCCTTGTAACACAAGCAAAAATCCTACAAGTTCATCAGAAGACAACACTTTTAAATACATTTTCACTAGGCTTCCACTTACATTCTACCATTTGGGCAGGCTCAAGATCCCAGAGTATCTATTTTGTTTTAAAGTGACAACGTTTTGTTCTATTATTTAGTGGGTTCTTAATAGCCAGAGTTGACTTGGCAATGCAACAACACCTTGGCATTAGAATACATTGAAACATATCCATTTAAATATAGTTGTGGTAGCTGTTATTTGACATCTGTTGTTGTATGACTTCAATTCTGAACCAACCTGTAGCTGACCTTCCGACAGGTTTTTCAGAGACAGTAAATCATACAGGAAGAGATTGCCCATCTTTCTCTTGAGAGTTATTGCTGAATTTGAAACACCTGCCTTTAGGATTACAGAATAGTTTCTTACCACTAGGCCATAAGAGCTCCCTTGTTGACATCTACTGGTTCCAAATCATGACAGCTTTATGTACAAACAAAGCAAAATATTGCCTAGTTCTGTGCCACCTTCAGCGATCAAGTCCATTTTTATAGACGCTGTGTATTTTAAGGACTTTGCAATCAAGAGAAGAAGCTTTTTAATTACTTCCTATGTATCTGAAAATGGACAATGAATTAAAAAGAATGACAGCAGAAGACCTGATACGTTTGAATTGTGCTGTTGGAAAAGAGTACCGCATATACTCCATGGAATGACTAAAGAGTCAACGAATTTGTGTTGAAGGAAGTGCAGCCAAAGTTATCTTTAGAGACAATGGTTGAACTTCATCTCACAGACTTTGTACAAATTGTCAGGGTGGGGGTGGGAGGAGGACATCATCCTGGGAAAAGTGCAGAGTCACTGAAAGAAAGAAAGACCTTCAACAAAATAGAGTGACAAAATGACTGTAACAATAGGCTCCAGATTTTTTATTCATAGAGTCGCTATGAGTCATAGTGTCTCAGTAGCACCTAACAACAATCTAGAGGGATCCTTACCTGGTACAACTTATACAATACTCTGTTGTAATACTTAAGGGATTTTTTTCTTTTTTTTGCTAATATGTTTAAGTAGCTCCCAAAGACTTTCCTCCAGTTGTTTTGTACCATGGAGTTGGAACCCACTCAGCAGACCATTTAGCAGGTTTTCAGAGGCAGTAATGTACACTGCATTGAAACAGATGAGGGAGAGAACTGTTTAAAAGGGATATATGATGATTAGGTATTATTTGCATGACAAGAGTCAGAATAGGAGTTGAATGTAAAACAGACTGGGGTGGGATATATTAACAATAGAGTTGTTTTTTCTTTCTTTCTTTTCAATGAGAAAAGCAAACTGGGGGGAGGAGTGGGCAGGGAGGAAAATGTGAAACAATGAATAAAGGGAAATCCAAGTTCTCTATAAATTTTCATTAAAATATCAATAAAAATATATCTGGCATGGGGGGGAGAGTTTGTCCATCCTTCACTCATAGAGCAGCTGGTAGATTCAAATTATGTTCTCTGGGATTGCAGCACAACTTCTTTACCACTAGTGTTAATAAACGCAAGGGGTTCTTGCCATAGTTAATTGCCAATAAGACAGATACATTGTAATATCCATCTGGGGGGCAGAAAGAATCTTCACTGGACCAATTGGCAGCACTATGATAGATGGAGAAGAGATTGATGTTAACATTATAGCTTTCTTGACTCCAAATTCACCTCTCTTAATACCAGCAGTCAGGAAGTGAAAAGATGAATTGCATTGGGAGAATCTGTTGTCAGGGACTTCTCCAGATTGCTGAAAAGCAACATCAATCTAGAGACTAAGGTGTGCCTAATCCTGGCCATGGTCTTTGCAATTACTTATTATGCTTCAGAAAGCTGAACAATGACTAAGGATAACAGAAGAAAAATAGATACATTCGAATTGTGGTGCTGGAGAAGAGAAAACAAACAAATTTGTCTTGGGGAGGGTAAAACCAAGTTTCTCCTTGGAGGATAGGATTTTGAAGCTCTATCTGACATACTTTGAGCACGTGGCCAGGAGAGACTAATCCTTGGAGAAGAACATCATGCTTGAGAAGGTAGAGGGAGAGTGCAGGAGGAGAAGACCCTGGATGAGATGGATTGATACAGTAACAGGGGCAAGGGAGGTTGGTGTGTTGGAATTAGTGAGGCTGGCTCAGGATAGGGCAGAGTTCAGAGCTGCTGTATTATGGATCCAAGGTGACTAACACTAACACTAACAGCACATAACAATAACATTTAAGAGTGATCATTAGTTTTTATACTTGAGTTAAGTGTTACAGTTCCTAATAAACAAACAGCTTATAATATAGTTTACATAAGACTGAGAAAGACTCTTCAAAGAGATAAGTACTAATTCAATTACATAAAACTTGAGAAAAACATCTGCAAAAAGATAAATGTTAGTTCAATAAAATTTAACTATTAAAAAAAAAGTCTTCAAAGAGGTAAGTGCTTATCTGGAAAATAACTATATACAACTGAGAAAAACAGTTTCAAAGAGGTGAATATTAATCCAGGAAACATCCATTTTCTTTCCAGGTAAACAAACAGATTAAAGTACTTTACATGACTAAAGAAAGAAAAATAGATCTCTAGGATGAATAATCAGTTTTTCAGGCTAGAGGCAATTAATATCAGCTTTATAACTATATCATATATTTGAACAATCCTGAATGTATCAAGAACATCACTAGGACTTTCTTCCTTGTCTGCCTTAATCTGAAATTCCACTGATACCTGTTTACCATGATGGTTCTGCTGATATTTGTAATACTGGTGGCATAACTTCCATCATGGTAGAAAACTGTAGGTCACTAAGGTATGAAAAACTAACAAACAGCAGTTAGGCATTGTGGATGTCAGTTTATTTATCCACTAGCTGTTCTGCAGGAGAAGGATGGGCAATCTCTTCCCATGATATTTACTATATCTGAAAATCCACTGGAGGGTCATCTATAACTTGATTGGGACTCAGAGGCACACAACAAGAGGTGATAGGGTGTATTATGTATAGGATTGCTTAGTGAAAGTTTGGTGGTTCAAATCCACCAGGGACCCTGCAGAAGGAGTATGAGTAGTCTCCTTCCACAAAGATTTTACTTACTCATTCATTGCTGTCGCAACTGACTCTTAGCTAATCGACCACTGAGGTTTTATCAGGTTATAAACCACAAGAGAGAAGACTGTTCATCTTCCTCCCACAGAGCGACTAGTGGATTCAAACTGCCAAAGATAGTCAACTTTTGGGTTAGCAGTGGAAATACTTATGGACTAAAAAGGTTCTGAAACATAATGGAGAATCACCGTAAATAAAAATTAATTTGGCAACAGTGATTTTTATGGTTTATTGTTATTACTCATTGAAAAATAGTTCTTTTGAAAATTTAAATTATTTAGTTTAATACTTTGAAATAAAGAAATTGATTTGATAAAGTCAATGATTATGAAAAATGTTTAGTTTTAGATCACAAGAGTACCATTCACTCACAGATTGAGTTGGTTTCAACCCAGTGATCGTCTATAGGGTTTTTGAGGCTAGAAATTATAAAGGAGGAGATGGCTTATCTTCCTTCCATGAATGGCTGCTTCATACAGAATATATCATCAGAGCTCTCTCATTAGTGCATAGGAAATGAAAATATAAAAATGCCTCCTAAAACTTGAGGCCTCAAGTGTGATTATATAAACTAGATTTTTTTTAAAAAATCCAAACCGAATCAAACCAAAACCAACAACAAAATGGAAAGATTGTCTTTCTAAGCTGATAGTACTGAAACAATCATTGGTTGCAATCATTTCTAAACTGCCATTACAATATTTTTGTTCAATATTGATGAGGATGATGAAGATTGCTATTTTACTAAGAGGATATATTTTAAATAACACCATTTTTCCTCTGAAACTGATGAGTTATATCAGAGTCGTAATTATCTCTACCTCTGATTTTTGGATTCTTTCTTCATTTGCATATGCCAATTGAAATAATTTTGACCTTTTAAGAGAGACAACAGTAAATAACTAAAATCACACACACAGCAAATATGAATTCAGTAGCCACAGAACATTCCATCTGTTATTAAATCTTCCTTAAAGAGCTCTTGTGTTTTGCTGTTAACAAAAGGTTGAGCTGCTCCATTGCATGGTAGCAAGATAGACAGCTTTCTCCTGCAAAGATTTATATCCTTAGAAATGCAATGAATGGTGATTATGAGTCCTAATTGGCTTGATGGCAGTGGGTTTTCAGCTTTAGAAAGCCTGGGTATCTAAGGTTTATCAGAAAGATGTCTTCTCTACTCAATGATTAACTGCTTATTTGTACTTAAGCAATTATTTAAGGAGAGAGGATTAGGATGGGATACAAGCCCAACCCTAAGAGAAGTTTATATAAGCTCATGGACCTCAGTGCCAGGCATTCTTTTCCATTGGAAAAGTGCACTCAGCTGGGACATCGCTTTCAGCTTACTCACCAGCCAATGTCACTCACAGTCACAGTCTACCTGTGCCACAAGTGACAGTCTACAGGATCCTGGCCCAATTCTCACCATTTTCTCCAGAACCAGCCTTCATTCCTATGGTCAAGTGATTCATTCTTCTGATGGACCTGAGTCTCTGGGAGACCTTGTAGTGAATCTGAACCCAAGAATCATAGAGTAATTGGGGAACAGAGCTACAGTTGGAGCTGTTCATGTTAGAAATTATGGACACATTCAGCTGGTAAGCACTTGAGCTAAATTGACCTGAGACTTCTCAAAACTGGTCTGCTGGTAAACTTAGCAAGATGAATTTTAAAAACCGAAAGCAAAGTAAGAACTTATTTTACTTGGTTCCAACTTGAAGGTTTTTATTTTTATTTTTTGTTTTGCCGTTGAATAGGTTAATTATGATTCATAGTAACTCTTTCTTGTTGTTGTTACATGCAGTCAATTTGGAAATGATTCATAGCAGACCCTCCAGTGGACTTTCAGAAACTGTAAATTTTGAGTGCTTTCTTTTTGCCTGTGGATTCTAATTGTGTAGGCCACCAGACAATGTGTGGTTTTATTATGTACTGTGGAGTTAGAACTGACTTATAGCTGTCCCTACAATAGGTTTTAAGATGCAGTAAATTGCATAGGAAGAGATTGCTCTTCTTTCTCCCACAAAGAAGCTGATGAACTTGAACCACATGCCTTTGGGTTGGCAGTGCAACTTTTTACCACTTAGCTCCCAAAGTTCCTTATTAGATACTATTGTTAATGTTGTTGGTACATACTGCTGAGCCAAGTATGGTTCACAAAGACTGTAAACAACAGACCTGAACTGTGCCCTATCCTGTGCTATCCTCATAATTTCTGATACCTTTGCACCCATTGTTGTAATCACTGTGTCAATCTATCTTTCCAACCTGATGTCCTTTCCAAAAAATAGCCTTGCCTTGCAACATGTTCAAAATTTGAGATGAAGATTCATCATGTTTGTCTCTAAGGAGCACTCTGACTGTACGTTTACTAAGCCATACCTGTTTGTTCTGTTTGTTGTTTTGTCTGTACTCTTCTTCCGTACCACAACTCAAAGGCATCAATAATTCTTCTTCTTCTTCTTCTTCTTCTTCTTCTTCTTCTTCTTCTTCTTCTTCTTCTTCTTCTTCTTCTTCTTCTTCTTCTTCTGTCATTCATATTCATTATCCAGCTTTCATATGCATATCAAATGATTGAATCAGGCATGCCTTGCTCTTCAAACTGACATCATAGCTCTAAAGTATTTTTTGAAGAGGTACCTGGCAATGGACTTGCCCAATGGAATGTTTTCTGACTTCCAGATTGCTGGTACCAAAGTTGTTGTCTGTTGATCCAATCAAGATGAAATTATTGGCAGCTTCAATACTTTCTCCATCTATCATGATGTTGGCTGTTGAGTCCGTAGTAAGAACTTTGTTTTCTTGGTTTTGAGATGTAATATATACAAGAGACTATAGCTCTTGATCTTTTGTAGAAAGTGTTGCTAGTCTTCAGCACTTTGAGCAAGTAAGATTGTGTCGTATGCATAATGCTGGTTGTTGATGAGTCTTCCTCCAATCCCGATGTCACATTTCTCTCCAGAGAGTTCAACTTCATGAATTATTTTATGCATCCCCCATGTACACCCTTTCTGGTTTTAAATCATACAATGTTCTCTTACTCCGTTCAGACAACAACTTTTGATCCAGGTATATTGTTGTTGCTATTGTTGTGTACCATAGAGTCAGAACCAACCTATAGCTGACCCTCTAGTAGGTTTTCAGAGACAATTAGTTGCACAGGAGGAGATGGACCATCCTTCTCCCGAGGAGTAGTAGCTGGTAGCCTTGAACCACATGCCTTTGGTATCGCAGTGCAGATTTTTGCCACTAGGCCACCAGAGCTTCCTGATCTAGGTATAAGGAGAGTAAAATAGCCCCATAAGTTTGTTTGTTTGTTTTACATTTATGTAAACAGAGCAGGAAGTCTTTTTCTGTCTTGGTAATGCCTATGGGTTCTATTTTAAAAGTAAGCCTGTAATGAGTTACAATGACCATTAATGAGAAGAGTGGTTTATGTATAAGTCTAGGGAAATAAGTTTATTCTTCTATCTTCTCATTATCGTCTTTTTTAAAATTCTGCTGTCTTTAATAAATGTGTCAGTTTGTGATATTATAGTGGCTTGTGAGTAACTCTGATAGAAATTTATAAAGTGCTAGGCTAATAATTTACAGTTTGGAGACTGAAGCCCACAAGCACCTCTGAGGGGCAAAGATAATGACAATCTGCTTCTCTAAAACTTAAAACTTTGGAAATCCTATGAGATAATTCTACCCTGGGGATGTAAGCAGAAAGGCACTCAAAGACAATATCTTGTTGTGATGACAGAAGCTATATCATTGGTATTTTAAGCCTATAGAAGCAGCCATAGTGGATCAGTTTCAGTGAGACTTTCAGAATGAGACAGACTAGAAAGCAATGCTTGTCAGTCTACCTCCAAAAGTTGTTGTTTGTTGTTAGATGTGATCAAGTCAAATATGACTCATCGCGACCCTATAAACAAAAGATCTGAATACTGTTTTATCCTGTGCCATCCTCATACATCCTGACACACAAGAGCCCATAGCAGCAGTCACCATGTTAATCCACCTGGTTGAAGATCTTCCTCTCCTTTTCTGACCCTCCACCCTTCCCAGCATCATGCCTTTCTCTAAGGAATAGCCCCTCCTAGCAGCATGCCCCAAATGTGTGAGGAAAAGTCTCAGCATTCTTGCCTCCAAAGAACAATCCAGCTGCATACTTTCTAAAACAGTTGTTTGTTCTCTTGGCTGTCCATGGGATAGTCAACGCTCTTCTCTAACACCACAGCTCAAAGGTATCAATTCTCTTTCTGTCATCCTTATTCGTTATTCAGCTCTCAGATGCATAGCAAGTGATTGGAAAGACTATGGCCTGAATTAGATGCATCACAATCCTCAAAATAACATCATTACTCCTCAATTTGGAGAGGTCGCCAACTACAGATTTTCCCAGTTCAATGTTTCTCATTTCCTGACTGCTAGTACCAAGGGTGTAATTGTGGATCCAAGCAAGATGAAGCTGTTAACAGTTCCAATTTTCTCTCTATTAATTATGACACTGACTATTGATACTTAAAAAGGATATTTATTTCCCTTGAAATGGAGACGTAACTCATACAACCACTATTTGTGGCCCTTTTGTCTATATCTTAAAACATACTTTGCATCCTCTCTTTTGACCATACCTTTAAGCTCATTTTGGGTCCCTTTTTCTATTTGTTTGTTGTATATCTTCACCTGTTTAACTTTGCCCTTATTGTTATGAGCCCTATTCAGAAATTTTCCTAAGTGTGTTACTTTTGTTGTTGTTCTTAAGTGCCGTAGAGTTATAGATGACTCATAGAGACCCAAAGAAAGACCTTGCATATACAGTAGGCTGATTAATCTCCCTAATCTTAAAGATTCAATAATCTTCTAAATCTATGACTAAATTGCCTATATCATGAAGCTGATTTTGCGGATGTGATTAAATGAAGAATATTCCCATAAGAAGATTTTGGTGTGTTATCTGGGTTGGCTCAAAGAAATACTCATCAGGGGCATTCTAAGGTGGAGGAAGAAGAATCGGAGATTCTGAAAAGAGTCATAAGGCACAGCATACAGATAATCTCTAACAATGTGTAAAAGAAAATGAAGCATATTTTCCCAATAGAACTTCAGAAGAAATCCACCTTGCCGATATTTTGACTTTATCTGACTGACATTTATCTTAGATTTTGACCTCCAAATTACAAGACAGTATGGAAATTATTCTGCAAACCCAAAGGCACATGGTTCAAGTCTACCAGTTGCTCGAGGGAGAAGAATGAGCAATCTCCTCTCATGGGATTAATAGCTTCTGAAAACCCACTGAAAAGGTAGCTACGGGTCAGTTCCATTTCAACACTACACAACAGCCAACTTATGGCAATTTAATATAACTAGAAAAGAAAATTAATGCATACTTCTATTTTCAAAAGTAGAAATGAATATACTTTTAAGTACATACTAATGTAAATAATCAAATACATTTCCAAAAAAATTACATATCCATTTTTGATTGATAAATATTATTCAATACCAGAAGCAAGAAGGCTATTTTCCCCTGCTTTAATAGATAATTGTAGTGCTCAGCCTATTTTCTGTCAGAGTATTATAGAGCCTATCTATCATTTATGGTTAACCTAATCCTTTGAACACACTCACTGTAATTAGAAATTTCCTGAAATATTAATTAGAAAGATCCCATTAATTACTAAAAAGATAACTACTGCATTTCCAGTTCCTTTTCTTCTAGTATGAAGAAATGTGACCATATACCCATCATACATAAGATGAAATATATCATATATTTAATAGTTTTTTCACACTCTAAAAGAGAAGTGTGGCATCAGGATTGGAAGAAAACACATCAATCATCTGGATTATGCAGATGACACAACCTTGCTTGCTGAAATTGAGGAGAACTTGAAACACATGTTGCATATAATCAAGAAATGTAGTCTTTGGTGTGAACTGCATGTCAATGTCAGGACAACAAAGATTCTTACCTCTGTAACTACAGGCAAAATCGTGATGGATGGACTGTCATACCTATACCAAGAGTCTGTTGTGTTAGTAGAGGGAGTTGGCAATTTAATAACCCAATAACTCTCCGTATAAAAAGGGTCATACATTCCTTCCTAAAAAAATTCATTAGTTGTTATATTTGTTTCTCTATTTATCAATAAACAAATCTCAAATCTTTCTACAAAAGAATGTGTGTGTGTGTGTGTGTGTGTGTGTGTGTGTGTGTGTAAAGGATGGGCAATCTCCCACTGTGGCATTAACTGCCTCTGAAAACCTGCAGATCATCTATGGGTTGTATCTGACTCAATGGTACACAACAACTATATAT
>NW_006399771.1:23442150-23446624 GCF_000299155.1 Elephantulus edwardii | reverse complement strand
CCCATGAGCATAGGTGCGTGCTCTGGGATTCCCATTCTCAATAACTTCTTATGATTCACACAGTCAAATGCCTTGGCATACTCAATAAAGCATAAATAGACATTATTCTGGTATTCTTTACTTTCTGCCAGGATCTATCCAACATGAGCAATGATATCCCTGGTGCCATGACCTCTTCTAAATCCTGCTTGAACTTCTGACAGTTCCATATCTCTATACTATTCTAGCCATTTTTTAAATGATCTTCAGCAATATTTTTGCTTTCATGTAGTATTAATGATACTGTTTGATAGTTTCTATATTAATTTTTATTATCTTTCTTGGGAACGGGAACAAATATATACCTCTTTCAACTCGTTGGCCAAACAGCTGTCCTCCAAGTTTCCTTAAAAAAACTGGTGAGCACATCCATGGCAGCATTTGTTTTTTCAGTTGAAAAAGTCAATTGATATTCATTCCTGGGTCCTCTTTCCTTCATTATCATTAGTTCTTGCTCATACGGCACTTTCTGAAATTTTCAATGTTCATCAATAATTTCATTTTACTTGGATCTACAATCAACACCCTTATTTATTGCCCAGCTCTCATTAATGCATAGCAGTAATTACAAAGACCCTGGTTTGTAACTGACAGCAGATTTTCCCAGTGCAATTTGTGTTTTGATTTACTGGCTGCTGATAACAAGAGTGTTGATTGCAGAGACAAGCAAATTGAAGATGTTCATAATCTCAATCTCTTCTCTGTCAAGATGATATTGCTAATTGGCCGAGTGGAGAGAACCTTTATTTTCTTCATGTTGAGACTGCAATTCTTAACTTTCTGCAACAAATGCCTCAAGTGATCCTTCGTTTCAGCAAGCAAGGTTGTGCCATCTGCAAAGCAGATCGTTAAAGAGTCTTCTCCAGTACTCATTCCAATCCTGATGCCACATTTCCACCTCATAAAATCTAGTTCCCAGATGATCTGTTCTGTGAATAGATTGAAAAGATATAGAAATAGGCTGCATCCCTGGAGTGCAGCTTTTCGTATTTTGAATCATGCAGTGTTTCCTTGCTCTGTTCTGAGAAATGTTTTTGGGTCCAAGTACAGATTTTGCATAAGCACAGTCAAGTGTTCTGAGATGGTGAACAGAGAAAAATGTCAGGAAACATGTAATTAGTGACAGAAATGAGGCTGGCGATGGAATTACAGAATTCTGTTCAATCAGTGATTTGTTCATTGCCAGTACCTGTTACAAGAAACACAAATGGTGGCTATACAGAAGGACCTCACCTGAGGGTCTACACAGGAATCAGATTGATTGTATCTGTTTGAAAAATCATTTGGAGGAGCTTAAAATGAGCTGTGAAATTAATTTAGGTGCTGATTGTGGAAAAGATCATCAGCTACTCATATGCAAGATGAAACTGAAGCCAAAGAAAATAAAATTCATTCCACAAGAACCAATGTTTACCCTTGAGTCTATCCCTCTCTGAATTTAAAGATCATCTCAGGAACAGGTTTGAGGCCTTGAATACTAACAAGTGAAGACCAGATGAATTGTGTGAGGATATCGAGAATATCAGTTATGAAGAATGCAAAGGGTCATTACAATGATGGAGGAAGAGGAAAAGACCAAGATGGATGTCAGAAAAGACTCTGAATATTGCCCTAGGATGTCAAGAAGTCAAAGCAAAGTCTCAATAGTACTCATCAATAATACAATAGTGTCTGAAAAGAAGTTTCTTTTTCAGTCTTTTAATTTTAGGGTCTCCTCTACTTCCAAGATTTAGGAACTTTTACTTAACAAATTTATATTATTAGTTGATTTTCCAATCTGGGTTCTTGTACAAATAAGAGACACAAAGGCCAGATTAACTCTTAAATACCTTCATTATTTCCTCCCTTCTTATTGGCAATATAATTTCCTATCTTGGGGTCCAAGACATGGGTCAATATTGAATTACTATTAATACATCTATAGTAAACAGTCTTACAAGTTTATGTGATAAAAAAATAAAACAAAACAAAAAATATTTGAACCTGATAACTATAGATTGGCATCTAAGAACAATCTAATCAGTCTTTACCAAGATTATTGTGTAATCCATCCGTTGGTATATCAGGCACAAGAAGTTATATTGCCATAGTAAACAGTCCTCAAATTACGTTCTTTGTCATAGACCTGACTTCTTCTTCTTGCTTATGTTCATGTAAGATGGTTGAAGGAAATACACATAAAGCTCCTAAGGAATATAAGGAGTAGCCATAATCTTAAATATTTCTAGTTCTTCCAGAGAAGTTAACTTTAAAGTTTTCATGTCGATAATTTAATGTTTCCTTTTGGAATTAGTATTAACTATCTTGGATTATAAAATTTAACAATTCATGGACTATGAGATACTGCAGTGTCTAGTGAATTGCATTTTCCTGAAACAAATGGGAAAAGTCTACAAGAAAAATATAATTCTTAAATATATGGAGGTATGTATTGAAGAGCTCAGCAGAGAAAGCCTCACTCAGGGGCAATGCCTCTGTAAAGAACACGTATATTGTTGTTGTTGTTAAGCGCCATCGAGACATAGACGACTCATAGCCACCCTATGAATGAAAGACCTGACCACTTGTGTAACTTTCATCATGTCTCCACGTTCAAAATAAAGAAATATAGGGAGAGATTGTAAAACAATAGGGGAACTTTTTTAAACTTTTCAGAGAGAAGATTGTACTGGGGTGAGGAGGAGTGGGCAGGGAGAAAAGTGCACCGATGAATGAATGGAAATCCAAAGTATCTGTAAATTTTCATTAATATTAATTTAAAAATTATAAAAAAATAATATCCTGGGAAATTGCATGAGACAATTCTCTCTGATATAGGGAGTGTGTGGGAATCAGCTCATCATCAACGGATTTATATAAGGTACTACTAAAAACAATGTGTTGGGAAAAAACATGTAGTGTATAATAACAAGGATTTTTTTAAGTATCTTTTATTTCTTTGTGCCTCAAAATGAAGTTTGACATAAAAATAATTTCACAAACTACTGATAGAAAGCAGAGTTGATCAATAATCAGTTAAAATGAGAGTAGGGTGAAAGTACTTTTTTATAAAGGACACATATTTTATCCAAACGTATCTAAATGAATACCAAAGATTACCTAATCAATTAATGATAAACATTTAATAATATTTTAGAACCTACTCTAGGCAGATGACACACCCTTGCTAGCTGAAACTGAAGAAGAACTGAAGTGCTTGCTGCAGAAGGTCAGGGACTATAGTCTTTGATATGGATTGAAGCTTAACATCAAAAAAACAAAGATTCTCATCACTGAGCCAATTGGCAGTATCATGATAGAACGGAGAAGAGATTGAGGTTGTTAACAATTACAGGTTGGTCAGCTCCACAATCAAGATTCATTTTTTTCTTTTTTTTTTTAAAGTGTGTGTGTGTGTGCGTGTGTGTGTGTGTGTGTGTGTGTGTTTGTGTATCAAATCAGATCTTACTGGTACAGGAGGAGATTGCTCCTCCTTCTCCAGTAGGATGTCTGGTGGATTCGAACTAGTTACCTCTGGGATTACAGTGCAACTTTTTGCCACTAGGCCACCAGAGCTCCACACAAGTAACACTCTTAACACCAACAGTCAGGAAATCAAAATAAAAAACAAATTGCATTGGGAAAGTCTGCTCTCAGGGACCTCTCCAGAGTACTGAAACACAACAATGTCTGTCTAGAGACTAAGATATGCCTAATCCAGGCCTTGCATTTTGCAATGTTTCAAAGATGAAAATGTACAGAAGTAACCTTGTGTGATCCATCATGGCTAAATGTTTCTAAACATCTATTGTTGTGTACAGTAGAGTCAGAACCTACCCATAGCTGACCCTCCAGCACATTTTCAGAGGCAGTTATTCACAGGGGAGGAGATTGCACAAAATTCTCCACTGGAGCAGTTGCTAGCTTCAAACCACTTTTTTGTATAAAAGACTACATAGTAAATATTTAATTTTGCCAATCCCTGCACTGGACAACATCCAATGGAAGTATGATGTGAATAGATCACTAACGTCAATCTAATACGTAATATTCAATTATCTAGATAGTAATTTTTAAAAGAAAACATAATCTTAGTGCACTAAAGTAAAAGAAAACACAGCTCATTGTATAACGAACTAAAATTAGTAATGAGATAGCTTATATTTTGCCATATATTATATAGCTATCATGTGCCATATTGTAGCTAATGTTAGATGGATCTTGGCAGAAAGCAGGGAGTACCAGAGGAATGTCTATCTGTGCTTCATTGATTATGCAAAGGTATTTGACTGTGTGGATCATAACAAACTGTGGCTGACTCTGAGAAGAATGGGAATCCCAGAACACTTGTTCATGATAATTGGAAACTTATGCTTGAACCAAGAGGCAGTTGTCAGAACAGAGCAAGGAAACACTGCACGGTTCAAAATTGGGAAGGACGTACGCCAGGGATGTG
>NW_006399771.1:23429428-23441465 GCF_000299155.1 Elephantulus edwardii | reverse complement strand
TAAGGAGAGACCAGTCTTTGGAAAGGGACATCATGCTTGGGAAGGTGGAGGGCAGGTGACGGGGTGAGGGGGAAGGCCCTCTGGGAGAGGGATCGATTTGGTGACTGGGGGCAAAAAGGTTGAGTATGTCGGAGGCAATGAGATTGGCACAAGACAGAGCAGAGTTTAGAGCTATTGTACATAGGGTTGCTATAATTCGCAAGGTACTCAATGGCACATAACAACAACAACAACAACAACAACAACAACAACAACAACAACAACAATTGTTCTCATTCCTCAGTCTGAGGAGGGCCATTTTTTTCCCTTTCTTTGACAGAAGCATAGTTTATAATATGTCATTTGTGATGCTGTTCAAAATATCTTCCAGGATAAGGAAAATACTGACAAACAAATGTAGATGAGTTAGTTGCACAATAATATAGTACTTTTGTTTTCTAAGTCTTGAAACACTAGAGTCTCTCTGATTATTATTAAACACATTATATCTTATTCACATTCTGAAAGCAAGGTTATATTATCTGCATGATGTAGGTGGTTGATGAGTTTTCCTCCAAATCTGATGTCACGTTCTTCATGTAGTTTGAATTGTCCTGGTGAAGTATATTGAATATTTTGAGCACTGTTACAAGAACAACTTTATCTATCTTGGAGGAAGTGTAATCAGAGTACTCATCAGACCTAAAGATGGTGGGACTTCATCTCACAAAATTTGGAAATAAAGTCAGGAGGCACTAGTCCTTAGAAAAAGAATTATACTTGAAAAAGGAGACAGAGAAGACGGTGACAAAGAGGAAGACTCTTAGTCAGATAGATTATCATAATGATTGTTGTTGTTGTTACTGTTAGGAGTTATCAAGTTGAGTACAACTCATAGCAACCCTAGGAACAAAAGATTTGAATTTAGCGCTGACCTACCCCATCCTCACAGTTCATGACACACAAGAGCCAGTTGAAGCAGTCACCATGTCAATCCACCTGGTTGAGGGTCTTCCTCTCCTTCACTAACCCTCCACCCTTCCCAGCATTGTATTCCTCTCTGAGAAATAGCACCTCCTGGGAATATGTCCAAAGTTTGTGAGGTAAACCTTGTCATTCTTGCCTCTAAAGATCACTCTGTTTAAATCCTCTCCAAGACATATCTCTTCATTTTCATGGCCATCCATGGAATGTTCAATGCTTTCTCTAACACCACAAGTCAAAGGCATCAATTCTTTTTCTGTCATCCTTATTAATTTTCCATATCTCAGATGCATAGCTAGTAATTGGAAAGATGATGGTCTGATTCGGGTGCACCTTAGTCCTCAAACTGACATCACTACTACTCAATAATTTGGAAAGGTCTCTAACTGCAGATTTTCCCATTGCAATGTGTCTCCTTTTTTCCTAACTGCTTGTACCAAGGGTGTTAATAGTGAATCCAAGCAAGATGAAGCTATTGACAGTGTTAATCTCCTCTCCTTCCATCATGACACTGCCTATTGGTCCAGTGGTAATAATCTTTGTTTTCTTGATTGAGACACAATTCATACTGAAGGCTGCGTTCCTTGATCTTCTACAAGTGCATCAAATCCTCCTCATTTTCAGTAAATAAAGTTGTGTTGTCTGTATAACACAGATTATTGATGAGTCTCCGTCCAATCCTGATGCCACATTCCTCTTTATAGAGTCCAGCTTCTTGGATAATATACTCGACGTATCAATTGAACAGGTATGGAGATAGAATATATCCCTAAAACACTACCTTCCAAATTCCAAACCTTGCAGTACTCCCCTGCTCTCTTCTCATAATAGCCTCCTGGTCCAAGTATAGGTTCCTTATGAGCACAATCAAGTGCTCTGGGATTCCCATTCTTCTCAATATCAGCCACAATTTGTCATGATCCACACAGTCAAATGCATTTGTATAGTCAACAAAGCACAAATAGACATTCTTCTAATTATTCTTACTTTCAGCCAGGATCCATTTGACATCAGCAAAGACCCTGGTGTCATGGCCTCTTCTAAGTCCTGCTTGAACTTCTGGCAATTCCCTATCTATGTACTGTTCCAGTCCTTTTTGAATGATCTTCAGCAGTATTTTGCTAGCATGTGTTATCAATTACATTGTTCATTAATATCCACATTCAGTTGGATCACCCTTCTTGGGAATAGGAACAAACATGGACCTCTTCCAATATTATGGCCAGACAGCCACCCTCCAAATTTCTTGGCATAGGTTGGTGAGTGCTTCCAAGGTTGCATTTGTTAATTGAAGCAAGTCAGTTGGTATTCCATTGATTCCTGGAATCTTATTTTTTGCCAATGCCTTCAAGGCAACTTCCACTTCCTCTTTTATTACCATTGGCTCCTGTTCATATGGTACTTCCTGAAATTTTTTTATGTCAATCAATTCTTTCTGGTAGAGTTATTCTATGTATTCCTCCATCTTCTTTTGATGCTTTCCGGGTCATTCAATATATTGCCCATAGCACATTTCAACATTATGACATGAGGTGAAACTTTATTTTTTTGGTTCTGCCAACCTGAGAAATGCAATGTGAATCCTTCCCTTTTTATTATCCAATTCCAGCTCTCTGCATATTCCATTATATTATTTGCTTAGTCCTCCTGAGCTGTCCTTTGAAACCATCTATTCAGCTCTTTCACAATGATATGTTTTCCTTTAGATTTGGCTTCTCGATGTTCAAGAGCAATCTTTAGAGTCTCTTCTGACATCCATTTCTGTTTTTTCTTTCTCCTCTGTTTTGCTTTAGTCATAATGATTACAAGGATGGAATTAAGCATGGTGGAAAATATATGTATAGCAAAGTTTCAGTCTGTTCAGTTGTTCATAGGATCAGTATGAGTTATAGTAAATTTCATATCACCTAAAACAAGAAATTTTAAAAATTTGGTATATTTTCCCATTTGCAGAACATCTCATTTAGGTCTGGTCACATATCAAATGTTCAATAGTCATTTTTACTTGTGGCTACTGTTTTGGAGAGTCAAGTTTAAGGGATAACTGATTTTTTTTATTATTATTATTTCTAAAATTCAAGAGGGAGCACTGGTGGTCTAGTGGTAAGAACTTGCACTGCTAATCTAAGGCACACAGTTTGAATCCACCAGCTCCTCCATGGGAGAAAGAGAAACTATCTCCTCTGAGGTATTTAAAGCCTCAGGAAACCTACAAGAGGGTCAGTTATGAGTCAATTCAACTTGACAGCACCCAATCACAAAGATTCATATTAAAGATTCACCATTTACTAGCTACGGATCACTTGTAATTAAATAAGATGTTCTTCTACAGGTATATAGACCAGAAGATGTTTGCATTATCTATAGCTGCAAATTTTAGAACAACAATAACCACTAACACATTACAGAATTCAGCCATCGGCATAGTGAAGTTACAAAGAATTATGACTCGTCATTGCTAGGCCTTGATGTTTTCCACAGAACTTCTAGAGTTATGCTCCTTTCCCACTAGACAAAGTTGAACTAGTAATTCTGAAAAGTCTCAAAGTATTCTTTATACACTGTGACATTTTATGGCAATAGTTTGTAGTTCTATTTCCTTTTCTTCTCAGCCACATCTTGAACTAGATTTTTTTTTCCTTGACCCTATTCCTACCCCATGTCCAATTGTACTCATTTCTGGCTTGTGTCTCTAACCCTGGACTCATTATTTTCCACAGAAGTTAACTTCCTACTCCTGCTAAATTAAGAGGAGCGTATTCTGCCAACACACCATAGTGGTTAAATAGTATTTATCAACATCCTATTCTTAAAACATTCAGGAATCCTGGGGACTTTAACTTTACCATCTTAAAGACCATAATGAATGTGTTATCACTGTAGAAATTCTCCAGAGAATTTTTCAAGGTTGTGAATATTTACAAAAGCAAATGATTCTTCTTCCTCCCCCCCTTTCTAGTGACTGGTGAGTTTGAACCACAAGCTCTTTCAGTCTAATACTTTAGCCAGGTGTCCTCTTCCTAAGTAAAGTCCTTAATTTATTCAAATTTCCTTGGTTTTTATGTAATTTTCTCTTTCTGGTATCTGAATTTCATCAAGGATTTCACACAACAGATAGTTAAGATCCTTAGGGTCTTAGTTACAGTTTCTCAGATTTTTTTTTTTTCACTTTGTCAATTTCAAGGAGTTTATTAGGAATTTTAAAGGAAGCAACTCCTCCAAGAAAGAGTACTTTTGTATTTCATCTATATGAGTAGATTTTAATTATTTTTCAGCTTGATTGTTGTACTGAGACCTCTCGGATATTTTTTTTTCTCAAAAAATAACCTACATATATCCTAAAATAGGAGATTTATGTAACGGAAAAAAGATTTTTCTTCTTGGAATAGTGCTGTGATATGATTTCACTCTTCTCTTTTATTTAAATGACAAAGATTTGTGATAGTGTGAGGACTTGAGTAAGTTTCCTTAATCATGAAAAGCTTCCATAAGAAGCTCAACCCCTTAAAATAGAAAAAAATAGATATTAAATCTCTAAAATCTCACTTTCTTTTCTGCCTAATCTGTAAGCAAAAGACACAATATAAAGCTGTTGGAGTGCATTATAGTCTAGATTATAAGACAAATTTCATAAGAGTTATTTTATTTATCTCTAATTCTTACTTGTATCTATAAAACAATTAATTATTTTCAGTTGTAGATAAGGCAGAGCTTTATTTCAAGACTAATTGATTTTTTAGCATAAGCTTTGAAGAACACTTTTATCCTGTTTAAAATCAACTGTTCTCTTCTGTAAAAAAATAATTTCTTTCCTAAGAAAGTGTGAATAATTTCTTCTTTGCATAATCAAAACAAAACAAGGAAGAATAATATCACTGATTTTACTTTTATGCTGTGACAGTCCCAAGATACATATTTTTAAAAATTAGTGTAGCCAAGTTTATATTTCATGTCAACAGTTTAAGTTAAACACATTTTTAATGTTCACATATTTTGTGCTTCTAGCATCCACTTAATGCTTGCTTGATGTTTGCCTGCTGCCAGCTAAAGATAATTATTCCATTATTGTGATCCTGCTGGGTAAGACAGAGGGTCATAGAAAGAAATGAAGACCCTCAAGGAGATGGATTGACATAGTGACTACAATAATGGTCTTGAGCTTGACAGAGATTGTGGGGATAAACTGGGATAGGGCATAGTTCAGATCTCTTTGTTCATAGGATCCTTATTAATTGGTGTTGACTCTATGCCACAACACCAATACCAATGTCACACTGAAAAGGGTCATCTAGGTAACTGATATCCAAATTCGTCTTTATTATAGCTTTGGAATTCACCACATTAAGAGACACCTTGTGTAATAAAGACATTTTAGGCATATAAAATGATGTGCAGTGTTGTCAATGATTTATTATTAACTTTACCCATAGGACTAGTTTTAAATTTTAAAATGATAATGCTATGGCAAGCATTTATTGGGCAGTTAGTATGTACTAGGTACTGTCTCTGCACTGTCTTTATTATGATAATCAAACTTCAACTCTATAAACAACAAATTTTATTCCTGTTTATTGAAAAAGGTAGTTAGTGGACCACAAATCTGATTTCCAAACCAGATCCTTGGATTCCAAAACTCACGGGCTTAATATGTCTATTTAGAGAAAAGAGCCCTGGAAAATCAGTCATTGAAGAGATAATTGCTTATGATCATTGCAGTGAAAAATGGTTTTAAATGCACAACCACTGAGAAAGTCTTTGCCTCTCTACATATATCACAGGAGAATAAAATCTACAAACTTCATTTTGCTTTTTAAGTGATTGCCCACAAAGTGGAAAGTCTTTTTTCAAGGAGTCATGAGGATGGAAATGAGCTAGCTTAAAATCCCTCATCAGCTTCACACAGAAGGCATACGCTTTTGTCCAAAAGCAATGTGCTGTAAACAACTCCATTGTTAGCTCATATCCCATCCCACTGAGTAAAATGTGAAGCAATAATAAATCCCTTTTCACTGTATAATTTCTGATGAAACAATAAATAATAGTTTTCAAAAAGCAAAAGGACAATTATTTTCTACTTCTTAACTGTTTGAATAGCAACTGGACAGAAATTGTTAACATGTTCTGTTATGTCTGAAGATAAACTTCAGTAATTTAAATCTTGGTCACAAAGGTTCTATCCTAGATTTTAAGACCTACTCCAGAAAGATTAACTTGCTTATTTTCCTAACTGTGTAGGAGAAGAAATTCAGGCTAAGAGAAGTAACTTTGTTAGGGTCATGCAACTGATTACTTAACAAAACTGGAAATAAGACACAAGTGTCTTGATTATTCTTCTAATCTACCCTTTAACTTAAGGAGGCTGACTTGAGGCACTGGTGCTAGCATTTCGTGAAAATAAAAATAGTATTTGTTTCCTTTCTTTTCCTCAGCTATATTGTGCATTGCTATAAACAAATTATCATTTATTATGTTTGTTTTACTCCTTAAATAATTGGAATTGACTCAAAGCTTACTTTCACAGGGGTTTTCAGAGCCTTTAATTTGTCTGGGAAGATATTGCACATCTTTCTCCAACAAAGCAGCTAGTGAATTCAAACTGTTTTTCGGTTGGCAGCACAAGCCTGGATCACTATGACACCAGAACTCTCTAAGTATGTGTTTACTTAAGTTGTATCTTTTCTTTAACAAGTATTGTGTACTTTATTCCCATATTATTCTAATTAACACTCTAGTTAACACTCTTGGTACCAGTAGCCAGGAAATTATAAGATGTATTGTCATGGGAAAGTCTGCTGTTAGGGACTTCTCCAAAGTACTGAAGAGCAATGGTGTCTCTCTGGAGTCTAAGGTGCATCTGATACAGGTCATAGTCTTTGCTATCACTTGTTATGCATCAGAGAGCTGGACAATGACTAAGGAGGATAGAAGGAGAATTGATGCCTTTGAGCTGTGGTGCTGGAGAAGAATATTGAGGGTACAATGGACTGCTAAGAAAACAAACAGATTCATCATGGAAAGGGTTAAACCGGGCTGCTCCTTGGAGGCAAGGATTCTGAGGCTCCGACTAACCTACTTTGGACATATTGTAAGGAGGGTCAGGTCCTTGGAGAAGGACATCATGCTGGGTAGAGTAGAGGGACAGCGCAGGAGGGGAAGGCCCTCTATGAGGTGGATTGATTCAGTGACTGGAGTAATCGGGATGGATGTGTCAGAGACAGTGCTATTGGCTCAGGACAGAGCAAAGTATAGGGCCGTTTTGTACATAGGGCCACTATGAGTTGCAAGCGACTTGATGGGACATAACAACAACAACATTCTAACTAAATACACATTACAAATAATACTGTCATTAGTTTTGAAATAACAACAAAAACCTCCACCACTTTCCTTTCTTCTACATCTTGAAAATGTCATAAATATTTATTTCTATTACCCAACATCAAAATAAAATTTACTAGTAGCCTAAAACCCTTTGAGAAAATGCAAAGTTTTAGAATCATTATTCACCATTCTTCTGAGATTTTACAGGCAATCATCAATCCACTCTGGTTGTCCAGATTTTAAGAAACTGACTCACAGCCTTCAAAAGCAACAGATTCCAGGATGCACAAAGAACACAGCAGACCACTTGCTCAAGTCTTAATATTAAGAGATCAGAGGAAGTTTAGCTAGTGGTAGCAGAGCAGATTGAGGCTCATTTGGTGTTAAAATTACTGTGTATCTTGAAGAATATACGCACACATTTAAATGAAGCCTTTAAAAACAAGAAGCTTAGCTTTTTTTCACCTTCATTACTATTTTCAGTGGAGTAACTAACAACTTTTGCTTAGATTGAAAGCTTTTCTGGATATGAAATTTTAAGTGTTCAAACCAGGAAAGTAGTAGGCAAACTGAAATGAAATGGTCACTGTAGTTATCAGAATCAGTTGATCAGTTACAAATTGACCATACCATATTTATCAGACTGTGCTTCCTATAATTTTCAGTGGTTAAATTTTGTGGGGAAAATGTCAAGTCTCTTTCTTTTCTCATGCCTCTAGGTGAACTTGAACTTCAAAATGTTGAGTAAGAAGCCCAGAACATTAACTGTTTATACTATCCATAGACTTGTTTACCCAAACAAGGCCTACCAAAGCTATCCAAACTGTATAATCCACTCTTGCAAGGAGTACTAGTAGAATTCAGTTATCATAAAAATCTCTGGCAAAGGGTAGTAAAGTATCTTGATATGGATAGTTGTTGTTTATACTTAATAATGATGGCTCTAGCCTCATTTAAAGGAGCGGTATATGTCACATAATATGCACCCAGAATATATTGACTATTAAAAAAATGTAAAAAAGAAGGTTAATATTCAATTATTATTTCTATTGAGCGATGCTTCATACTTGTCTTATGAAAGTTTCTCATCCTCTACAAAATGAAGGGACATACAGTCTGAAGGCAGTCATGTATAACTTCTGGTAACCCCACAAGAAGGAACAGTCCCATCCATATCAAAAGCATAAAACTGATTCCCCTGAGCTTGGACTGCCTCCATGCTCCTACACCTACTTAGACAAATTCTAATACCAACAATCCCTCCTAGGGATCTCATTGCTTTATTACTCAATTCACTAATCCATTGCAATGACCATACAACATTTACAGGTGATACAATTGTGGAGTTTATTAGGGAAGTTTACAGGTTACAATTCAGATTGGAAACAGGATACAATTCTCCAGTGAAAACAGCCTCTCAAGCATGCTCACAGACACTTTGACCTTCAGCCTTGTGGCTTTAGGCTAGTGTAAGAAAGCTCTCATAGTTCTGCTAATTTTTATGTCTTCTCCATCAGTCCTCCAGTAAGCTTGGACAAAGACCCTTGGTTCTTGCTCTGGCCCTGGTCCCATTGGGTGGCAGTGCCAGTTCAGCTCTGTTTCAGATTCTCTACTGATGGTTTTATCTTAGTCCTAGTCTGACCCAAATGGATATATGCTAGTATCTATATTTCTTTTCTTGCTGGTAGCGAAGTGGGAAGAATCTGCACTGTAATCCCAAAGACATGTGGTCACTCACCAGTGCCACTGGTTGCTCTGGGGAAGAAAGATGGGCTATCTCCATCCATGAGATTACTGTCTCTCAAAACCCACTAGAGGATTAAGTATGTGTCAGTTCTGACTTGATAGCACATAACCACTGAAACAACCTCTAAACCTGGTTAATTTAATCTTGAAACGATAGTGAAATCGATCAATCCCATCATAGTAGTCTGTGCATCTTGTCTGCATGTCACACCCAAAATATGCTATTCATCTCATTCACATATTAGTGTAGTCTCATCCACCCATTTGTCAAAGTCAAAGTCAACAACTAGAAAAGTCTTTGTGGACTGCTCATATCCTCAAATCTTAATGAATCCTCTACACATCCTGTATATTTCAGGACATTTTGATAAATAATAATACAAACAAAAGATATATCTATATAAAAACATATATCTATATAACAGACAATACTTATGATGTGCAAATACATCAATTCACTTCTACATAGAAAAACATGGCAATTAGAGGTCAAATATTGCCCTAAAATAAACATTCCTCTAAAATGCTTTGGGTTGATTTGATTTTTGTGCTCTGCTTTATCAAAAGATTTAAGTTAGAAAAAGTACACAGAAAAGAGTCAACAAAGATTTCCTTGGTTTTCAGGAAATAGCAAATCCTTTCACTATAAGAATAGGATCCTTTAAAAGTGGCTTTTAGATTAATCTCAACAGAGTGACCATCACTATAATGAAGGAGGCTTGGCAGAACCAGCTTCAACTCCATTCCCTGCTGTGACAAACAACAGACCCTATACTTAGTACCTGCTTGTATTGTTGAGATAAAATTTGTCATGTCACATCCTGCACATTCCCTGATTGTGTTTGTGGTGTGGTACTGCTCTATGAAGTCTTTACAGAATTGCAGTTATGAGCTATTCACTGCTATCATAAGCCACAAAATTACTATTTTTTTTTTGGCAATCATCCACTTGCAACAGTTCTTCCCAGACCCTTCAATGACTAGTTTAGATGTTTGGTAATTTTCCTAGGACCCCAACAACTACTTTGTTTGCAGCCCCCAATTCTTTATTCATTGTTATGAGGATGTCTTTACAAAAGCCTCTTTAGTGTGTGTTTCTATAGAGGCTATTTTGAAAGTTTTTTAGCCCTTTCTCTTGATCTCTTGATCAAAATTACCTCAACAAGCTTCTGATGACATATTTTGGCTCAGTTTTTCCTGGCTTGCATTTTACCTTCGGGTCTCTGTGCTCAACCAATTAAGTTACTACTATATTCATAAAACATATCAGAGAGAAAAATCTAAAGTAGTTTTTCTTAGTCTTTCCCAAAATAGTTCAAAATAAATTTTGAGAAAAATAAGATGTCTTATCCTTATATAATTATTTTAGTTATAATTGAGCCTATCATGTAAGTTTTCATTCTTAAAGGGAAGCAAATATTCTGTCCAAGGAGCAATAAGGCTTCCTATTAAAAAAAACCAATCAAGCAAACAAACAAAAAAACCCAACAAACAATAAAACAAAACCAAAACCAAAACCACCCAAATACACAAAACACAGTGAAGTTATTTTTTGCATGCATGTTCATTTTTATGTTGTATGACCACACTCTGAGCCTAGGCAAACTATCTTCGAAAAGCAAAAATACACTGTCCATAAACTAAAAAAAACAACACACCACCAAAAACTCCAAAAACAAAAAAATACCATTCTTCATATAAAAAGGTAACATAATACAAAATGCTATTATATCTATAATACTTCATGAATAATTTTAAAATTAAATTATAAATTATTACTATAAGATGACTAAAATATAACAGAAAATGGGCAATAAAAGTCTTCTACAATGAAATATTATAGTCATCAGATGCCAATTTAAAGTAAATGTGACTAATATTTTTAGGTAAATAAAGGGATAAAATAGAGAATTTGGACAGAGAAATAAAAGAAAAAGAGAATCAAGAACAAATCCTAACACCAACATATAATTTAATAGAAATTATGAGTGTAAATAATACCATTAGCAGATTAAAGGAAACACAAAGTATCTTTATTAAGACACAGAAAATACACACTAAAGTTGTGAGAGAAAAGAAATGATAAAATATATACAGAAGAGCATAAGAAAATTTGAAACATTACATATGTTTAGTTGGGATAAGTTGTGAAGAAATGAAATGGGGAAGAAACAATATCTAAGAGTGCAGTGGTAGAGGTTTATACATATAAACTTGAGTATGTCTTGGCATAAATTGAAGGAGTAAGATCTCAGTAAAACCCATTTAATGAAAACTAAACCGGTCTCCATAAGAAGATAGCTGAATCTCAAAGGTGGGGAAATCATTAAAATATTTATAGAAAAAGTTATTTTTGATGATTGTTTTTTCATAAGTATGAAGCAAATGACACTTTCCAATTACTGACTAAAAACCCCAAACCAAATTTATCGATCTAGAATTCCACACACAGAAATTGTTGTATAGTCCTCTTATTGCAGTATGTAGTTTGTGAGTAAGGTTGAGTCAAATTTGTCACATAGCTGACCCTCCAGTGTGTTTTAAGAGGCAGTAGATTGCACTGAAGAAGGTTGTTCATTATTCCTTGCAGAGCAGTGAGTGGATTCAAAATGACCAACCCGCAGGGTGGCAGCACAGCTTCTTACCACTAGGCCACTAAAACTCCATAAATCACCACAAAGTGAGGACCTCATGAAACAAAATGTTACCTTTCATAACAGTTATAAAATCAAGGTGTTGGGACTACAGTGTTCTATATTTTTTTCATTTTTATTAGCATAACATACACACAGTTCGAAACTAATTTAAGATAATTATGTGGTCATATTTTTTAATTAACTGTCAACTTTATTTAATATCCTCCAAAATGCTACACTGAAATCCCCAAATATATGATCACATTTCGAAATAAGTTCACTGAAGACGCAATCAAGTTAAAATGAAGTCAGACTTAGTTATCCTGATCCCTTTTCCAATAACTGTCGAATTGGATGTTTGTAAGGATAAG
>NW_006399771.1:23426511-23428335 GCF_000299155.1 Elephantulus edwardii | reverse complement strand
TGTAGATTTTTCAGGATACTTGGAAGACTGTTTATGTTCTGGATTAGGACTACTAGAATTCTTCCAAGCTTTTCTTTAATGAAGTGTATAGTCCTTGGTAAGAGAGAAACATGTACGGAGGGTCAGAGACCACATGGAGAATGCCATGTACTGTAGAGGTAGACAGAACTGCATATCAAGAAATAACAAAAATTGCTGTCCTCTATTAGGGAGCTCTGATGGCCCACGGGGTAAGGAGGTGTGCTCCATAAGCAAAGGCAGAATGTTTAAATTCCCCAACTTCTCTGCAGAACAAAGATGGAAAATCTCCTTCCATAAGATTTACACCCTCTGAAAATCCCCTGTTGGGTATAAGTTTGTTTTGACTTCATGGCAGAAAATATGTGATTGATTAGAACATCATTCTATTTAATTTGTTATAACTTCCAATTATCCAGGATTCACACTTAGTACATTCCATGTTCCAAATATTAATGGGTGTGGCAGCTGTTTCTCCGTATGCTTTAATACTTTTTAATCTGAGAGCCTCTTCATACGACACTATCTCCAACAATGTTTCTCTGTTATTCGTAGGATTTTTGAATGTCTCATAATGTAATAATCAATATCCTTGGCACTAGTGAGCTGAGATGGACTGGTATTATTGTTGTTAGGTGTTGTCAAGTGAACAATGATTCATCATCTCAGCTAGCCCTCAATATTCTTGGATTCCATTGTTTTTTTAAATAGGAAGTTCAATTCTATAAGCAGCATTTGCCACCTTTAACATAGAGGATAAATTTAAATATGCTTGAACCCTGTTATCAGTACAAACCTTATATCTGTCAACAAAGGAGAAAATGGAACAGATTTGACAAATAACAAAATAGCTTTTAATTTCATTACAGTTCATGATGAAATTTTCCTTACTTGTAAGTCAAATAATAGGGGGCCAAGTGGTAGCAAATTTTGACTAGGAGAATCATTGTCTTACGTAGCATCTGCCTTAATACTCTATAGTTGTTTAATATTTATGCTTACTCAAGAGATTTAGAGATATTCTAGATAGCAAAATTATCCTATTACCTTACACATGTACTTCTATGGTAACTTGTATGGAACTATTACATTTCTAACAAAATGCTGAGTTTAGCCTACAAAAATTATGATAATAATTAAGATAAACTAACTGAAAGCAGAAATAAAAGAAGTTGTGTTTTTCCAAATTTTCGGCAATTCTCAAAAGTTATAGGAAAAAACAACATAAGGACTGTAGAGAAATCAAAGGGTATACTTAAGTCTTAATTTAAGAAACAAAATTGTTATTTTAGGTATAAAATTCAGTACTTGAACAGAGCTCTGGTGTCCTGATGTTATGTGCCACTGAGTCGGGGCCGACGCGTAGCCTACCCTTCCAGAGAGTTATCAGAGGCTGTACACCATGTGGGAAGATATTGCTCATCTTTCTCCTGTAGAGCAGCTAGTGTGTTCGAATCACCTCCTTACCCGCTGGATCACCAGAACTTTGTTTCATCTGCCCATAGAAATGAGCTCTGGTGATTTAGTCTGGTGACAGCAGTTGCACTGGTGAATTCGAATGACCTGAGAGGTGCCTCCTTAGTGTTAGTAGTGCAACTCTTCATGGACTATACCACTAGAGGGTCACTTACTTACCTGAAAGGATAGACTCTTGATAATCTGCCTTGAGGTATATAAATTCACTCACCTGCTCCCATTGATTGGGCCCAAATTAAAAAAGTATATATATTATCTTTTCCTTGACTTCACAAATTATTGTTTGTTGTTATGTGCTGTCGAGTCGCCTGCGACTCATAGCGACCCTAT
>NW_006399771.1:23423232-23425606 GCF_000299155.1 Elephantulus edwardii | reverse complement strand
GTATGCCCTTCCCAATTTTGAACCATGCAGTGTTCCCTTGCTCTGTTATGATGACTGCCTCCTGGTCCAAGTATAAGTTTCACATTAGAACGATCAAGTGTTCTGAGATTCCCATTCTTCTCATAGTCAGCCACAGTTTGTTATGATCTACAGTCAAATGCCTTTGCATAGTCAATGAAACACAGATAGACATTCCTCTGGTATTCACAAATGATATCAAATAATAGTGATTAACTCTGGAAGGATAGATACAGATACACAGATCCATTGTTGTTGTTGTTAAGTGCCGTTGAGTTCCAGGCAACTCATAGCAACCCTATGAAGGAGAGTCCTCAACGCTTGGGTGCCTTTCATCCTCTCTCCAGGTTCATAGGGTTTCCGGAGGCAAGCTACTATGGAAGCGGATGCCACTCCTCTTTCCATAGTACAAGCAGACTCCATGGTAAAGAAGGGCCAGCTGAATGTCTAGACTAAGACTAGGAAAGATGAAACAGCAACCTGTTTCAGAAAGTAGTCCTGAAAATCTTGAAGAACATTCTCTGTGATTGACTTACTTTCCTGAAATATGTCAGCTGGAAAGATGTACTCCTGGAGAACATAATGTTTGAAAAGTAGAAGCTCAATGAAGAATGCTCAGTGAGATAGATTGACACAATACCTGCAGAAATTCACTGAAATATACAGGTGATTATGAAGATAGTTCAGAACCTGGCAACATTGCAAACCCTATTATTTTAGCCCTATCCCGGTGACAATTAGCATGCACAATAAATAACAGTTTAACATGAAGAACTTTATTTTGAAAATATATTTTAAAACATGGTCAGTGTGCTATTGGTTAACATTTCTTAACTAGAGAGAGAGGTTTTTTTATTCAATAAAGGACATTAGTACCAACTAAAACTCAAACATGTTTCATGAAAAAGCCTTACATATCATGCATTCAAACAACAAAAATAGAAGCACCAAAAATACTGATAATATTTCTACTACTTGTTGTTTTTAGTACTGTGGAGTTGGAAACAATTCATTGGTGACCCGCCAGCAGGTTTCCAGAGGTAGTAAATCACACAAGAGATTGCCCAACTTTCTCAGTGTACCAGGTGGTGAATTTGAACTCTGTCTTTGAGTTGACGGTGTAACTCTTTTCCAGCAGGCCACCAGAGTTCCCTACTTATAGTACTGTTGTTGTTTTGTTGTGTACAGTCGAGTTGCAGCTGGACCATAGCTGACCACCCAGCAGGTTTTCAGAGACAATAAATTGCACAGCTTTTGCCCACAGAGCGGCTGGCAGATCTGGTTTGCCCACGTTTGGATTGACAATACAATTCCTTACCATTAGACCACCAGTACTGAAATACTAACAAAAACAAAATCCTACAAAAACTTACAATGGAAATAATTATCACATTGATTCAATAATATATAAAATATTTATTAAATATGGGGCTAGAATAATTGATGCTTTTACATTGCTTAAGTTTGTAAATACATAATTTTTAGGACAAATCATGGAAACATAATATTCAATAACTTCATTCATTTCTCTATAGTTAATTTCTTTGCACTACCAAAATATAACTATAGCGCTATTTCACTCATCAACGGTCTTCAATCAGCTGTTCTAATTTTGGATAATATTCATCCTTTTATAATACATGCTTTTTTATTAATATCTACCAAATGTTATACATCTGCCAGGAGAAACAAAACGCACTGAGTGAGGTAAAATACATAATCTCTAACACCTGTTTCAACCCAATACCATAAAACAAATTATAAAACCATGTTTAAACGATGAAGAATATCAGCATAATTTCGTGATAAGCTTTAATTTTCAGTACATTTGCAGATTGGACTGCTCATATACATCAATTTTAAGAAAAAATATGTGATTATGTGTGTGTGTGTGTGTGTGTGTGTGTGTGTGTATATATATATAAAACTTCATCAGTTATAGCGCAATAGATAAAATACAAATAATTAAATAAAGAACTCCCGAAAAAATAAGCAATGACATCAAACATGAATTGTTTCATTATAAAAACTCATGTTGTTGCTGTTGTTGTGTGGTGTCGAGTTGCTTGTGACTCATAGCGACCCTATGTACAAGAGCCTTAAACTCTGCTCCGTCCTGTGCCAATCACACTGCCTCTGACACACCCATCCCGATTACCCAGTCACTGAATCAATCCACCTCATACATGGCCTTAGTCTCCTGCACTGTCCTTCTACCCTCCCAAGCATTATGTCCCTCTCCATGGACCAGTCCCTCCTTAAAACATGACCCAACTATGTCAAACAAAGCCTCAGAATCCTTGCCTCCAAGGAGCAGCCTGCTTTAACCCTCTCCAGGATGAATCTGTTTGTTTTC
>NW_006399771.1:23417839-23422737 GCF_000299155.1 Elephantulus edwardii | reverse complement strand
ACAGGTTGAAAAGGTATGGAGACACGACACACCCCTGGCATATGCCCTTTTCAATTTTGAACCATGCAGCGATTCCTTGCTCTGTTCTGACGACTGGTTCTCGGTCCAAATATACATTATTTTTTTCAAATATACAATTTTAAAATAAAAATTTAATTTTCTACATTCTGGCCAAAAAATTGTTTATTATGCTACACCATAAAAAAAGAATCCTTTTACTTAGAAAATTTTAGTTTAAAAACTATTTTTATTTCTTTTTTAAGCAGACCATGATTCACAAGTTAAAAAGTATTGAAATGGTAGTATATTCCAACTCAATTATTGTAATTCTAGAGTAGCACTCATTGTGAAAACTGTAACAATAATATGTCAAATGTCATTCTCAAATATTTAAGTCAATTTATTTTGCATTTCCTTCATATAGTCAATTTACCAAGTTGATGAATAAAAAAATATAAAATAGAATCCCAAAATATAATATGGAAATTAATGGTGGACAAGTGTGTAATGATAAATGCAAGCTCACTGAGAATCAACTTGACACAACTTCGCTCTAACAACCAGCATGACATTTATAACTACCTCAGATACATTGTTAATTCGGAAATGAGTCAGATAGATTTTTTCCTATAAATATGGCATTATTTATGTAAGATAGTAAGATAGTTGAATGATAATAAGATGAAGAGTTGTTGTTGTTGTTGTTATGTGCCATTCAATCGCATGTGACTCATAGTGACCCTATGTTCAAGGGCCCTAAACCCTGCTCTATCCTGTGCCAATCTTATTGTCTCTCATGCACCTACCTCATTACCCCAGTCACTGAATCAATCCATCTCATTGAGGGTCTTCCTCTACTGCACTGTCCATCCACTCTCCCTAGCATGACATCCATCTCCAAGGTGATCCCGCCTTGCAACATGTTTAAATTACGTCAGATGAAGCTTCAGAATCCTTGTGTTTAAGGAGCAGCCTGGCTTCACCCACTCCAGGACAAACTTATTTATTCTCTTAGCAGTCCATGGTATATTCAATACTTTTCTCCAGCACCACAGCTCAAAGGCATCAATTCTCCTATCATCCCTAGTCATTGTCCAGCTCCCTGATGCATAGCAAGTTATTGCAAAGACCATGGCCTGTATCAGGCACACTTTAGTCTCCAGACCGAAATTCTTTTCTCTTTGGAACTTTGGAGAAGTCTCTGACAGCAAACTTCCCCAATGCAATTCATCTTTTAATTTCCTGGCTGCTGGTACAAGAGTGTTGATTGTAGACCAAGTACACTGAAGCTAATGTGTATCTGGTTCAGGCCATATTCTTTCCTTTTACTTGCTATGCATCTGAGTACTGGACAATGAGCAAAGATAACAGGAAAAAAATTGATGCCTTTGAGCTGTGGTGCTGCAGAAGAGCAATGAACATCCTATGGACGGCCAAGAGCATAAACAGAGATGTCTTGGTGAGGGTGCAGCTGAGTGCTCTTTGGAGGCAGGAATGATGAGGCTTCACCTCACATACTTTGGACATGTTGTCAGAAGCGGCTATTCCCTGGAGAAAAACATAATGCTGGGAAGGGCAGAAAATTGGCAAAGGAGAGGAAGATCCCCAATTAGGTTGACTGATACAGTATCTGCTGCAATTGTCTCTTGTGTGTCAGGAAGTATGAAGATGGCATCGGATAGAACAGGGTTCATGTATTTTGTTCATCAGGTAGTTATGAGTTGTACTCGACTCAAAGGCACTTAACAACTAAACAACATATTCTTCTATAAATTATATGTCTTTGTGATTTATATATGTTAGTATTACAGTATTATTGTTTTACTCTGTCTTTTGTGCCTAATATACTTACCAAACCTACAGTTCATTTTTAAAATTACAATGAGAAATGTTAGCTCTTACACTAAACCTTGAAAAGAACAGGAATATAGAAATCTCCCCCCTCAAGTCTTATAGTTCATTGCTTAAAATTTTTATCTATTAGTTGAAATTGTTTGACCAGTATCCTCATATTTTTAAAACTGATTTTATTTCAATTATGGATCTATTGTACTTAGTAGTATTTTCTAGTTTACTGTACTCAAAGATACTCCTTTTCATGTTTAAAAAGGCATATGTACATATATGTTCATAAACATTCATCACATGCCTTTTTTCCTTCTGATATAATGCAATTTTTATAAACTAGAGGTTTATGATAACTATGGAATGGCACCATTTTTTCAACACACATTCACCACTTGATTCTGGGCCACATTTTTATAATTCCCACAATTTTTCAAAGTTTTTGAAATTATAATTGTACATTAATAGACAATAGTCCAGGGTAAACATAGCTTTTACATATACTAAGAAAATAAAATTATATGTCTTGTTTTAATAAGATATATGCTTTATTAATAAGCCACATTCATTATAATTTAGTGTTACTTTATTGGTGTTAATAAATTTTTAACTTGATTATTTGTAGTTAGAGTAAATAATTCCATATATTAAATGGTAACAGAAGAGACAAACTCCTTCTTCACTTATTGGCATGACTGTTGTTAGATGATCTTGAATAGACCAGGACTCATAGTCACCCTATGAAAAAATAGATACAAATCTGGTCCTATTTTGTGTCATCTACATAATCTCTGCCATACATGAGCCCATTGTTACAGTCCTGTATAAATCCATCTCACTTAGTGCCTTCCTCTCTTCTTTTGCTATCATGTATTCTCCAACATGATGTCTTTTTCCAAAGATTGACTCTTCCTGATAACATGCCACATGCCTTGCATGTGTGAAATGAAGTTTCACTACTCTTGGCTCTAAGATTCATTCACATTCATCAGTCTTCCAAGACTGATATATTTGCTGTTTTAGAAATTTATTTAATACTCTTTGTCACACAGTTCAAGGCATCAATTCTTCTTTGTCCTTTCTTATTAATTATCCAGCTCTCCCATTATATATGAAGCAGTTGAAAATACTGTAGCTTAGATCAGAGACACCTTAGTATTTAATGTGATATCCTTATTCTTTGAAAGTATAATGGGGTCCTTGAGGCAAGATTTTCCAAATATAACACATCTTTTGATTTCTTGACTTCTGCGACTATGGATGTTCATTTTGAATCCAATTAAAATTAAATTCTTGACAATTTAAACTTTTCTTCACCTATTGTTATGGTACTTCTTAATCCACTTGTGGTTCCAAAAACTAGGGTGTTGTTTGAAAATTAGCATTGGAAAAAATGGAAGATATTCATATTACACTAAAAGGAAAGATAATAATATTATCATTACAAGACTTCTTTGTTACATCATCACATAAATGGCTTTACACTGAGAATCATGGCCTATTCAAGTTGATGTACGTTAGCCACCACAACCACCATTATTCTTAACACATACCAACATTTTTTACTGTTAAATATAAACTTTGCCACAGAAGTTGCATGTGAAGGGCTTCTCACTCCTGTGAGTCACCAGGGACACTGTTTGGTCTGATTTCTGGAAGAAGCTTTTGGGGAACATGACACAAACGTAAGGCCTCTCATTCTTGTGTTGTTTTTTGTGGTATTTTAATGTTGCAGGCCGGGGGTAAAGTATTTTTATAATTATTACTAATAAGACAGCTACCTCACTTGTTATACATCAGAGAGTTGGACAGTGACTAAGGAGGATAGAAGGAACGAGATAGAAGCGAGAGCATAAAACAGGGGGCCAGCAGTTCTGGACTGAAGATCCCAAGCCAAGCTTCTCTGTATCTTTATTGAAAACTATCAGGAAGTAAATCACAAAGAGAATTCAATGCAAATGAAGCCAAGCAATCAGCTCTTCTGGCATTTTCTGGAATTGTCCTCAACAGGACCTACCTCTTCAGGTGTGGGCCAGTTTTCTTCTGGGATTATATGTAGGACAAGTTCTTGGTTGTCTGTACTGGTAGTACTGTTGTGTTATGGGTAGTTTCCTGAAAGTGTACCATTTTTGTTGTCTTCTCCTTGTTTTGTTTGTGCAGGAAGATCTTCAGGAGTCTGGAATAAAATCCGAGTTATTTTTCTCTTGGAGTCTCTATAGAGTGTTTATTTTTGAGGGCAGCAATGACATCATTTAAAGTTGCATCTTCTGAAAACGAGAGTGTCTGACCTTGCATGAAGACAGAATCAACTGGCTGACTGAGCAGCAGATCCACACAGGAGACAAGCCCTACAAGTGCTCTGCTTGTGAAAAGTGTTACCAGCAACCATGCACATTTCATCACCATGTGAGGATTCACCAGGGTTCTAAACTCAGAAGTGTCCCCAACAATACAGAAGATCCCTGACCTGACTCTGCCATTGTGTGTGTGAGTGTGAGCAGGATTTGTAAAATAGTGTAGAAAAGACTGTAGAGATGTCAAGGTTGAGATTTTCACATAGGACTTGGCTTTCACACGTTTTACAATATATATTTTTCTAGTATTATGTATGTAGAACATGCTCTAACATTTCTTTTTGGAAGCAGGAGTGGCATCCACTTCCTGAACAGCATGCTCTGAAAACTATGAACTTTTAGAAATGACAATAGTTATAGAAAGGCTTCAGGTATTTTGTTCATAGGGTAAATATGAGTTGTACTCGACTCGATGGCAATCATCAACAACAACAACAAATAAAAACTTTAATGTGTGAAATAGGTGACTGAGACGGTGGGGATTTTTTACTACTTTTCAAAAATGTGAAATCCCTATAGTGAGTGAGTTTTGTTGGACTTCTTGTTGTTGTTGTTGTTGTTGATGTTATGTGCCGTCAAGTCGTTTGCGACTCATAGCGACCCCATGTACAACAGCCCTAAACTGTGCTCTATCGTGTGCCAATCTCATTGCCTCTGACACACCCATTCCGATTACCCCAGGCACTGAATCAATCCACC
>NW_006399771.1:23401897-23415924 GCF_000299155.1 Elephantulus edwardii | reverse complement strand
TTTCAGCTAACAGATGCTGCCGTGGATGTGCTCAACAAGTTGTGCCAAGGAATCTGAAGAACAACCACTTGGCCAACTGACTGTAAGAGGTCAATATTTGTTCCCATCCCAAAGAAGGGCGACCCAACTGAGTGTGGAAACTACAGAACAATAGCATTGATTTCACATGCAAGCAAGATTGTACTGAAGATTATCCAAAAACAACTGGAACAGTACATCAGCAGAGAACTACCAGAAGTCCAGGCTGGGCTTAGAAGGGTTTGTTGGATTAGATTTTAATAATTTTTGTATGTATTGGGCTGTTAACACATAAGATACACTTTACTGGTAGTTCAAATCAACCAGTAAATCCAAGGAAGAAAGGAATAGTCTTCTCCTACTTAAGGAGTCTTGGAACTCTGTTGGATGGCCAGCAGTGAGTGGTAACCATGTCAACGGCCATGAGGAGTTATTACATGTATGTGTAATACATAACAGAGAATCCCTGTTTAATTAATAAATATAATGAAAGAGTTACTGAAATAAATGTCATAGTATCACTTTTCTGTTCAAACTTTTACTGATTCCTGAGACCTGGACGTAGTCTTAATATAGAATTATAAAAAAAGATATTTTATTTTAATTTGTTTTGACATTTTCTGCATCAGTTTCCTTTGTTTTATTTCTGTAGTATACTGAATTGATTGTTAAAATGGCTCCTCTAACCATTAGCTTTGATTTCCACCACATGTGTAGAAGCAAATAAGGAAACCCGATGAATAATGATTCATGAGTGAATTGATCCCACAAATTATAAATTAGTATGTTTATCAGCAGAAAATGAGATTCTATCAGCAATAAAAAAGAAGAGAATGCTATAGATGTCCTTCAGGACCAACTGTTTCTGAGCTACTCACCCTAGGCTGTAGACCAAAAAAAAAAAAGCAACTGCAACAGCAGTGGAGAGCTAGAGGCCAGATCTGAGACAGAGATAATCTAGGAATACTGCCTCACAGAAACAGAACCAAGGGCCTTAGCCGAAGTTTACTGGAGGACCGGGAGTAGAAACTGCAATAGACAGGATTAAGTGAACTGTTTTGATTTTTTTGTTTGTGTGTTTGGAATTTTTGTTTTGGTTTGGTTTGGTTTTTTCTTATAAATTATTTTACACATGATTTTAAAGATTATGTCTCGAGAGCTCCAGTGGCCTAACAGTAAGAAGCTGTGCTGCAATCCCAAAAGTACATGGTTTTAACCCACCAACAGCTCCATGAAAGAAGGATGGGCAATCTCTTCCCATGTGATTTACTGCATCCAAAAACCCACTGAAGGGTCAGCTATGAGTAATTTTCAACTTGATAGTAAATACCTACCAACCAACAAAGAGAATTTTTCCCTAGAGCCAAAAGGCTAAAGCTCAAAGGGTCTGTGAGCACCTCTGATGAAGGTGAGGACTCACTCTGACTGAAGTATTTTACCCTGTTTCCAACAAAAATTTGTAACTTGTTAACTTTCATAATAAACCCCATAATCAAGAGTATGGTTCTGTGAGGTTTTTTTAAATTTATTTTTATTATTATTTTATTATTTGTGTGTGTGTGTACCATCAAATTGGATCTGACTGGTACAGGACGAGATTGTTCCTCCTTTTCCCGGCAGAGCATCTGGTGGATTTGAACTGTGCGCCTCTGGGATTGCAGTGCAGCTTCTTGCCACTAGACCACCAGAGCTCCCCTTGGGGTTCTGTGAGTTTTGTGTGGCAATTGCAATGGATTAACCGACCCATTAGCACACCAGCAAGTGCCCTGAGATAAATGGTTGCTTTAAGGATTGGTAGAAGTGTTTGCTGGGACTATGACCTCATGAGAAATGTTTTGTGTTGTTGAAGGTACAATTTCCCTTTGTGGAGTCAAACATGGATTCCCCCATACCAGCTGCATTCTTTTAACCCTTTACATCACAACATAAAGACTTTTTTCTAAGCCAATATCATTACATCAAGATAATAGTATTATTAAGATAAATAAGTCCACTAGTTTATAATACTGGTGGTGGAAAGTAAGTTCTAGTCTTCCTACATTCCATAATATTCTGTTTTAGAAGATTCCAGAGTCTGTGGCTAATGAGAAAAGATGCTAAACTATGAAACATATTCTATCACTGATGTATCATGTATTTGAAGTAATTGCAGCAATATTTAAGTGATTCTTGTAGCATTCCACTATGAAACATAGATTTTAAAAGCACTGTTGCAAAAATAGGATCTTTTTCTTCTTGGGAAATTGATGCAAGCCAACAATTTCCTGAGAAGGATTTTATCATAAATAACCTAGCAAACTAGTACAGTCACAGAAAATACTATGTTTCTGAAAAATATTTTGTGATTTCTCATAAAAAAAAGTCCTTGAACAATTAGAAATTTGTGTATTCCTCCATTTAGGATATGCAAAATCCTTTAACTGCAAACACACCAGCATCAATAATATCCGCAGAAATGAAAAACTTCACCAGAATGTCTTCACAGGTCTCATCAGTAGACTCTGAAAAGTGAAACACATGAGTAAATAAGACGCTATTAAAAAAGAAGGATGCATTGTTGGTACATTTTAAGTACTTACCTTCTATAAAAAGCTATATTTCTTTCAACCATAAAGCATTCATAGAAGACCAAATAAAAATACATGAAAACATCCAAAACAAACATCCAATTCAAATCCACTTCATACAAACCCCTCTATACCAGTAGAAATATGCTCCATACTATCTTCAATGGCTGATATTTTGGAAGGAAATCTCCAGTCTCTATTCTAAGATCACCTTCGTTGAGCTTGAAAACCAAAAACAAAGTAGCAATAAAAACAACAAAATAGAAGCTAGAAAACCATTTTTGTCACCCAAGAATTTGTATGTCAAACTGTGTGGTTGTTGTTACTTTTCCAAGCATTATATCCTTTTCAAAGGACTAGCATCTTCTCACATCATGCTCAAAGTATTTGAGATTCTCACTATCCTTGTTTCAAAGGGGCACTACATCTGATATAGATTTGTTTGATCTTTTGATTATCAGTTTTATATTCCATATTTTCCACTAACCTCATAATTCAAATTCATCAATTATACTGTCTTTCCCATTCATTGCACAACTTACACATGCAATTAAAAATGCTTGACATGGTAATGCCAGACATGGGTAATGTGGAGAAGGCTTAACCCATAGCTTGAGTTATGCACACATTAGTCTCTACACTGACATTCTTGCTCTTTACACTTTGTAGAGGTCTTTGATCTCAGATTTGCCCAATGTGAATAAAGTGTTTGATTTTCCACGGGTGTTGATTGGATTCTAGTAAAAGGAAACCACTGACAACTTCAAACTTCCTTCCATTTATCAAGATGTTGCCTATTAGTCCAACTTGGAAGACTATTTTGTGTGTGTTGCAGTATTAAATTTTTTTTCAGTCAGTGCTATAAGTTATCCCCACTTTCAGTCAGCAAATTTGTGTCATTTGCATATAGGAAGTTTTTCAATGTTATTCTAATTCTGATGCAGCTGTCCAAACAGAAAAAGTGAATATTGCCTGGTTCAAAATTCTGTTAGGCAGGGTTGCATCCTTTCTCTAAACTATTCAATCTGAATACAGAGAAAAATAGTTCAATAAGCTAGACTATATGAAGAATGTGACATTAAAACTGGAGGAAAAGTTTTCAACAGCATGTGCTATGCAAATGACACAACCTTGCTTGCTTAAAGTGAGGACAACTTCAAACGTTTGTTGCAGAAAATCAAAGATGATCATCTTTAATATAAATTACATCTCAACATCAAGAAAATAAAAAGCCTGACCACAAGACCAAGTAACAGCATCTGGTAAATGGAAAAAGATTATATTTATCAATGATTTTATTTTGGATTGGATTAATCTACTGGATTACTAATTAATCTACATAGAAACAGCGATCAAGAAATCAAAAGACTTGTGTTGGGAAATGTGCTGCAGAGGACTTCTCCAAAGTATTCAAGAACATCAGTGTCAGTTTAAAGATGAAGGTATGTCTTATCAAAGTCATAGTATTTTCAACCGCTTCTTATGCATCTGGAAATTGGACAATGAGTAAAGATGATAGAAGAATTGGTACCTTTAATCTTGGAGTTGGAGAATACAATGAATATCCATTGTAAAGGAGCAAAGGCACAATGAGTAATGTGGAGAAGGCTGATCCCAACCTCCACTAACTCCACAAAGGGCAACTATCTTAATCCATAGCACCCATAGTAGTAAACTAATAGTTACAAACTCAATCCTTCTATAACTTGGTTGTTCTTTGGTCATTAGTGTTTCATAAATAAACTATATTCTTGATATAACTTTTTATTTCAGGTAGGATAAATTCAAGGTCACGTTTTGGCTTTCTTTAACTTGTTTTGGTGTTTTGCAACTTAAATTTAAACTTGTGTATGAATCTCTTTCACAGTCATCTCCTGGGCTTATTTTGATTGTGATTAAAGTGCTTCTCCGCTGTCTCTTTCCATTGATGTAGTCAATTTTATTCCTATGTATTCCATCAGGAAAGGTCTATGTATATAGCTCTCATTCAGGTTTTACAGAAAAAGTTCTTGCAGTCAGTAAGTCATTAACTATTAAAATTATATACTCTTCAGCCTTATGTGTCTCCAAATTTTGAAGATAACCATTTATAATAAATGAATCTGGATTGTGTATTTAATAAATTTCAGACTGCAAAAAAAAATTATAAATCCTCCATTTCTTCATCTTGCCTTTAGTGATTAGTGGGCAAATTTGAATAATAACCATATTAACAGGTATCCTGTATGCCTATGAATATTATGCTATGACTGACCTTATAATTCTTCAAATACTATTTTTTATTATAAATGTGACATCATTCTTTTTCAATTTGTCATTCTCAGCATAGTGTGCCATATAATTGTCTGATTGAATATGATTACTATCAGTACATTTCCTCTTAGTAACATCTAGCATATCAATCTATGGATTCCATTTGACTTTTCATCATTTCTTACTTTCCTAGCTTTATACTCTGTGCAGTCTAAAAATGTTCACGGTTGTTACTCACATTTAGAGTCATGCTTCCTCAGCAAATAATGGTCCTTCATTAGATGAAATACTCCATCAATATTATTAGTATAAACTGAGGAGGTTATTTTTCCTCAGTTGTGTTTTGGGTGCTGTCTATCCTTTGGCTTCAACACAGCACTGTACTTAAAAAAAAAATCCACTGCTATTAGAAGGTTTTCAAGAGCCTATTATTTGAGAAGTGGTTGGCAAGTTGTTCTTCATACCTAGGCTACCTTTTTCTGGACTCTCCGATGAAATCTGTCCACTATGGGCTGTAGTCTTGCTGACATTTGGAACACCAGTGGCTTCCCTTCCAATATCATAATATATGCAAGCAATCACAATAAAACTGACATACTAGTTGTGGCATAAGAAACAAGGATTTGTATTGTCATATATGAGATATAATATTGTAATAAGAGATGGGTCCAAGATTACTTAGTGAGACTGACAGAACTGGGATTTGAAGTCAGCTCAATCTTTGATGACTATGCCAAGAATACAGATATGGATATCATAAATACATATTAAAAACAGTCTTTAGTGAACATGCATTTTGTCTACCAGTGATTGAATTAATGTAATTCTGTCCTTTATCTTAATGGAAAAGACTATCATGAAAAATAAGATCTCTAATCCACAATGGCCTGTGCTCAATAATTTGACCTATGCCTTTAATAAATATTGATGAACACATAGTTAAAAATGAATCATTATGCAGGGCACAATTCAATAAAATGCAGACTGCTCCAGGAGCTTCTAACCAAGGAAAGCAAATTGTAGAATCAAGCAATACGTCATAAAATAAACGATTGTTACAATGACAAAGATATGAGGAAAAGTCTACAAATTAGGAAAGGCTTTGATCAAGAGCTAGAAAATATTAGTAAGATAAAAACCCTCACCACTGGACCAATAAGCTACATCAAGATAGAAGAAGAAAAACTGAATTCACCAGTGATTTCACCTAAGAACTGGACAATGAAAAAGGCTGGTAGATGAAGAATTAATGACTTTAAGTAGTGATGTTGGAGAAGGATACTGACTATTCCATGGACTGCCAAAAGACTCAAACAGATATGTCCTGAAAAAGGTTCAGCCAGAATACTCCTTGAAGGCAAAAATGGCAAAGCTTCATCTCACATACTTTGGGTAGGTTTTTAGGAGAGACATGATGCTTGGAAAATTGGAGGGTCAGTGAAAAAAGAGAAAGACCCTCAACAAAATAAATAAATACAGCGACTGAAATACTACGATTAAATGTGTCAGAGATGATGAAGATAACACAATATAGGACAGGGTTCAGATCTGTTATTCATAGGATGGCTATGAATAGAACTTGTTTCAATAGCATCTAACATCAACAACATGAGATAATTCTACTGACTTTATCTCTGACACATACTGGGTGTATTTGTAGAGTAGCACCAAAATTCCTTTTCCAAAATTGCCTACTTGTCCATAAAATCTATGCAGATTTAAATATTTCCATTTTCTTGCTAATATTTATTAATCAGTTGACATATGTTCACTTTTATTACATGACAATTCCTTGTGAAAGTTAGTTGAAATTACTATAGCATAACTGGCTTCTGCCTAGTTCTACATTACTGTCTTTCTGCATTTTCCATAGCATTTGTATCTTACACAATTCTTGTCAACTATAACAATCAACAGATGAGAGATAAAGTTAATATTTAAATATATATGACTCAAAGTCTGTCTTAGCTCTGTACTGTTGCCATAAAAACCAAAAATAATAATTAAAGTGTTTTGCTTATCCATAAAGTGCTGAAACGGGATCCACAACTCACACTATACACAAAAATCAACTCAAGATGGATCAGAGACTCATGACCTTGTTCTGTAACTATTGCTGTCTCTACAAGTTCATACAGTTTCCAGAGACATGTTTTTAGGAAGTGGATGCTACTTCTGTTTCCAAGCCTGTCTTAATCTGGGAGCTCCACCATAGTGTCCACTATGGGTAACCATTATGGTATTTGACAAACCAATGACATAGCATTCAGCATCACAGCAACCCAAGTTACCTTAGTACAGAGAATTGACAGATCAGTGCAGTCCCACTTAGAAGAATGTTCATCCGAAACACAATTAACACCAGGTCTGAGTGCCACAGGCTCAAGGGTCCAACCAAATTTTAAGTACACCAGGCCACCCACCAGGTCCTGGTTGACTTAAACAAGAGACTTCCAGCCTACAGCTCATTGTTAGCGAAATCCAGCAAATACAAACAGCTTATACACAGTTATGAATGAAATAAAACCAGCCAAACAGTCCTCACCTGACCCTCAATCAAAACAATAAAAACCCACCTTCCATAATCCAACCACTTTCAAATTTAGTCAGGGCCCAGCCAACTTTTAAATACACAGGGCCACCCACCAGGTCCTGGTTAACTTAAACAAGAGGCTTCCAGCCCTAATCATAATTGGTTCATTGGCTACATTATATAATATTATGAAATATGATTATAAAAATATTTAAAAAAATTAAAAGAAGAATATGATTATAGTTGATGTGATGAGTTAAATCTTAGGCTACTAATATAAATTTTCATAGTTTGAATTCACCAAGATGTTCTATAATAGAAGTAGTCATTAGTTCTTTATGGTCAGAAGTAATTGACTTGATGAAATAGAGTAAGGTTGTTTCTGTTTGTTTTAATGCATTAGGGTGGCCTAGCTGTAAGAATCTGTGCTACAATCCTAAAGGCACATGGTTTGAATCCACCATCTGCTCCACAGGAGAAGATAGACAATATCCTTCTGTTGAATTAACTGCCTCTGAAAATCTGCTGGAAGGTCAGCTATGAATTGGTTCCAACTCAATGGTACACAACAACACACCAACAATGGTAGTTATACTGTCAATTTACTATACTACATTACAATGCAGGCTTTTTCCGTACAGGATTAATTGATTTAGCCAATCACATGTAACTACTCAGAGACATATTATAATGTTGTTGTTGTTGTTATGTGCCGTCGAGTCACTTGTGACTCATAGCGATCTTATGTACAACAGCCCTAAACCCTGCTCTATCCTGTGCCAATCTCACTGCCTCTGACACACCCATCCCGATTAACCCAGTCACTGAATCAATCCACCTCATAGAGGGTCTTCCCCTTCTGTGTCATCCCTCCACCCTCCCAATCATGATGTCCCTCTCCAATATACTTTCCTATGAAATTCACTCATTTGTTATGTATCTTTGAATTAAAACCAAAACCAACTCATAGCTGATCTCCAGTGACCACCCTCCCCAAGCTTATAAATCACACAAAAGGAGACTACCCATCTTTCTCCTGGAAAACAGCTGGTGGATTCTAACTATATTCCTTTGGGTTGACAAAAAACCTCCTTATTACTAGGCTACCAGAGCGTTCTCTTTTGTATACAGTGTATAGTAATATTGTAATCCATGTTGGAGTCTGCAGCTCCTGCTTATTGAAAGCTTATTAAAAGTAAACACAATTTCTTAATTCTGAATCTAGGAATTTGGATCTATTTTTATTTTCAGATTTTCTTAAAGAAATTCTCTATGTGCTTTGTTCTATTCCATAGAGAAGTGAATCATGCCCATCTCCTAAAACAAAGCTTGCAAATTATAGTGTCTCAGCAAAATAAAATTTATTTACCTAACTAGAACCACACTTTTATATGTCAGTAGTTAAGAATTCTCCATATCACAGAAAAAATGCAAAGAAATTGGGGTGCAGTAAATTGAGTCCCTTCATGAAAATTTGTTGTTTGTGTGTCTTTACAAATTGAGTTAGAACTGATCCATAGTTGAACCTCCAGTAAGTTTTCAGAGGCCTTAAATCACATGAGAGAAAACGACCCATCCGTCTTTTGGGAGTAGCTGGTGGATTAAAACTACATTCCTTTGAGATTGCAGCACAGCTTCTTCCACGAAGTCACCATGTGAAATACATAAAAGTGGTTATATGTTCAGAAACAAAACAGTACATTTCAGGAAACTTTAGGCAAGTCTAGGTTAAATAGTATAATAAAGTTTTCTTGAGGTAGCAGCTTAAAAATTTCTTTACATCTTTTCTAAAATCAATTTTTTATAGATTGCATCTCTATGCTAGGTGGTCGTCATTGGAGGATAAAACACAAGGTAGATAATAGGAATAGTGGATGATCGAATTACTAAAGAGTAAAAAGTTGAAAGTGCTTGAAACCTGTTTGAGAAAAAAATAGTATCATTAATTCTATCAGTCAACTAAATTTAAGTATAATCTTCTTTGATTAGCCAAAAGAAAATGTGTCTTATAGAAGTAATTTTCAAAGAAAAATATCTCACCACAGATATACATAAAAAATTAGAAAGTGTATTTTCCTTATGTTATATCTTATTGTTACTGTTGTATGTGCTGTTAAGTTGACTGCTATTCACAATAACTCTGAACCCTGTACTATCCTGAGCCAAACTCACTGTCTCTGACACACCTGCCCTATTACTCCAGTCAGTGTGTCAATCCATCTCACCTAGGGTCTTCCATTCCTGTGTGCCCCACTACCCTTCTAAGTATGATGTCTCCAAGGACTGGTCCCTCCTGGCAACATGAGCAAAGTATACGAGATGGAGCTTCAAAATCCTTGCATCCAGAAAGCAGTAGATTGGTTTCACCTTTTCCAGGACAGACCTTTTGTTCTCTTGGCAGTCCATGGTATGTTCAACACTCTTTTTGAGCAACACAACTCACAATTCTGTGTGTAATAATACAATTATATGAGTGTACACATTGAAAAAAGACATTAAGTTGTGAAAATTAGAGGGTAGGTAAGAAAAAACAAGGAACACCCTCAATGAGATGGACTGACAACAAAGGGCTTGAACACAGCAGAGATTATGAAGATGAATGATGCATGATAAGGAAAGATTCAAATTTGTTTTTTGTAGGATTTCTGAATCATAATTGACTCTCAGGCAGCCAATAACAACAGGATGGGCATATAATTGATAAGTAAAGAACTTCCACATATTTAAAGCACGGTATAATTTTTCAGGGAAAAATAGAGATTTAAAATTTTAAAAATTAAATTTAGAGTTTCTTGGTGGAGAAACTAGTTAATATAATCAGCTGTTAATTTTAATTCACTCAAAGATAACTCAGAAGAATGGTTTGGAGATTCCCTTTAAAAAAAAATCAGTTATGCCACCTGAGAACAGCTATATCTGACCTTTACCAACTTCACAAAGAGAAACTGTCCCTATGCATAGCATTAAGAACACAAACCAACTTCTGTGTGGTCAGACATGTCTCCCACGCTTCCGCTCCTCTCAACCCAAATCTTACTTCTTTTCTGGGTCTAAAATCCAATATGATAGCTCACAGACCATGCAGAACCATACTGGAACAGTCAAAAAGTTTATAATTGTAATATAGTTAGTAGCAAAATCCAGTCAGGACAGCTTTAGAAATGTGCTTTAGGCTAGGGTTACAAAGTTCTCAGTTCTGCCAATATTGGATCTCCTCTCACAGTCCTCCAACAAAGTTGGGCAAAAGATTCTGAACTCTAGTTCAATGGTGTAGTAGTCCCCAGGTCATCTTGGTCTCATGCTACATATCAGGTCTCTGGTTCTCCACTGTGGTTGCTATGGTTGTTGCTCCCATTGGCTCTTAGTATGTCTGATGCAAGTATCTCTGGCTCCAAAGGATGCACTGTATTCTCTTCTTTCTTTGCTAGTGGTGAATATCTTTCAATTCTGTTGCTTGAGTCACTCAGTTTAATGATGAGACTATCCAATCACCTGTGGATTGGTGAGACTGGTCAATTAATTCCCTTTGGGATAGACTAATATGGACTGTTTGCATATTCCTGCTCACCTACAAGGCACAATCAAATTTAATTGCTAAGAAAGCCATTTTAAACACTAAACTCTTACACCACACACAGTGACTATATGAGCACTATATCTGAATCTTGCCCTATCCTGTGCCAGCCTAAACATTTCTGCCACAGAGACCATTGTTACTGTTACCATGTCAACACATTATGTTATGAGTCTTCTCCTCCTTCATGGACTCTCCACTTTTCTAAGTATGATATCTTTCTCCATGGACTGATCCCTTCTAACAACAAGCCCGAAATATGTAAGATGAAGTTTCACCATCCTTCCTTCTAAGCAGAATCCTGCCTGCTTTCTCTAAGACATATTTGTTAATTCCCTAACAATCCATTAAATATACATGGATGTCCTCCCATCTGTTGGCAAGGTAGGTATCTTCCAAATTTCTTGGCACAGTCTAGTGATTGAAAACATCTTACTTGTTTCTGTTTGGTGAAACATTTCTGTCCATATCCCATTAATTCCTGGAGGCTTATTTTTTGCCAATGCCTTCAGTGCAGCATGAATGTCTTCCTTCATCACCATTTTTTTCTGATAATATGTTACTTGAAATTACTTCATAGCAACCAATTCTTTTTGATACACAGTGGCTACGTGTATTTCTTCCACTTTCTTTTGATATTTTTAGGGGTTTGCCTATGAAATCCTCCAGTATTGACCATTTTAAATTAGACAATTACACACTTTGAATCAGAAAATCATATATCTACTGTTGTGTAAATGAGAAATTGAAGAAGAATGGCATTTAATTTACAGTAAAAACTATTTTAAGATCTATCCTGAAATACAATGCTACTAGTGATAGGATACTATGTATACACATATAAGGAAGGTCTATTAATATCACTATTATTCAGACATATGTGCCAGAAACCAAAGCCACAGATGAAGGAACTGAGTATTTCTACAAACTTTTGTAGTAGGAAATTGATATAACATGTAGTCAAGATTATTAGATTGTTGCGTGACATCGAGTTGAGAACAACTTGTAGCTACCCTATCTATGAATATAAGCTCTAAACCCTTTTCTATCCCATGCCATACTCACACTTTCTGACACGCAAGAGCCCATTGAGGCAGTTACTGTGTCAATCCACTTGTCCAAGAGTCTTCCTCTCCTTTGCTGACCCTCTCTCTCCCCAACTATCATGTCCTTCACTAAGGAATAGCTCATCCTAGCAACATGCCCAAAGCATCTAAGGTAAAACCTCATCCTTATTTCCTCCAAAGAACATTCTGGCTGCACTCTCTTAAGACATATTTGTTGACTATCCATGGGATGTTCAGTGCTTTTCTCTAACACCACAGTTTAAAGGCATCAATTCTTCTTCTGCAATTCATGTTAATTGCTCAGTGCTTGGTGAAATAGTCACAAAAGGGCAAATACTGCCTAATGCCACAAATAAACAATGGGACTGACATGTTGGTTGTGGGAAAACTAAGAAAAGAGGGGATAAATAATGAATACTGCACTGGAACAGATGAACAAAAGAACTGTTTAAAAGAAAAATATGATTAGGCATTATGTGCATGACAACAGTCCAGAATAAGAGATACATAGCAAAGTGGACTCAGGTTAGGGGTGGGGGTGGGGGGGGGAATTATGTAACAATGAATAACTTTTTTTTTAACAATAAGCAAACTGAGATTTGAGAAAAATGTGCAACAATGAATGAATGACTAGAAATCCAAGTTTTCTAAAAACTTTCATTAAAATACTATACAAATTAATTTTTAAAAAGATTAATTGGTTACTGGAATTCAAAAGTGAAAAACAAGAAGGAGTAGCAGTTGGAAATTATAGGCTTGGTGATACAAATTAGTCTAAAAACAAAAATAAATTAAAAAAAAAACTGTCTAAAGACAAGACTGGAAACAGGAGCGGCATCCACTTCCCAAATGGTTTGCCTCCGGAAACAATGTGCGAACAGTGCTCAGGCCTTTTGTTCATAGGGTCGCTATGAGTCATCTACGAGTCGATGGCACCAAACAACAACAACAAAGACAAAATAATTAAATTTGTAGAATCAGTGATTACTCATTGCAAATGGTGTGTGTGTGTGTGTGTGTGTGTGTGTGTTTTCTTTATTAATTTTAATGAACACTTACAGAGATTTTGGATTTCCATTCATTCATTGTCACCACTTCGCTCTTCTCTTTGAAAAGTAAAAGAAAAATCCCTTCATTGGCTTTTTAAAAATCAAAACACAAGTGGTAACTGTATAAGGACCTCACCTGATGGACTGCACAGGAATCAGATTGACTACATTTGTGGAAAATCATTAGGGAATCTGTGTCAGCTATTATAACCAGATCATGTGCTGATTGTGGAACAGATCATCAACTACTCATGTGAAAGTTCAAATTGATGCTTAAGAAATAAAAACAAATACATAAGTTCTGTTGGAGAAGGCTGCTGAGTGTCCCATAGACTATAAAAAGAACAAGCAGATGCATCTTGGAGATATGCAGCCAGAGTACTCCTTAGAGGTAAGGATGGAGAAGGATGGTAAGGATGTCTCAAATACTTTGGGCATTTTGTTAGGAGAGGCTATTCCTTGGAAAAGGACAACATACTTGGAAAAGTGGAGGCTCAGCAAAAGTGAGGAAGCCCTGTGGAGCACACAATTCTACGCAGAGTTAAAAACCCTAGGGACTACATTTCTCCTCTAACAAACAGGGTAGCTCAAGATCTTGAAATGACAAAAGAATTACTTTTTTTTTTTAATGGAAAATGGAAAGGTGTTTTGTGCTGTTAAGCATAAAATGAGAAAAAACAACGAGAGTTATAGAAGGACTTCAGGTCTTTTGTTCATAGGGTCGCTATGAGTCCTGCTCCACTCGATGGCAAACAACAGTCACTGCAGAGATCATGAGGATAGTGAAACATAGGGCAAGCTTAGTGTTTGTTGTTCATAGAATCTCTGTGAGTCATAGTGAGCTTGACAACACCTAACTACCACCATAATAATAACAATCATCTTTTATACTTCTTAATTAATTTGTCTTAAATCTGTCACATTGTTAAGTACAGTGGATTCTCCACTTTGGAGAGAGAAGGCAAA
>NW_006399771.1:23396671-23397607 GCF_000299155.1 Elephantulus edwardii | reverse complement strand
GTGAAATCCATGTGTATAACCTGCGTTTATGTTTCTTATAAAACGTATTCGCAATGAATAAGTCATTGATTGTGCAAAATCTCCAGCTTCATTTCACTCTCCAAGTCCATGTTTTCCAACTATTGATTCTTCTTCTCTGTTCCCAAATTTTGCACTCCAGTCACTTATTATTATAAAAGTATCGGCGGCGGCCGTCTGAGCTGCGCTGGGCGGTGGTGCTGCGCCTGTGGAAGCTCGGGGCTGGCGCGGCGGGATGGGGACCCGGCGCGGAGATGAAGTGGCGGTTGAGGCAAGCGGAACTTGAGGCTGAGGGGCTCGTCCGCTTCCCCCTCGGGCTCGTTGGCCTCCACCAGCAGCCCCTCGGCCGCCGCGTCCTGTGGGGCCAGGACGGCGGGGGCATGTGGCGCTGGGTCCGGCAGCAGCTGGGATTTGACCCACCTCATCAAAGTGACACAAGGACTATTTACATAGCCAATAGGTTTCCTCAAAATGGCCTTTATACACCTCAGAAGTTTATAGACAACAGGATCATTTTCTCAAAGTATACTGTGTGGAATTTTGTTCCAAAAAATTTATTTGAACAATTCAGAAGAGTGGCAAACTTTTATTTTCTTATTATATTTTTGGTTCAGTTTACACCTACCAGTCCAATTACCAGTGGACTTCCATTATTCTTTGTGATAACAGTAACCGCCATAAAGCAGGGATATGACGATTGGTTACGACATAACTCTGATAATGAAGTAAATGGAGCTCCTGTTTATGTTGTCCAAAGTGGTGGCCTTGTAAAAACTAGGTCAAAAAATATTCGGGTGGGTGATATTGTTCGAATAGCCGAAGATGAAATTTTCCCTGCAGATTTGGTGCTTCTGTCTTCAGATCGACCTGATGGGTCATTGCTAGTTTGGATGGAGAAACTAACCTGAAGACACATGT
>NW_006399771.1:23388246-23394646 GCF_000299155.1 Elephantulus edwardii | reverse complement strand
TCCATTCTCCCCTTCCTTCTGGGGTGTTCAAAGCAGCAATGGTGGCCTCACTGATCTGAACTCTCACTTCTAACTTGAGTCTGAGAAACGATCCCTAATTGATTGCAATTTACGCCAAAGAGAAGCAGCTCGTTCCACCAGGCCGCGACCACCATTGGGGGCTGAGAAGCAGCCTGGCTCCCGGATACCTCCCGCCAAGACAGACTACAAGATAAAGTTAGAGAAGCAATCGAAGCATTAAGAATGGCTGGTATTAAAGTATGGGTACTTACTGGAGATAAACATGAGACAGCTGTTAGTGTCAGTTTATCATGTGGACATTTTCGCAGAACCATGAACATCCTTGAACTTACAAACCAGAAATCAGACAGTGAATGTGCTGAGCAATTCAGGCAGCTCGCCAGAAGGTCATAAGACTGATAAAAATCTCACCTGAGAAACCGATCACGTTGGCTGTTGGTGATGGTGCAAATGATGTAAGCATGATCAAGGAAGCACATGTTGGCATAGGAATCATGGGGAAAGAAGGAAGACAAGCTGCACGAAACAGTGACTATGCAATAGCTAGATTTAAATTCCTCTCCAAACCGCTTTTTGTTCATGGTCATTTTTACTATATTAGAATAGCCACCCTTGTTCAGTATTTTTTTATAAAAATGTGTGCTTTGTCACACCTCAATTTTTATACCAGTTCTACTGTTTGTTTTCTCAGCAGACACTGTATGACAGCATGTACCTGACTTTGTACAATATTTGTTTCACCTCCTTGCCTATTCTGATATACAGTCTTTTGGAACAGAATATAGACCCTCACATATTACAGAGCAAGCCCACTCTCTATCGAGACATTAGTAAAAATTGCCATCTAAGCATTAAAACATTTCTTTATTGGACCATCCTGGGTTTCAGCCATGCCTTCATTTTCTTTTTTGGATCATATTTCCTATTAGGGGAAGACATTTCTCTACTTGCAAATGGCCAGATGTTTGGAAACTGGACGTTTGGCACTTTGGTCTTCACAGTCATGGTTATTACAGTCACAGTAAAGATGGCTTTGGAAACTCACTTCTGGACCTGGATCAATCATCTCGTGACCTGGGGGTCCATTATATTTTATTTTGTGTTTTCCTTGTTTTATGGAGGGATCCTCTGGCCATTTTTGAGTTCCCAGATTATGTACTTTGTATTTATTCAGCTCCTGTTGAGTGGTTCTGTTTGGTTTGCCATGATTCTCATGGTTGTTACATGTCTATTTCTTGATATTGTAAAGAAAGTATTTGACTGACAGCTCCATCCTACAAGTACTGAAAAGACACAGCTTACTGGAGCAAATTCAAGTATCAAGTGCTTGGACTCCATGTGCTGTTTCTCAGAAGGAGAAGCAGCGTGTGCATCTGTTAGAAGAATGCTGGAGCGAGTAATAGGAAGATGTAGTCCGGCCCACATCAGCAGGTGTGAGATTTCTCTAAGTAACCTTTGCTGCAGATGAGTATCCTATAAACTGGAACAGGATGAACCTGCACCTCTAGATTCCTAATAAAAGCCAGCAGCTGGTGTCACCAACGCAAGCAGGAAGTGCATGTCTTCGGAGCACTCTGTGTTGGTAGAGTTCACTTTGTGGCTCTGGGGTGGAGGGTTAAAAGGAAGAGAAAGTACCTTTGAAGGGACTTTTAAACTAATGAACAAAATGTTTTGTTTTAGAATCTTTCTACAGTGCGGTCAATAGGAGTATAACTCACTTTTAACTGTACCTATACTATTGTTACCTTTCTTTCCAGGTGGTTTTTTGGTTTGTTTGTTTGTTTGTTTTTGCTGTTGTTTGATTTTTGTTTTTACAAATATTCTGCATATGCTCATGAAGTCGGAAACCATTGCTTTTCTTATTCTTTATTTTTATTTCCTGTTCTGTCATCTGAGGTACTTTGAACACAGAAAGATGTATTTTGACCTCCTCACTTTTTTCTTTCTGTAATGAAGTTTGGAGATGAGTTGTCTTTACATTTCTTTCACTTGATTCTTCCTGTCTGTTTAAAAGTTTGTAACTTGTAACAAGCACTTTAAATGGTGAGTTAGAAGAGTCTTAACATTTTTGTCTCCCTACCAAATTAGTTTCTTGAATTAGATTGATCACAGATAACAGAACTATTATTTAAAAGTAGACTGCCACTCAAAATTTATTTGAAACTGAAATGGATTCATGTCTTTGTATGATTCCCCACTTCTATCATCACTTGGGGACAGAAATAACTCTTACATTTTGGTGTTCTTTATATGTATGGGGATCATATGCCCCAAATCTAAGCAGGAATATTATCATTTTCTACATGAAAATGACAGGTAAAAGGTTGAGAGCTGCTCCAGAGGAAGAGAATAATATAGAGAAGTCATTAATCTTTTAATAAAAATGTTGTTAATAATTGGTTCATTTGGTGTTTTGAAAAATGATGACTGTGATGCCATTCAGTTATAAAATCCAAATAACTTTCACTGTAAAAAAAAAAAAGTATCTTGATTGCATGTTCGATTGACCTCCGACTGTAAAAGTTGGTAGAAATAATTTATTTCTTCTTCTTTGGCTCTGGTTGTTGGTGCCTATATCTGAATGATAGTGGTATTCACTGGGCTTCCTTGTAAGCGTACGGATATTATCCTGCCACTCACGATGTTGTACTTCAAGACGGGTCTAGAAATTATTTTCTTAACTATGAAAGCAACTCCATTTTTCTAGTGAAAAATGTAGTCATATTTAATATAGTTTACTTTTTAAATATCCTTTCACTTTTCTAAGCCACTTCAAAGAGTAATGTCTCTTCAGGATTTCATTCAACAAATGACATTATGTCATTTATGTTTCCACAGTAAGATTTAGTGTTGCACACTACTTTTTTCAAAGATTTTTAACTGTAGAGAAAAAAAAAGACTTTGTGATATCATTGTCATAATGTGTGTGATGTGTATAAATCACATTCAGACACTAAAGAAATCCAGGTAAATATATTGGGATAATTAAGTCCAATATGTAATTGAATAAAACTCTTTATATTAAAGAAATTGATAATGAAAGTAAAAATTGTATTAGTATGGTGGGTTGTGTAATAATGCATAGGTCTAACTATATTTTATAAATTATGAACAAGTCCATTAAGGTCAAGAAATAATTTAACACTTGAAATAGACTTTACATTAAAATCAGAGTTTGTGTACACTAATTTTCTCAGATAATCTCAATTATCTTTGGTTTTATCACAAAATTATATTTCCTTATCAATTTACTCTTGTCATATTACAAATTAGTATTTCTGTATTATTAATAGTTCCTATCGAGAGATTTTATAAAAAAGACTTCTACTTCTATAGCATTAAAATATAGATTTAACTCACTTTTAATAACCTTCAATGTGTAATAATCTTGTAAACATAGTAAAGATAGATGCTATGATTATACATGACAGTTAATTGTGCTTATTCTTAACAAAAATTATTAATGAATATACTTATCCTTTTTTAAAGAAAAATTTTCATTTATGCAAACCTTTCTGAAACTGAGTCACTGGGAAATGAAAAGTATACCTGAATCGATAATAAATTAAATTACTGTCCTAATGCATCTCATCACATCCCAAGGCCTGAAATTACTAATGTTATTTTACATAAACCTAACTTATTCTAAGGAGAGTCATTTCTTCTCAATGATACTCAAATCCATTTTGTATAATTATCCCACTGATATGTGACAGTATGTTTGAGGGTGTATTTATATTTGAATGGCTCTCTTTTATTCTTTATGAGTCTTTTGAAGATACAAAAATTATATTTCCTTTATACTGTAAAGGATAAGATTGATCTCTATGGCATTCTTTAATTGTTAGTAATAACACTAGAAACACCCACCTACAAACCTCCAAGAATACTTTGGTGATTAATGAGGTATATTTAAACCATTTGAGATTTAGAAATGAAAGTTTCTACGTAAACAAAAGACTTCATGTTATTATTATTAGAATCTAGGCATTTCTGACACAACCTCATAACTGTTTCATAGAATTTTATTAGCCAAGAAAATTAACTGGGTAAAATGAAAAGTGAATTTCATCGTTTCAAATATTCAGTTCACTCAAAAACTTTGAATCTCTCTGTATAAAATAGACACTAGGGGATAATTATACTTAGAGACGAAATTACTGTCAAGACTATACAAAACAAAATGAGAAGGTGAAGAGCTGTGATAAAGGCAATATAATAAGTAAATGGAAAATTTGAAGAGAAACTTGACTCTCAGTCTTTATCAGTTACCCCTCTCTGCCCAATAACAGGCAGGCAGACTCCCCTTTTGCTAAGTGTTGTCAATTGAAAAGGTCTGTTCACCCCTGAACAGTTCTTGTGTTAAAATAAACTTTGCAGTTCCTTTTTATTTGCCACTAGATTGATTGCCTTTAATTAACCCAATGTCTTATCAGAAGAAGGTGTTAAAATTGTGTCTTTACTCTTTTCAGTTTCTGGCAGGTTATTGAACAGCATTCTCTCCACTTTGCTCTCCGATACAAACAGGACTCTCACATCACTGGACCTTCTCTCATTTTCTGACTAAATTCTCCCAAAGAGGTACCAACATTCCCCCTTCATGAGGTCTGCCACTTTATATTTTCTTAATTTAACTCCTTGGAGGCAAGAATTCTGAGGCTCCGTCTAACATACTTTGGACATTTTGTAAGGATGTCCTTGGAGAAGGACATCATGCTTGGGAGGGTGGAGGGACAGCGCAGGAGAGGAAGGCCCTCTATGAGGTGGATTGATTCAGTGACTGGGATAATTGGGATGGGTGTGTCAGAGACAGTGCAATTGGCACAGGACAGAGCAGAGTTTAGGGCTGTTGTACATAGGGTCGCTATGAGTCACAAGCGACTCGATGGCACATAACAACAACAACAACAACTCAGTTTTGCTTGATTATTAACATTTGCTTTTCCAAATTAAAAATGACTCATTAAAAAAGGGATTTTACCTCCTATGGAAAGTACATTAAAAAAAAAAATCACTGAATTATTGAAAGGAAAGCCAGAAATTCTATCTATTTTTACAGGAACAAAGTTTTATTCTTGTACTTGTGTTTTGTCCATGTATCAAGTGGATTTGTACAGAAGAAATGGTGGAAGATGGTGCTCTTATTCAAGTCTTATAAGGCTGTTAATCACATGGAAAGAGATTGCCTATCTTTCTTCTAAGAAACAGTTGGTGGATTCCAGACATCTACCTTCAAGCAAAACTCCTTAAACACTATGCCACCAGAGCCTCCTAGTAGGCTGACAGTTTACTGTAGTGTTACTTTCAACCCACTGTGAGTTAGTAAATTTTACAGATACATTTATTATATGAATCATCTTACTTTCGTTCTTAAGACATTTAACGCAACAGGCAATCAACAAAATTGTTTTTGCTAGTTTACTGAATTTTGGTTGGTTACTTATTGATTTTTTTAAAGAGAGAAATTTACTAGTTATATCTTAAGGAACAGCTCAAAATAGATGCTAAACTTGTAATATGTGCTCTGAATTGAGTGCATGCTCTGACTTCACCTCTAGGGGGTTATAAAATTCCCACTTTTTGCCCATTCTTCCAAGTAAAACTTTAATACCAAATCAAACAAAAATACTTTATACTGCTGAAGAGCCCAGCACTAGAGTGGCCGATAAGCAAAAATGGATGTAGAGAAAGAAAAGAAAATGCACCAGCCCTCCATGCCTCAAAACAAGGAACTGAGTAGGAAGTGAGGAAAATATTTAGAAAAAAAAAACCCCTACTCTATTTTAGGCAAACTTCGTGGAAGGAGGAGGAAATAAAAAAAGGGGGAAAAGCCCATTCAAAACATCAAGATCGTACTGTTGTTGTTGTTGTTATGTGCCATTGAGTCACTTGTGACTCATAGCAACCCTATATACAACGTCCCTAAACTCTGCTGTGTATTGTGCCAACCGCAATATCTCCAAAACACCCATCCCGATTACCCCAGTCACTTAATCAATCCACCTTCCCCTTCTGCATTGTCCCTTCACCCTACCAAGCATGATGTCCCTCTCCAAAGACTTGTCCCTCCTTGCAACATGTCCAAAGTATGTTAGACAGAGCCTTAGAATCCTTACCTCCAAAGAGCAGCCTGGTTTGACCCTTTCCAGGATGAATCTGTTTTTATTCCTAGCAATCCATGGTACACTCAATACTCTTCTCCAGCACCACAGCTCAAAGGCATCAATTCTCCTTCTATTCTCCTTAGTCACTGTCCGACTCTCTGATGCATAACAAGTGATAGCAAAGACCATGGCCTATTAGACACACCTTAGTCTCCAAAGAGACATCATTGCTCTTCAATACTTTGGAGAGTTCCCTAACAGCCGACTTTCCCATG
>NW_006399771.1:23384841-23387506 GCF_000299155.1 Elephantulus edwardii | reverse complement strand
TACAATATCCCTAGTACCATGTCTTCTTCTAAACCCAGCCTGGAGTTCTGGCAGTTCTCTGATGATGTGCTGTTCCAATCATTTTTGGATAATCTTCAGTACAATCTACTATATCTACGATCTACTAGATCCTAGAGAGAGATCCTACTAGACTAAAATTATTGAAAAGGGAGGAGTCCATATTTCTACCCTCATTATAATACAGTGCTGGTAAGGTGGATTCATAGTTAACTTTCCAACAGGGTTTTTGTCTGTCGTTCATTGATTATGCAAAAGCATTTGACTGTGTGGATTACAACAAACTGTGGCAACTCTGAAATGAATGGGAATCCCAGAACACTTGATTGTGTTTATGTGAAACCTATACTCAGACCAGGAGGCATTCATCAGTATAAAGAAAGGAAACTGCATGGTTCTAAATTGGGAAGAATGTATATGCCAGAGATGTGTCCTGTCTCCATGCCTTTTCAATCTATATGCAGAACAGATTATCCATGAGTCTGGGTTCTATAAGGAGAAATGTAGTATAAAGATTGGAGGAAGACTTATCAACAACCTGCATTATGCATATGACACAACCCTGCTTGCTGAAACTGAGCAAGACCTAAAGCACTTGCTACAGAAGGTCAAGGACTGCAGCCTTCAACATGATTGAAGCACAATATCAAGGAAACAAAGATTCTCACCACTATGCCAATTGGCAACATTATGATAGATGGTGAAGAGATTGAGATTGTTCACAGCTTTAGTTTGCTTGGCTCCACAGTCAACACTCTTGGCACCAGAAACCAGGAAATTAAAAGAACTGCACTGGGAAGGTCTGCTGTCAGAGACCTCTCCAAAGTACTAAAAAGCAACAATGTGACATTGGAGACTAAGATATCCCTGGTACAGACCATGGTCTTTGCTGTACAATGAGTATGGATGATAGAAGGAGAATTGAGGCCCTTGAGCTGTGGTGTTGGAGATGTTGGAGAACACTATTAAATAGACCATGGACTGCTAAGAGACCAAGCAGGTTCACCCTAGAGAGGGTTAAATCAGAAGGCTGCTCCTGAGAGTCAAGGATTCTGAAGCTTCATCTGACATACTTTGGACATGTTGCAAGGAGGTACCAGTCCTTGGAGAGGAACATCATGTTTGGGAGGGTAGAGGGACAGCACAGAAGAGAAAGACCATTTATGAGATGGATTGATTAAGTGATTGGGATAATGGGGGTGGGTGTGTTGGAGACAGTGAAAATGAGCAGGGTTAGACACAGGATAGAGCAGGGTTTAAGGCTGTTGTACATAGGGTCATCATGAGTTGCAAGTGACTCAACAGCACATAACAACAACAAATCACAAGGAAAGATACTCCCCATCTATCTCTGGCAAAGCCACAGGTGGATTTGAACTACCAGAGAGGTAATGTCTTTAGTAGCACAACTCCTTAAGGACTGCACCACTTAACCACCCAACTTAATTTTGTAGTGATTGTATTTTTTTTTTTATTTCTAGCAATGTCTGTATTCATCCTTATCAACATTTAACACAGCCAATACTTTTGGTAATTTAACCACTCAAATGTGTTGGTATGCCGTGTAGAAATAAGTTTTAAATTATAAATCAAAATAAGTTTTCAGTTCTTCAAAGTTTTCAAAAAATTAAAATAAAATTCACATTCTTCACTGTACTCACATTCTTCCATGTCCTATGTGACATTATCAAATATCCCTCACCTCTTCTCAGAATGGTTCTCTTTTGAACACTTACTAAAGAGGTGTCAATACTTTTTTTGTGTCAAATATATCAAACTTGTTTTTATCTCAGGATATGTTTTATTGAGAGTTCTGAAAGAAATGAAATGTTATTGTTAGATGTAGTCAAATTGGGTCTGATTCACAACAATTCTATATCTAACAGAATAAAATCCTGTCTGATCCTACACAATTCTCATAAGCCTTGTTGTTCTTAAAACTACTGTTTCAGTCGCTGCATCAATCCATCTCAGTATTTTCTTCTTGTTCTTTTCCAGGGACTTGGCTTACCTGATAACATGTCCAAAGTATGTAAGACAAAATCTCACCATAGTTATTTTGCTGTACTTCATCAAAGACAACGTTGTTTGTTCTTTGGCTCTCCAGGGTATATTCAATATTCTTTATCCAAAATCACAATGCAATTTTAATTTTGATTGTATTTATTTCTTTATTGTCCAAATCACATAAATATGAAACTATTGAAAACATCATGGCTTGAATCAGGCGCAACTTAGGCTTTAGAGTAACATCCCTGTTTATTTCAGCTCTTGAAGGACACATTTAGAAGCAAATTTGCCCAATGTAGTATGCCACTTGACTTCTTACCTGTTGTTTCCATGAAAGCTGATTGTGAACATACATAAAATGAAATCCGTGACAAGTTGTTATTCTTTTATTGATCTAATTGTGAAGAATTCCATTTTCATTATGTTCAAGTGTAATTCATAGGTTTGGGTTTTCTTTCCTTCTTCAGTAAGTGCTTCAAGTAATCTCCAGTTTCAACAAGCAAGATGTATCATCTGCACAAGCAGGTTGAGGAGTCATCCTCCAAATCTGAAGCTGTATTCTTGGTATAGTCCAATTCTTGGATTCTTTGCTCACTATACAGATTGCACAGGTGTGGGAGAAGTTTACAACCATAAA
>NW_006399771.1:23367575-23384241 GCF_000299155.1 Elephantulus edwardii | reverse complement strand
CCTTTCCATAGTCAATGAAACACAGATATACATTCCTCTGCTACTCTCTTCTTTAAATCAAGATCCATCTGATATTAGCTTTAATATCCCTAGTGCCACAGCCTCTTCTAAATCCAACCTGCACTTCAGGCAGTTCTCTGTTGATGTGCTGTTCAAAAATAGCATCTTTGTTTTCCTGGACACATCCAAACTGTCTAAAGATTTTAAAAGATATAAAACATTTTCTTAAATTATGACTAATTGTTAAGTCTATATTTCATTTATCTCTAAAATCAAGAAATGAATATATTATTCATTTGATCGCTTAAAATCCAGTTATCACCTAATACCCCTAAGCAATGGACACTTCAGATATTGTTGCATTTTTTCAATAAAAAATAGTTAGCTGTTTTAAAAAAATATTTTAAAATATTTAAAACATATTATAGTGAGATGTCCTGCTAAGCCAAAAGCCTTACTTCTCTGACCATCAGACACCAACAGCAGCACCACAAAAGATGGGTAATCTCTTCTATGTGATTAGATGGGCGAGCTCCATCTACGTGATTTATAGTCCTGGAAACACTAAAAATTAGTGGCTTTTTTTGGGGGGGGGGCTTTTTCTCTCCCATTGGTAATTATTTATTTTTTTATTATTAATTTTAATGAAAATTTGCAGAGACATTGGATTTCCATTCATTCATTCATTCATTCATTCATTCATTGTTGCGCTTTTCTCTCTGCCCACTCCTCCCGCCTCCCCAGTTCACTCCTTTGAAAAGTAAAAGAAAAATTATTTCATTGTTTTACAATCCTTTCCCCCAGGTCCACTCCACTATGCAGCCTTTGCTCTGGATTCCTGTCATGACAAAAATACCTAATCACATATCACTTTTAAACCGTTTTCTCCTTCATCTGTTTAAATGCAGTAAACATTATTTATCCCATCTTTCTCAGTCTCCCCCCGAACCCTTAGGTCAGTCCTGTTTTACAACAGTGGAACCTTGCAGTATTTGTCCTTTTGTGACTGAGATACTTCACTCAGCGTATTGTCCTCCAGGGTCACCCATTTTGATTAATATTTCATGAGTTCCTTGTTTTCAATGCAGTGTAGTATTCCACTGTGTGAATATACCAGAACTTCTCTATCCATTCATTTGTTGATGGGCATTTAGGTTGTTTCCAACTCCTTGCTATCATGAACAAAGCTACAATAAACATGGGTGTGCATATATCTGCTTGGATTTCAGTTATGGTCTCTTTGGGTTATATTCCCAGTAGTGGAATTGCTGGGTCAAATGGTATCTCTATCTGCAACTTTTTGAGAAAGCGCCATACCGCCTTCCACAGTGGTTGCACCATTTTACCCTTCTACCAACAGAATCTCTGCAACCTTGCCAGCATGTGTTGCTTGCTGTTCTGCTAAATATTGCTATTCTTACTGGTGTGAGATGATACCTCATGGCTGTTTTGATTTGCATCTATTTTAGAGTTAGGGATTTTGAACATTCCCTCATGTGCTTGTTGGCCATCTGAATGTCTTTTTTGGTGAAGTGTCTGTTCATATCCTGTGCCCATTTCTCTATTGTATTATTTACCTTTATCTTGTTGTGGTGCTCAAGTATTTTATAGATTCTAGATATAAGTCCCTTATCTGACAAGTAAATATCAAATACTTTTTCCCAGTCTGTGGCTTCCCATTTTACCTTGTTGGAGAAGATTTTAGATGTGAATAGGGATTTGATTTCTAGAAGGTCCCATTCATCTATTTGATCTTCTCCTGGTTGTAGATTTTTCATGATGCTTGGAAGACTGTTTCTGTTGTGGATTAGGACTTCTAGAGTTCTTCCAAGCTTTTCTTTAATGAAGTTGATTGCCGTTGGTTTTAATCCTAGGTCCATGATCTGCCTAGAGTTGGTTTTTGTATATGGAGTGAGGAGTGTATCTTGCTTGAGTCTTCTGCTGATAGTTTTTCAATTTTGCCAACACCATTTGTTAAAAAGTCTGTCACTTCCCCACTTAACTGTTGTCATCTCCTTGTCAAAAATCAGTTGACCATAGGAAAATTAGTGACTTTTTTTTTTTGGTAAAGACTGCTTTATTGGTGACAGTTAGTGCAAGTCAATAAATACTGATCCCCAAAGAAGAGCTCTTTTCATCAGATTACTGGTCCATAGGGCACGGAATTAAACTGAAGCCAGAGCTGGGATGATAATTTGAAGTCAATCCTGCTTCTTGGGAAACGAAGCCACAGCCATCTGATATATGGCATATGCTGTTCCTCCAACTGTAAGAAGCATGGTGGCTCTATACAGGAGGATATCAGCTATCCCACCCTTTAGATACACTGGAATTCCATTATCCTCCTGAAACAGCTTTTGTTTTTCTCCAACTTTATTTTCAAACTGTCTGCGTGGAGTAGTACTTATGGTCCTCTGGGTAATTTGACGAAGAGCCAGCATATTCCGCAGCATCTTGGCTGTATTTTTTGCCCACCAACAGCGACAACTGAACACGCTTAACGACGTCGCCTCACCGGAACCCGAAAATTAGTGACTTTAAAAAATTATTTTAAAGAATTCAGAAAATAATGCCATAAAGTATATAGATCAGAATTTTCATTATTTATTTTATAATTTTGGTGTTCTCTATATAATGAGATTAAAAACTAGAGTAAAGCTACAATTTTCAAAAAATAAATAAGCAAACAAATACATTTCTGAGAGGAAATTCATTCCTAAGTTAAATCTGTGTTGAGTGTTCATTCTCCCACATATTAGTTTATGTTCTTCTCTAGAAGATTGGCGTTACCCCTTCAGGCTGTTCTTTTATAGATTTAATGAACCCAGTTCAATCTAACACTAATGAAATAATTGACTCAAATTGACACTAACATTGAATATGAGTTTCTAGATAATATATATCCAGTTTACTACAATAACATTTCCAACACTGAAAAAATTAGTAGCAATCTCAGTTTAAATTAAATTTCCATTACTTCCATGAACCCAAGGAAGGTGAGAATGTTTAGAATTCTATAGAGTCTTTTAGGATATTTCTTTCTTTCTCTCAGCTATTTTTATACTCATCCATTACTTTTTCTAGAGAATTGAACTTTAAGTATATCTGACATGAAGAACATGCTACTAGCAAAAGATCCATCATTCTATTATTCTATCTGCCAAATTGAGTGAAAGAAAGTTATATTTCCTAGAAAAAATTTTCCCTGATAGGCCCAAAAGCCAGGTCTAATTAAAATCTATTTGTATAGCCATTCAGAATCTAATGTTCAGTAATAGCACAGCGAGAACTCAGTAGATGTGTCTCTCTGTCGCCAAACAAGTCCTATATGTTAGGCGGAAAACAACATAAATGTCTTTCAGTATTATTACAAAAAGTTTTTAATAAAAAGATGTGAAAATGTTATTTTACCAAATAACTTACAACAAAATATTTGACTTCTACTTATCAAATTATTTTTTTAGATATTTCTTTGTCAATAGCTTTAATTTGTTTGGCTCCACAATCAACACTCTTGGTACTAGCCCCAGGAAATAAAAAATACAAACTGTATTGGGAAAGTCTGTTGCCAGGGACCTCTCCAGAGTACTAAAGAGGACAGACGTCAGTCTGGAGACTAAGATGTGCCTTATCCTAGCCATGGTCTTCACAATTACTTACTATGTGTAAAAAACCTAGGCAATAAGTAGGGAAAATAGAAGGAAAATTGATGCCTTTGGGTCCTGGTGCTGGAGAAGAGTATTGATATTGAATAGGCCATGAATTGCCAGGAGAACAAATGAGTTCATCCTGGAGGGGATGAAACCGGGCTGCTCCTTGGTTCTGAGGTTTCATCTGACACACTTTAGGCATGTTGCAAGGAGGGACCAATCCTTCGAAAGAGACACGCTTGAGATGGTAGAGCACCAGCATAAGAGAGGAAGACCCTCGACGAGATGGATTGATTCAGTGACTGGGGAACTGGGGGTAGGTGTGTCAGGGTGTATAATATTGGCACAGGATAGAGCAGGATTCAGAGATGTTGTGCTTAGGGTCTCTATGAGACTCAAAGGCACATAATTACAGCAACCAAATCTTTATATGTTAAGGTGAAAAATAAGACACAAATTGGTTTGTTTTTCTTCTGACATTGGTAATTGAAAATCAGTTTAATGAAAAGATTTCCAAATTTTGATGGACATAAACCTACCAGGGAAGTTTATAAAACCATAATGTCCAGGTTATATCTTAAGACAATAGAATCAAGATGTTTATTGTTGGAAATTAGGCCTAAAAAATTCAGGCTTTATAAATAAAATAACTTAAGAAAACTTTATGCTGAAAAGCACAAACAAAATAAAATGCCCCTTAATACTTATTCCTGAACTCACAATAAATTAAGACAAATCATAGAGGAGACCAACAGTAAAATTTAAAAAATGCTCAGATTCAATAGTAATTAGAAAAATGCAATTAAAACAATAATTACACACAATTTCACACCCATTAAATTGGCAAAAAATTAAAATAGCAATAAGTAATGGCAAGGTGTAGAGCAAAGGGAACTCTCACCTACTGCTGACAGATTTGCAAATTGGCACAGCCTCTACAGAGAGTAATTTTACACTCTCTACTGAAGAGAAAGATGAACATCTATAAAAACCCAGCAATTAAAGGGGGAAAGTAAATCATGAGTCACAGGTGTCAAGGGAAACATGTGCAGAAATGTTTGACATAGCATTGCTTTTAACAAAACTTTAAAACAATCTGAAATTCCATATATGAGACTGAAGAATTTATTCTACTCACGTGATAAAATGCTACACAACTAACAAAATGAAAGGACAAGAGCTTCCTATATCATTTAAGAGAACAATGAAGTATTGATAATTCCAGGATGCTCATAAAATATAATACCTTGCAAATGATATGCAAAATAAACATAGTTCTATTCTGAAACCACATATATGTAATATACACATATCAATTATTACACATATTATGAACATAAAACATGCATTAATGTAGTAAAAATAAAATTCCAAATACAGACTAAATCTAAGTAAAAATCACACTAATGAAATCTGGGATGAATTGTTGAGAATCTTCTAATTTGCTTTTTTCCTTAGCAGTGTTGTTGTTATGTGCCGTCGAGTCACTTAAGACTTATAGTGACCTGATGTACAACAGCCCTAAACCCTGCTCTATCCTGTGCCAATCGCACTGCCTCTGACACACCCCTCCCGATTACCCCAGTCACTGAATCAATCCACCTTGTAGCGTTTCTTCCCCTCCTGCGCTGTCCGTCTACCCTCCCAAGCATGATGTCCCTCTGCAAGAATCTCTCCCTCCTTACAACATGTCCAAAGTATGTGAGACGAAGCCTCAGAATTCTTGCCTCCAAGGAGCAGTCGGTCTAACCCTCTCCAGGATGAATCTGTTTGTTTTCTTGGCAGTCTAGGGTACATTCAATACTCTTCTCCAGAACCACAGCTCAAAGGCATCAATTCCCCTTTTATCCTCCTTCAAGATTGACAATTTATGGGAGATAGAGATGCATCCTTTCTTCATACTTCTTCAAACTGGATGATGAAAAAAATCATTTGAAGAGCTAAATTTTATGAAGGAGAATGTGGAATTAGGTTAAGAGGAAGACTCAAAAACAACCTGTTCTTTACAGATGGCACAACTTTGCTTGCTGAAAATGAGGGCTTGCAACATTAGCTGCAGAGGATCAAAGACTTCAATCAATCTCCCAAATTCTCATCACTGAGCCAGTGGGCTACCCAATTATAGAAAGACAAATGAAAAATGATTGCTGTTGTCAACTGTTTTATCTTGCAATCTTTATTTTATCTATAATCAACATTATTGGTACTAGCAGTCAAGACATCAGAAAATATGTTTGTAGTGTTGGCCTAGAAGTTGGCTTTTTTTTTAACCATTGCAGCTAGCCCTTTTAGAGCTCTAGCTACTTTAACTGCAGACACATAGTGTTGCAAATCAGCTTGGTCTCACAAATTATCAACAATTATGACACTAGGATAAGACAAAGAGTGCTTCCCACAGTGGTCAACAAGACTTGAGGTGAGCAAGATTTGTGATGGAAAGCATTGAGGAAAACTGGAGAATGAGTGGAGATACAGTGGCATTGTTGTGGAGAAACTGTGGCAAAATAAAAACAGAGGAGACTTGTGTTAAAGGGCGCTGTTAAAGGTTTTTGCTGTTCTTGCCAGATGTTTAAAGGAGAAGCTGACTTAAAACTTATCTGAGGCACACCTTGCTGGATGATTTGCATTTGACTGCTGAACTGAATCCAGAGCCTGGAATAATAGAGTAATTGTGCTTGGAATTTGGGCTAAAACTTGGATTTGCATTGGTTGATACATTTTGCCTCCTTCACTCTCCAGCTTACTTCCCTAATAATCCCCATTCTCAGTACCACAACTGTGAATCCGTGAGTCAGCAGTGGATAAATTAACTTCTTGCAGTTGGTGTGGCTTTAGAGGCACCACAAGGCTGAGTTATGGGCTCTTTATCTGCTTTCTGCCCTGGGGTGGTGAGGAACTGTGCTATTCTGATTCCCTCTGGCCCTTTCAGAGAGAAACTCATGGCCCTGTGCCTCAATTTCCCATTTTCTCTTCTTTAGACAATGTTACACTAAGAATATCTCTTGTCAAGAACGTCTCCAAAATTCTAAGGAGCAATGATGTTAGTTTACAGACTATGATACAGCTAATTTAAGTAATGGTCTTTGTAATTACTTGCTATACATATTAAAGTCACAACATTACTAAAGGTAACAGAAAAAGAATTCATGCCTTTGAGTGTTGAGGGACAGTACTGAGTATCCCATTGAATGCCAAAGGACAAATAAATATGGCTTGGAGAAAGTGCAGCCAGAATGATTATTAGCAGAAAATATGGCAAAGCTTTCGCTCATATACTTTTGAAATGTTCTTAGGAGGGGCTAGTCTTTGCAAAAGAACATCATATTCGGAAATGTGGAGGGACAATGAAAAATAGGACGTGGAACGACACTGTTACTGTAACAATGAACTCCGGTATCTCAGAAATGGTTAAGGATAGCACAGGATAGGGTAAGGTTCATGTTTATGGTCCTTAGATTCATTATGAGTCTAACTCAACTTGAGGGCACCTCACAACAATAATAATAATGTTTTACCACTTACAGTAGGAGTTTTATTACCAATAACTGAAAGCCATACAGGGTCCCTATGAGTTGAGATTGACTGGCTATTAGAGTGAGTTTTGCTTGTTTGGTTTGTTTTTTGTTTACCTCTTAAAATGGACCTATAACATCATATTTGTTAAGACATAGTTTGTGGAAAGATATAAAAGAAAAACCCACAAACAAACTCCTGCCCCCATCTGTAAACCACTCAGTAGGTTATAGGGAACTGCTTAAGAACACATTAGCTCCAGGACCAGGAAAAAATAGAGTATGATAAAAATGGACCCAATGTGATTATGACTTACCAGTTACGTCACTTATTTGTGCCTACAAGTTTAATTTTATTTCAAATTTTTCTACAAAACTCAGTGAATATTCAAATATGTAAATTAATAAGTAATAAAAAATATTTTATACTGGATAACTTTATTGCTGAATACTTCAGGTTACAGATTGACTTTTATGGATATTTTTCCCACCGAGGACATTTGATAGACTCTAGATAAAAGCTCTAGTGACGTCATCCATAGGGGGTTGCACTTCTAACTCAAATGCTGCAACTCTCTGGGAGTATGAATCTTCCAGGAATTCTGAGGAAGATTAGCAATCTCTTTTTATAAAATTTACAGTCTTGGAAATTACCTGGAGGATTCAGGTGAGTTAGTTTCTCCTATGTAGCAAAGAGTTTTTAGTTTGAATTATAAACTGCATATTTAAAGGATACAAACAAGATGAAACATGTATTAATCATTTTATGTTTGTCCAATGTTTGGCTGCAGGTTAAGCCATAGAGGTACATTTTTTCAAGATGAAAAGAGTTATTAAAGAGTGCAGTCTTTGGGGTTCCACCCATCTCTTTTGGGTCAGAAAAGTGTTTGGTTTTTTTTAAACATATTTTCAGTTTTGTTCCACATTGTTCAATCAAACTGTTAAAAACCTTCAGTCGTGATTCCTTTTCTAGTATTTAACAATGGTTATTGTTAGGTGCTTCAATTTCATTAAAACTCATAGTAAACTTACAAACAATGGATCTGAACTTTGCTCTTTTCTTATAATAGCTGGATCTCTGATACCTTCCAATCAATTGTTACAGTCATTGTGTGAATTCTTCTTGTTGGAAGTTATTTTTTATCTGACCCTCCACTTTTAAAGTATAATGTCTTTACCCAAAGACTACCACTTCCTTAGAACAACTACAAAGTATGTGAGGTGGCATTTCACCATCTTTGTCTCTAATGATCACCCTGGTTACACATGCTACAAGACAAACATCTTTTTTCTTATGGTAGTCTGTGAGATGGGCAATATTTTTCACCACACCACACAATTCAAAGGCATTGATTCTTCTTTTGTCATCTTAATTCATTGTCCAAATTTCAGATGCCTAAGAAGTAATTGAAAACATCATAGCTTCAATCAGATGCAATGTTTAAACTGTTGTTTTTGTTCTTAAATGCTTTGGAGAGGTTTAGTAGATTTTCCCAATGCAATAGATCTTTTGATATCTTAACTGCTGTTCCTATAGATGTTGATCATGGTCCAAGTAAAATTGAATCGTGGATAACTTATGTCTTCTCTCCATTTATCAAAATGTTGTCTATTGGTCCTGTGGTTAGGATCCCCCCCTTAACATTAAGCTGTAATCCATATTAAAGATTGTAACTTTTGATCTGTAGCAAATGTTTCAAGTCTATATAATTTAGAGTCTCTGTATTCAAATGACATTATTTTAACCATTACTCATTTACTTGTGTCTTAAACACACTTTGACTACAGTTTTGATTCAATTCAATATACTCTATCTGCTGCTTTCACTAGAAGAAAGTAATTCAGAGAATGGCATACTGTATCAGAGAAAGACATAATTTGGAGGAGTATTTGTAATTCATAATAATAGTAAGCACGATTATTCATGTAAAATAAGTCCTTATAAGCCATTTATTAATTATGACTCATGCATTTTCTCTTTCATTAATAGTTTCAATGAATCTTTATAGCCCCTGGAATGCAATTATTCATGCTTCATTTGTGAGTATTAATTGGGTTAAACAATAATTAATGTTCATAAAATGAAATAGGAAAAATGACTGCTTTACCCAAAGTTTATTGATTACGAGTTATTTTTCAAATTTAACATAATCATCAATATCCTTTGATTTTAGCTCATAGCAGATAGTCTAGAGTTTGTTTTACTTTGTCCTATTTATGTAGCATGAATAAGTATTTTTTTTAATGTGTATAATTGGTTAGAATAATAATTTATGTGATTTTTCTGTAAATGTCAGTGATGAATGCTAAAGCTCCAGCAATCTGTGGTAATTGAACATAAAATATCCAGCATATCAAGAAAATAGTAGATAAAATGAATCAATATTGAATCACAGAGAAACCATAGCTTGAAATTATTTTGACTGGCATCTAGTATAATTCATCATTATTTGTTAGGTAAGTAAAATTTTCAGTAAACAATTTTCTCCTGTAAATGGAAAGATTAATTGCTGTGTTAACCAACTCTCTTTCATGTACAAGAATGGCTCATTTTTTTCTTTCGTTACGAGCACATTAATCATTGTATATGAGAATTCTGCTAGAGTCTAATTAGTAACTAGATAATGTTTATAATGTGTTTTTATAATACCCTTGCTGTTTCATGTGTGTATGTCACTGTAAAAAGGTAAATGGAGTAAACTAGATAAAAAGTAGATCAGATAACAAGTTGTTGTAGCAAGCTGTTGTTATGTACAGTTGAGTCAAGATCAACTCATAGCTGACCTTCCAGGAAGTTTTCAGAGGTAATAATCACATGGGAAGCGATTGCTCATTCTTTTCCCACAGAGCAGCTGGTAGAAATGAATCACATGTCTTTTGAATTGCAGCACATTTTCTTACCACTAGGCTACCAAAGTTCCCTGGAATAGGTTTTATATCAGCATTCAGCTAATGAAAATACTACAGATAGATCTGTATTTTCCCAGTGTATCAACTCTTGTAAAAATCTAAAATTTTAGATGGAAGTAACCATCCTTTCAGTAACAAAAGAAAATTTCAAGATGACATTGTGAGTTCAATAAGAAATATTTTTATGTGATTGATATAAGAACCACTGATTTGAGGTATAAAGATAAGATTACAGGTACTCGTTAATATACTTTACAAATTAAGAGTTTTCATGGCACTGCTGAAGGACAAACTGTGTTCTGTTATCATAAAATTTATTTTTAAAACATATTTTTATTACAACTGTGAGATATCATCTCACCCTAATAAGAATATCAGAATTTAACGGAACAGCAAACACCAAATGTTGGTGAGGTTGTGGAAAAACTGGAACCCTTATTTATTCTTGGTGGGAGTGTAAAATGGGGCAACCACTATGGAAGGCGGTATGGCACTTTCTCAAAAAGTTGCAAATAGAAATATCATTTGACCCAGCAATTCCACTATTGGGAATTTACCCCAAAGAAACCATAACTGCCAATCAAGCAGATATATGCACACCCATGTGGCTTTGTTCCCAATAGTAAAGAGTTGGAAACAACCCAAGTGCCCATCAACAAACGAATGGATAGGGAAGCTCTGGTATATTCACACAATGGAATACTATGTAGCATTGAAAAACAAGGAACTCATGGAATATTATGCAAAATGGATAGCCCTGGAGGAAATGATGCTGAGTGAAATATCTCAGTCACAAAAGGACAAATATTGCATAGGGCCACTGTTGTATAATGGGACTGACATCGGGGTTGAGGGAAGGTAGAAAAGGAGGAGAGGAATGATGTATACTGCAATGAAATATGTGAGGGAGAGAACTGTTTAAAAGGGATAAATGATTAGGTATTATTATTATGCTAAGGCTGCACAATAAGTGGACTTGGGAGGAGGGATTGCATAACAATGATAGAGTTTTACTTTCTAAGGAGAAGGGTGAATTGGGGGGAAAGGAGTGGGCAGGGAGAAAAGTGCAACAATGAATGACTGGAAACCCTAAGTCTCTGTAAGCTTTCATTAAAATCCATTTAAAAAAATGTTTTTGTTAGCCAGTCTTCTGTTCTGCATTACTTATATAATATAATATATATGAGTAAAACAGATTCTTATTTCTGCATTCTTTGTCATTTTTCTTGAGACCTAATTATTAATTAAGTTAAAATTATGGAACAGTATCATTGATATCACATACAAGCAAGATTCTACTGATAATTATCCAAAAAAGACTGGCACAGCACATCGACAGAGAACTACCTGAAGTGCAGGCTGGATTTAGAAGAGGTTGTGGCACTTAGAGACATTATAGCTAATGCCAGATGGATCTTGGTTGAAAACAGAGACTACCAGAGGAATGTCTATATATTTTTCATTGACTATGCAAAGGCATTTGACTGTGTGGATCACAACAAACTGTGGTTTACTCTGAGAAGAATGAGAATCCCAGAACACTTGATTATACTTACACAAAATCTGTACTTGCACCAGGATGCAGTCATCAGAACAGAGCAAGGAAACACTACCTGGTTCAAAATTGGGAAGGGTGTTCATCAAGGTTGTGTCTTACCTCCATATATTTTCCATTTACATGCAGAACAGATTATCTATGAGAAGTGTGGCATCAGGATTGGAGGTAGACTCATCAACAATCACAACCTTACTAGCTAAAACTGAGGAGGACCTGAAGCACTTGCTGCAAAAGGTCAAGGACTGCAGCCTTCAATATTGATTAAGCTAAACATCAAGACAACAATTTTCATCACTGGTCCGTTTGGCAGCATCATGATAGATGGTGAAGAGATTGAGATTGTTGATAGTTTCAGTTTGCTTGCTTCTAAAATCAACACTTTTGGTACCAGCAGCCAGGAAGTTAAGAGATGAATTACACTGGGAAAGTCCGCTGTCAGGAACCTCTCCAGAGTACTGAAAAGCAACAATGTCTGGAGACCAAGGTGTGTCTGGTCCAGGCCATGGTCTTTGCAATTACTTGCTATGCATCAGAGAGCTGAACAGTGGGTAGGGATGATAGGAGAATTGATACCTTTGAGTGGTGGTGCTGGGGTAGAGTATTGAATATACCATGGACTCCTACGAGAACAAACACGTTTGTCCTGGAGAGGGTGAAGCCAGGCTTGTCCTTGAAGGCAAGGATTCTGAAGCTCCATCTGACATTCTTTGGACATGTTGTAAGGCAGGACATGTTGGAGAGGGACGTCATGCTTAGAAGAGGGCAGCGCAGGAGCCGAAGACCTTGATGAGATGGATTGATTCAATCACTGAGGTAATAAGGATAAGCATGTTGGAGACAGTAAGATTGGCAAGGGCTAGAGCAGGGTTTAGGGCTGTTTTACATAGGGTTACTATGAGTTGCAGGTGACTCAGTGGTGCATAACAATGACAAGAACAACGAAATGTAGTAAATGTAAACCATATATGCCATGATTACTAAATGGAGCAGCAACATGCTAATCATAATTTATGAAATATCTGAAGTCTTAGTTACTTGGTCACTTGGAATTGAACATTACACTAATTATACATTTAACTAGTAATAATAACATCATAACATTATAGGACAAATACATAGAATTACAGTTACTTTTTTTTTTTATATTTCTATTGAGTCAACTACAACCGATACCTATCCTGTGAACCACAGATATAAACCCTGCCCTCTCTTATACCGTCCCAACATTCTCAATCACATTTTTATAATAATTGTATTCAACTATTTCATTCATTATCATCTTCTGTTTAACTGATACTTTACCATTACCAGTATGATACCTCTTTCAAAAGACTGGATGTTCCTGATAACATATTTTAATTAAGTGAGATGAAGTTTTACTATCATAACCTCTGAGAAGTACCCTGGATGTACATCCTTAAACTGATTAGTTTGGTCTCTTGTAAGACAGTGGTACTATTTGCCAACGCAACAAAACAAAAGCATTTCTTTTTCTGTCATCCTTAATTGTTGTCCAACTTTCAGATGCATATGAAGCAACAAAAAAGACCATAGCTTAGACTTGGCACATCTCAATCTTTTTTTTTCTTCTTTTTTTTTTTGCACATCTCCATCTTTAAACTGACATTCTAGCTCTTTAGAACTTTGGAGAGTTATTTAACAGCAGATTTTCTCAGTACAAGAATCCAGGTTTTGATTTCTTGACTGCTGCTCCCATGAATGTTAATTGTGGATTCAAGAAAAATGAAATCACTGACAGTCTCCAGTCTCCTTCTTCAGTCTTATCATGATATTGCTTATTGTGTAGATTTTTGTTTTCTTGATGCTAAGATGTAATCCATATTGTAGGCTACAGACTTTGATCTTCAGTGGGTTATACACGTCTATTTTCTGCAAGAAAGGCTGTGTCACTTGTGTGACATAAGTTGTTAAAATCTGATGTAATGCATATAGTCTAGCTTCTTGAATGATTTCCTCAGCATACATATTGTAGAGGCAAAAAGAAAGAAGACAACCCTAACATATACTCTTTGTGATATTAAACAATACAGTGTTTCCTTGTTCTTAAGATAACTGCTTCTTGTTCTATATAGGTTTTGCATGAATGAGCACAATTAACTGTTCTGGATTTTTTCATTCTTCTCAGTGATAGTTATAATTTGTTATAACTGTGATCCTCACAGTAGAATGGCTTTGAATAGTTAATAAAACACAACTAAAATTCTCTCCCATATTTTCTGTTCACAGTAAGGTCTGTCTTACATCAACAACAATATCCCTCATTCCATAGGCCCTTCTGAATCCTGATTTAATTTCTGGCAGTTCCGTGTCAAGACAAGGACACTGTTCCAAGTGTTTTTGAACAATTTTTAAGATTGACATTAAGGTGCTAGGGAAGTAGAGGCCTGAACTTCCCTGGAGGAAAACAACTCCAGCTGGTGAATCTGGCTGCCCTTTCACTACTCCACAGATCAAAGAGGACACAAAATATTTGAGAGAGGGGTTCCAATCAGGTGAGAAGCTCACTTAGGTGAGAGATTCATTCCCAAACCCAGCATATTGAAATGCTAGGGAGTGAACTGCCTACTGTGCTCAGGACAACAACCACTTACGGTGGAGAACCTGGCGCACCACTTGTCAGACAAAAAAGAATAATAGACTTAGAAGAGGAAGCTACATGAGAAACTCAATCTCAGGGCCAGCACACTGAGATTCTGGGGCGAGAGAGGCCTGGAGCTCCTCTGGAAAGAAACTGCTCAAACTTGGGGAAGCTAAATAAGCAGGAGCCAATGATGGAAGAAAAAATGAAAGACATAAAGAATGCAAGACAACCAGAGATAGGGAGCCACAAAAAATATATATCAGTATATCAGCATGGAGGAACATGAACAACTATGGAAGAAATTGTAAAAGACTGGGGAACAATTAACTATAATAAACTATAGATGAAGAGGTACAAAAACTTAAAAATTCATCACCAGACAGAAAGGATACAGCCAACATAGTATTGGAAATAACAGAAATGCATGAAAATGTAATCCAAAATATCAAGAATGAAATGGCAAATGTTTTCAACATGCTGGAGGGACAAAAAGCAGAACAGAACAGATGGAACAGAGAATTAATACACTGGAAGACAAGAACTTCAAAGGGAACATATTAGAAAAAAATCGGAGGGAGATGGAGAAACATTAAAATCATTTGGGATAACATCAAAGGAATAACATACATATGATTGGAATTCCAGAACATGAGGAGGGTAGGGAAAGCACTGAGAAAATTGTGGAAAAGGTACTAGAAGGAAACTTCTCAGATGTTATAAAGAATGAGGAAATCTACATTCAAAAAACTCGGTGTGCCCCAAACAGACTAGAACCCAAAAATAATATATCAAAACACATCATAGTCAAAATCTCCAAAATCAAAGATAAGGATAGAATACCAAAATCAGGACAAGATAAACAAAGAGTTACCTACAAAGAATAACAAATTAGATTAATTTCCAATTTTTCTGTAGAAACCATGTGAGCAAGAAGGCAATGGGATGATATATACAGAATACTGAAAGAAAGATCCAATCAACCAAATCTACTTTGTGGATGTTTTCAGGGTACTGCATCCAAGTAAAAGTCAATTACTTTCTTCTCAAGTGCACATGGTACATAGTCCAGATTGAACATATATTAAGACACAGAGAAAGACTCAAAAAGTGGGGGGGAAAATTGAAATACCATAAAACTAGAAATTAAGGAAAAGAGGGAGAAGGACAAAAGCCCACCCATATGAAAGTTAAATAGTATTCTGATGCCTTTGATCTGTGGTACTGGAGAAGAGTGTTGAATATACCATGGACTGCTAGGAGAACAAACAGGTTTGTCCTGGAGAGGGTGAAGCCAAAATGTTCCTGGAGTCAAGGATTTTGAAGCTTTGTCTGACATATTTTGGGCATGTTGCAAGGAAGGATTGGTCCTTGGAGAGGGATATCATGTTTGGCAGAGTGGAGGCACAGCAAAGGAGAGGAAGACCTTTGATGAGATGGATTGATTCTGTGACTGGAGCTGTGGGGAAAAGTGCATTTGAGATGGCTAGGTTGGCACAGGATAGAAGAGTGTATAGAGCTCTTACAGGGTCGCTATGAGTCACAAGCGACTCGATGGCACATAACAACAATAACAACAGAACACAATTAGGTTATAAAAGCAGTAAAAAATGAAAAAAATAAGTTCCTCAAGACAATAATAATGAAAATGTTGCTGTTGCTCTTGTTGTTGTTAATTTACATCAAGTTGAGCACTACTCATAGAGACCATATGAACAAAAGATCTGAACCCTGTACTATCCTACATCATTCTGGAACATCTCAAGGACAGGTTTGAGGACTTAAATTCTAATGAGTGACGACCAGATGAGCTATGGGAGAATATCAAGAATATCATCCATAAAGAATGCAAAAGGTCATTACAAAGACAGAGAAAAAAGAAAAGACCAAAATGGATGTTAGAAAAGACTTTGAATATTACTCTAGAGTTCCAAGAAGGAAAGGGAAGAAATCAAGGAGCTTAACAGAAGGTTTCAAAGGGCAGCATGAGAAGATAAATCAAAGTATTATAGTGAAATGTGCAGAGCTGGAGTTGGAAAAATCAAAATGGATAAACTCACTGAGTATTCCGTAAGCTGAAGGAACTAAAGAACAAATTCAAGCCTCGTGTTGCAATACTTAAGGATATTGTGGACAGAATATTGAATGACCAAGAAAGCATCAAAAGAAGATGGAAGGAGTACACAGACTCACTATGCCAAAAAAAGAAATAGCTAACACAGAAGAATTTCATGAAATTACGTCTAATAAAGAGCCTATGATGATTAAGGAGGAAATTCAAGATGCTCTGAAGGAACTACCAAAGAAGCAAGGCCCCTCAAATTGATAGCCTACCAATTGACATGTTGCTGTTGTTGTTATGTGCCGTCGAGTCGCCTGCGACTCATAGCGACCCTATGTACAACAGCCCTAAACTCCGCTCTGTCCTGTGCCAATC
>NW_006399771.1:23365478-23366584 GCF_000299155.1 Elephantulus edwardii | reverse complement strand
AATGCCTTTGTAGACCCCCTGTCTTCCCAGGTAATCGGAGACGCCAGAAGCACGTGACATCCATTCCGGCAGAAAGGTCAAAGCAGAGGCTCGCATCTGACTGGCTGAAGTGGGCGCCTCACATGACAGCCGCCAGACCCCGCAGACCAATTGACATATTTCAACTAATATATGATGCCCTGGACATGCTCACCAGGTTGTACCAAGAAATTTGGAGGACAACAGATTGGTCAACTGACTGAAATAGATCCATATTTGTTTGTATTCCAAAAAATGGTGACCTGACAAAGTGTGGAAACTATTGAACAATTTCATTAATATCACAGGCAAGGAAAATCCTGCCAAAAACTGTCTGAAGTTTACTGGAATAGCACATCAACAGAGAATTACAAGATGTGCAGCTTGGTTTTATAACAGGCTGTGCCAGTAGGGATATTATAGCCAATAGTAGGTGGATCTTAGCTGAAATCAGAGTGTACCAAAGTAATGTCTATCTGTGTTTCATTGAATATGCAAAGGCATTTGACTGAGTGTATCACAACAAATTGTGGCTAACTCTGAGAAGAATGAGAATCCCAGAACACATTATTGTGCTTATGAGAAACATATACTTGGACCAGAATGCAGTCATCAGAACAGAGCAAGTAAACACTGAATAGTTCAAAACCAGGAAAGGTGTATGTCATGGATGCATCCTACCTCCACATTTTATCAATCTATATGCGAAACAGATCATTGAAGAGGCTGGGCTCTATGAGGAGATTTGTGGCATCAATATTGGAGGAAGACATCAACAAACTGCATCACACAGATGACACAATCCTGCTTGCTCAAACAGAGAAGGATTTGAAGTACTTGCTGCAGACGGTCAAGGACTGCAACCTTCAATATTAATTTAAGTTCAACATCAAGAAAAGAAAGATTCTCACCATTGGGCCAATTGGCATCATCGTGATAGACAGAAAAGAGATTGAGATTTTTAATAGCTTCAGTTTGCTTGGCATAATCAACTCTCTTGGTACCAGCAACCAAAAAACAAAAAGACAAATCGTGTTGAAAAAAATCTGCTGTCAGGGACCTCACCAGGGTACTGAAGTGCAATGATA
>NW_006399771.1:23363415-23365045 GCF_000299155.1 Elephantulus edwardii | reverse complement strand
GGTAGGTGTGTCAAAGACAATGCAGTTGTCTCAAGATAGAGTTGAGTATGAGGGCTGTTGTACAGAAGGTCATCATGAGTTACAAGTGACTCGAGGGCATCTAACAATATTTTCTTGTAGTAGTGTTTGTTGTTTTCTTTAGTTTTTCTCAATTCTGACTCAATAGTACATAACATCAACAACAACATGAGAGAAGCTAGGCGAGTGAACTAACTCAGTCTCATAATGACAAATATTTCATAAAACCATTATTTTTAAAACAGAAGGATAGCTAGTAAGATGTGTATAAAAGTCCAAAGGTAGGGAGCTCTGGTGGCCTAGTGGCAAAGAAGCTGCACTGCAATCCTGAAGGCACATGGTTCAAATCCACCAGATGCTCTGCTGAAGAAGGAGGGGCAATCTCCTCCTATGCCAATTGGATCTAATTCGATGGTACACAACAAGAAAACAAATAAATAAATAGTCCAAAGGAAAGACGTGGAGGGGCAGAGGGCCTTAGTGTAGGGAGAGAAGGAAATCATGGGGACATAGAATTTGGTGGACAGAGGGAGGGGGTGAAGACATTAAGAAAGATCCATCATGGACCTGAAAAGAATGGTGTACTAGTAGGTATAATAGATCAATGGTGATTAATTTTATAAAACACAATGTATGGGAATGATCATATGAAGCACAATGTGAATGAGGAAGTATGTGAAACACAATCTGTATGAGTCAAATACAATGTATATGAATTTAATGCAAACCAATAAAAATAAAAACAAAATAAAATAATTTTCAAGGTTTTTACATGTATGTGATGTTAATAATATTATTCACTAATTTCCACAGTCTGTTCAATCACTGGTTCTTGTAATGAGGACAAATATGGATTTCTTCCTGTTAGTTGACTAGGTAGCTACTTTCCAAAGTTCCTCTCATAGAATAATTAACACATCCATGACAAAATCTGTCTGTTGAAAGAACTCAATTGACAATCCATAAATTTCTTGGTCCTTATTTTTTTGGCAATACATTCAGTACAACATGAATTTATTTACCATTACTTCTTGATAATATACTACTTCCTGAAATACTTCATTATTGACCAATTATTTTTGGTACAGTGACTCTGGGTATTCCTTTTATCTTCTATTGATACTACTTGCATCATGAAATATTTTGTCCATAGAATCCTTCAGTATTGCAACATTAGGCATGACTTTATTCTTTACTTTTTAATTTTTTTTTACTTGGTTCTTTTACTTCTTTCAGTTTGAGAAATTCTGAGAAATTTATTTTTTTTTTTGTAGCTCAAGTTCTTTGCACATTTTGTTTAATATTTGACTTTGTCTTCTTAAGATTCCCTTTGAAGTCATTGAGTCATAGTGCTAAAAATGGTTGGCCAGTACCAATATGTACCCATTTCAGTTACCACTTGCCTGTCAGTTTGTCACACTGTTGCAGGTTACAAGTTACTATAATGCTGGAAGACAGACTATCAGTATTACAAATACCAGTATGGCCATCTATATGGACAGGTTTCAGCAGAATTTCCATACAAAGACAGACTAAAAAGCAACATTGGCCACCCACTTTTGAAATAACTGGCCTTTTGAGGTCTTATGAAAACTGAAAGAATATTGATGAG
>NW_006399771.1:23350489-23360068 GCF_000299155.1 Elephantulus edwardii | reverse complement strand
GGCACATAACAACAACAAGAACAACATACAGCTAAAATATAAGTCCTTTATGTTGGAAGGTACTGAAAATACACACATCATTTAACAATTTGTACATGGAATATTTATAGTTTGAATTTTGGATAATTTGATATTTTTATAAATGAAATTGAATGCATGAATATTGACATACTAGGCATTAGTGAGGTGCGATGGACCAGCTATGGCCACTTTGAAACAGATACTTATATGATATACTACACAGGGAATGAAAAACAGAAGAATTTTGCTCCATAGTCAAAAAGTCAATTTCAATTTCTATCCTGAAATACAATGTTGTGAGCGATAGGATAATATTTATACACACAAGAAAGACCTATTAGCACAACTATTATTCAAGCATATACTCCTATGTCTAGTATAAAAGAGGAAGAAATTCAAAATTTTTACAAAATTTTTCAGCCTAAAATTGACTAAACATGCAATTAGAATGCAATAATGATAATCAGTGACTGGAATGCGAAAGTAGCAAACAATGAAAAAGAAACGATAGTTGGAAAATATGGGCTTGGTTATAGAAATGAGGCTGAAAGTAGAATGATTGAATTTTGTATTTACATTGATTTAGTCATTGAAAATACTTTATCTAACATTCACAAAAGATGACTTTACATGTGGATTTTACACAATGGGCTGCATAGGAATCAGACTGAATAAATTTGTGGAAGAAATCATTGGAGAAGCTCAGTATCAGCAGTCAAAATTAAGGCAGGGTCAGACTGTTGGTCAGGTCATGAATTATTTATATTCAAGTTCAAATTGAAGCCAAAAAAAATGAAAATAAGTCCACAGAAACCAAGATATGATCTTAATTCCATCGGAATTTCATGATAACTTAAGAACAGGTTTGAAGCTTTGAACAGCAATGATAGAAGACCAGATGAGTTGTAGGATGATATCAAGGATATCATCCATGAAGAAAGCAAAAGGTCATTACAAAAACAGAGGGGAAAGAAAAAACTGAAATGGATGTTAGAAGAGACTCTAAAGATTATACTGAATTTCAGGAAGCCAAATCTAAAAGAATGTAAAAGTTCAAAACAAAGTAGATTAAGTAATGGTAGTTGGAAATATTACCTTAGTGAAGGAAATAATGTTGAAGATTGCATGAGAGAATTTTGTATACACAATGATTTCTGAATTTGACCTTTAAAACAAACAAACAAACAAACAAATAAACCAAACCTACAGATGGTGCCTGTACACATGGATCTCTACTAATATACCATAAAGGAATAAAATTTACTATTTCTGTGGAAAAAGAATGTGAAGAAACTCATTATAAAGAGTCAAAACAAGGTCAGGGTCTGATTGTGGATGAGCATTACAATTTAATCCTGTGAGTTTGTGGCAAGAAGCTGTGCTGCAATCCTGAAGGGACGCTGTTCCCGGCCAGTAGTTGCTCTGCGGGAGAAGGATGGGCAATCTCCTTTTGTGAGATTAACTGCCTCTGAAAACTGCTGAAGGGTCAGCTATGCGTTGGTTCTGACTCGACGGTACACAACACAACAATACTATCGTTGTTGTTGTTAAGTGCCGTCGAGTCGCAGGGGACTCATAGCGAGCCTATGAAGGAGAGTCCTCGAATCTTGGGTGCCTTTCATCCTCTCTCCAGGTTCATAGAATACTATTATTAGTCAGGCTTAACGTTGACTGATTGATTAAAAAAAACACACCAAAACCCCACAGCCACACATATTTATTAATATGTTTTATAAACTTTCACTCAAATCACAATTTTATAATGGTAAAAGGTTTTCCTTCCTCCTATTCAAGACTCTTGAAATGGATAATTTTTATATTCTCTGATTGTTGTTGCTGTGTACCTTTGAGTCAGATCCAATTTATAGCCTACCATCCAGCACATTTTCAGAGCATTAAATCAAAAGTGAGGCGATCACCCATCTTTCTCTTGAGGAGCAGCTGAGATTTTAACCATATATTCTTGAGTTGACAGCTCAGTGCCTTACCATTCTGCCACACACCCCCAAAGGCACTTAAATTATCTTCTTCCTATTTTATGCTTTCTAAATTAACGTATCAAGACTATTGTAAATTCCTTCCCTCCCTTCTATGCATGAAAGAACAACTATAATACAAAATAATTATATTCTCTTTCAAATATGTGAAAAATTCAATGATCCATGTTTGTAATACATTTCATATTATAAAACAGAATTTTAAAGATATTACTTCACTTGGTCTTCACAATCCCTCATTAAATGACAAATGTAGGTATTACCAACTCATTTTAAAAGAAAGTGAGGCCCTTAGGGAAACATTAATGGATTCCCCCCACCCCTAACCTGAGTATGGCTTGTAAGTACCAGGGTTTCCATCCAGATCTTTGAGTGTCCCCTATAACTATCTTTACTATAAAATACATATAGACTTTCATTTTATCAGCTTTAAAGACAAATAATCTCAATTTAAAATAAAAAAAAATCACATGGAATCCTCTCTCAATTGTTTATAATTTACGTTGCTGAAAGTTTGAATCAATAACCAAATTATGTTCTTGATATTATTTTATCCAGAGAAGCATGTATGGATAGTCTATTGTTGCTAATTTTCTAGAACACTATGATGATCTATTTCAAAATTCTTTTTTCTCATTTCTTTTACATACTTTATGTGTTGGTCAATCCAAATAAATTCATTATTCTATTTATTTTATTACACTCCTGAAGTGGAAGTTTTGATGGCATAGTCCACAGGGATTTGCTTTCCACCAGGAGCTCCATGAAAGAAAAACGGGCCGTTATATTTCAGGTGATTTACAGGCTGGGAAATCTACAGAATGGTCAGTTATTAGTCAGTTGCAACTCAAGAACACTGATTTTTTTAATTTTTTTTATTTTGAGGGTAGGAATTTCTTTAACTCATTGATGTTCATTTTCCTCCCTCCATCTCACTTCTTCCTCCCCTAGTCCACTATGTAATGCATCTCTTACTGTTGTCATACATATAATGCTGAATCATGCATTCATTCAAGACAGTTCTTCCCCTCATCTATTACCATGCAGTATTCATTATCCAACCATTCTTTTCCTGTTCTCCTACCACACTTCTATTTTTAGTTTTATTCTATAACAGCAATGTTATGCAATATTTCAGTTAAGTGAGGAAATAACAGCTTCTTTAACAAAGGGTGCTAGAAAAAATGGAAAATAATCTGAAGAAAGTTTAAGCAAGATCCACACCTCACACCTCACACTATACTAAAAAACCAGCTCAAGGTGGATCAGGGTACTAGAAGTAAAAACAAAGACTACAAAATTCATCAGAGAAAAACTCAGGAATCTCTAATCTACACCATGAACATACTTCTATGCATAATTAAAAACTTATAATCAGGAGAGAATAAAATAGATGAATGAGAACGTGTAGAAATAAAATTCCTATGCACACCAACAAACTTCTCCAACAGCATAAAAACACAACCAACATACTAGGGAAAATATTTGTCAATAAAATGTCTAATAAGGGACTCATAGCTAAAGTTCATAGACTGATCCAGCATCCTAGTAAGAAAAAGTTAACAACCCAGTCACAAAACGGGCAGAAGACACTAGTATGACACTTCAGACACATGAAGAAATGTTCAAAACTCTTAGCTATCAGAGAGATGAATATCAAAACACTTAGGACATATTATCTCCCCCTCACTCCAAAAACAACAGTGAACTTCAACAGGGCCACAAACAAGAAAATTCTTTTGAGTTTGTGGAGAGATTGGAACATTTAATCACTGCTGGTGGGAATGTAAAATGGTACAATCACAACGGAAGACTGTCTGATACTTTCTCAAAAGTTGAAAGTACAAATATCATTTGAGCCATATATCCCACTATTGAGAATATTCCTTAAAGACCTAAAGCCATGATTCATCAAATATATGCAAAACTATGTGTATTGCTTTTATTCATAATAGTGCTCTTCAACAAATGAATGGATTTTTTTAAAAAAAGAAATAAACAAAAACAACTGTACTGAATTCACACAATGGAATATTACTCAGTATTAAAAAACAATGAACTTATAAAATACCATACTACATAAATGGGTTTGGAAGACATTGTTGTTGTTATGTGCCGCTGAGTCACCTTTGACTCATAGTGACCCTATGTACAACAGCACTAAATCCTGCTCTATTCTTTGTCAATCTTATTGTATTTGACACACCTACCTTCATTATCACTGTCACTGAATCAATTCATCTCTTTGAGGGTTTTCCTCTCTCGTGCTGTTCTTCCACCCTCCCAAGCATGATATCTCTCTTCAAGGTCTGGTCCTGCCTTATAACATGGAAAACATTATGTTAAGTGAAATATCCCAGTCATAAAAGGTCAACAACAAAGATTTTGAGATTTTGGTTTTGGCTTGTATGTTTTAATCTGTTCTGAAATCAGCTGTATGTGTAGCACTTCTTCCTTTGACTTAAGTTTTGGAACTGATAAGATCTCATAACTTAAACTATATAGTTCTTTACTTTGTTTCATCATTCTTGTTGTTATGTGCTTTTGAATCGAGTATGACTCATAGCATTGTACAGATTTGAACAAATAACAGATCTAAACCCTGTTGTGTCCTGTGCCATCTTCACACTTTCCCACACTAGACCCCATTGTGGCACTCACTGTGTCAGTTCACTGAGTTGAGGTTCTTCCCCCAACCCTCTTCACCAACCTTCTGCCTTTCCAAGCATGATGTCACTTTCCAAGGATTAGCTTCTCCTAGAAACATGCCCGAAGTATGTGAGCAGAAGCCTTATCATCCTTGCACTCTGTATGTACTTTCTCCAAAACGCAGGTGTTTGGTCTTTTGGAAGTCTATGGGATTGTTAGGTCGCTCTGATGGCTTAGTAGCAAGAAGTTTCCCTGGAATCCTGAAGGAATCTCTGTGGGAGAAGAATGGGCAGTCTCCTCTTTTTCAATTAACTGCCTCTGAAAACTCACCGGAGTGTCAGCTATGGATCAGTTCCAACTCAATGGTATATAACAATAACAACAACGTGGGACTTTTGTAGTTCAGTACTTTTTACCACAGCTCGAAGGCATCAAGTCTTCTCCTGTCATCCTCATTCATTGTCCAACTCTCAAATGAATAATAAGTTATCAGACCATGTCATAAATGAGATACATCTTATTCCTCAAAGTTATATCACTGTTCCTCAATAATTTGGAAGGGTTCCTGAAAGCAGACTACCACAGTGCAATATGTCTCCTGATTTCCTGACTGCTTGTACCAAGGGTGTTGATTGTGGATCCAAGAAAGATGCAGTTGTTGACAGTTTTATTCTTTTCTCCATCTGTCATGATGTTGCCTGTAGGTCCAAGGGTAAGAATTTTTGTTTCCTTGAGTTGAGATGCAATCCATATAGGAGAATACACTCTTTGATCTTCTGCCACAAGTGTTTCAAGTCCTCCTCACTCTCAGTAAGCAAGATTGTGTCATTTGCATACACAGGTTACTGATGATTATGCCTCTGATTTTAATGCCACATTCTTCTTCCTAGAGTCCAGCTTGCTGAATAACTTACTTAGCATACTGATTGAATACATATAGACACAGAATGCAACCCTGTCACATTCCCTTATTTTAAAGCCATGTAGTATTCCCACAACATGTTTGCTCTGTTTCTCTGTGCACACAATAGTCTTTTCATCTAGGTACAGGTTTCACTTAAGCACAATTAAGTGCTCTGGGATTTCCATTCTTCTCAATGTTAGCCATAACTTATTATAATCCACATACTCAAATGAACTTACATGGTCAATAAAACATAAACAGACATTTTTCTGGTCTTTACTTTTAGCCATGATCCATATGACATCCTGCTTAAACTTCTTGCTGTTCCATATCTATGATGTGCTCTAGCCATTTTTTAAAACAATCTTCATCAGTATTTTTCTTGCATGTAATATTAATGATGCATATTTGATAGATTCCACAGTTTGTTGGATCACCTTTCTTGAGAATGGTGACCTCTTTGTTTCATTAGTTATATAAAATGTCAAGTTCTGTGGGTGATTTTTATTTGAATTTTTGTTTGAAATAAAAGAATTTATGTGTTGTTAGGTGCCATTGAGTTGGCTACAACTCATAATGACTTTATTGTGAATAGCTCTGAACTCTTCCTATTCTGAGCCATCCTCAAGAACTCTGGTTTGCTGGAGACCTTGTTAACACTAACCGTGTCAATCAGTCTTAGGGAGGATCTGCCTCACTTTCTGTGACCTTTCACCCTGCCTAGCATTGTATCTTTTACCAAGGATTGATACTCTTGATAACAATCCCAAAATGTATGAGATAATGTTTCTTTATCATTGCCTGTAAGAAAAACGCTGGTTGCACTTTCTCCAAGACAAGTTTGCTTTCGCTCTTAGAAGCTAATAGTATATTTAGTATTCTTCCCCAACACCAGAGATCAAAGGCATAAATTTCTTTTATGTCATTCTTATTCATTGTCCGACCTTCAGATATCATGGATTCAAACAAACATACCATGGCTTTAAAACTGATGTTGTTACTCTTTATCATTTTTAAGAGGTCCTTGATAACAGTTTTTCCAAATATAACACATCTTTTTGAATAAGTTTTTATATTGATCTAAAACGTAAATTCCTTGTCAGTAGTGAGTAAAATAGAAACAAAAAAAATCAGCAAAGTTACTATTCTGAGCAAATTTTTACAGGTTTTCATTTAAAATTGTCCCTTTTAGAGGCTCTTTTTAAAAGTGCATCTTTTTAAAAAGTGTGTTTTATTTTATGTTGCTACATTTTGGGTTCTTGAGGGTTTGTTTTTTCCTATTTAGAGCATGACACAGTTCTGTGTTGACATAATAAATGAATCCATAAGAATGAATATTTTTGGAGAAATAAAATCGTAATTAAACTTATTCTTTCACAGTTTCTGCTACTTGTCCAAACAAAGATATTTGGGGAACAACAAATATTGATCTTCAGAGCTACAGTATGGAGATTCAAATAAATTTAAACCATTTAGGGCCAAAGAAAATAATTTCCCTTTTTAGATTATTCATTTCTTTCTGTACTTTACTATAAATAAAAATATATTTGTTTCAAATAGAGTCCCTTCCTTTGCTCTGTGTATAACCCCACCTAGAGCTTAAGTCATGGTTTATTTTTACTATTTACTTAGTTTTCATATGTTTTTTACAACATGGCATGTATCAGGCCTGATTCTCAAAATCCACATAAAATAAGAACTTTTTTTTTTTAAATCCACAGACTATTTACTAATTTCTAAGTGTGTTGTTGTTGTATACCACTGAGTCAGAACTAAACCATAGCTGATTCTCCAGCTGGCTTTCAGAGGCTGTAATCGCATGGATGAGGTTGCCCATTTTTCTCCTATGGAGCAGTTGGTTAATTCCAAACACATGCTTTCCAGATTGCAGCACAAATTCTTAACACTAGGCCACCAGAGATCCCTTCTAGGTATAAGCATATGTATATAATTTACATTTTAAAGGCTGAAAAGACTTCTTTAATAAACTCTTAAACATGTAAGAAACTTAAATGTTTAAATCTATTCTTAATGTAAACAAAAACATTTTAAATAATTTCATAAATTGCGAAAACCTTAATACAGTATTTGAAATGTTATTATTTTACATTTAACAAATACAGTGGTTATATGGTCTCTTTGAAGAAATAAATTTTTCATTTTCCGCATCTGAAAAATAGAAGACTATGTTATTCTCCTCAAGGTTGGGTACTGTTGTATTTAAATGTTGGCTGTAAAGCAATTCTGCATTTGCTTATAAGGTGTTAGATTAATAATAATAAAAACTTTGAGAAGAATGGGAATCCTGTAACATCTAATTGTGCTCATATGAAACCTATACTTAGACCAAGAAGAAGTTGTCAGAAGAGAGCGAAGAAACATTGCAGGATTCAAAATTAGGAAGGGATAGCATCAAGGATGTGTCTTATCTCCATAACATTTCAATCTATATGCAGAACAGCTCATTCAGGAGGTTTGACTTTATAAGGAAGAATGCGACTTTAGGATTAGAGGAAAACTTAGCAACAACAAGATTTATACAGATGAAAAACATTGCTTGCAGAAACTGAGGGGAACCTGAAGCATTTCCTGCAGAAGGGCAAAAGGGCAAGGACTGTAGTCTTCAAAAATGGATTGAAGCTCAACATAAAAAAAATAAAACAAAACAAACAAACAAAAACAAAGACCCGAACACCAAGATTCTCACCACTGGGTCTATCGGCCACGTCATGTTAAATAGTGAAGAGATTGAGATTGTTAACAGCTTTGCTTAGCTCTACAATCAACACTTGGTACCAGCAGCCAGGATTAGAAGACAAATTGCATTAGGAAAGTCTGCAATTGCATTCATTCCTGGTAATATACTTTAAAGAAGCCAGAACTGACCTTCAAACAGACATATGCACACCCATGTTTATTGCTGTGTTGTTTACAATAGCAAAGAGATGGAAGCAACCCAAGTGCTTATCAACAAACAAATGGATAGAAAAATTGTGGTATATATTCACATACTGAAAAACAAGGAACTCATAAAATATTATACAAAATGGGTGACCCTTGAGGACATTATGCTGAGTGAAATATGTCAGTCACAAAAGGACAAATACTGCATAATGCCACTGTTATAAAATAGAACTGACATGGGGGTTGGAGGAAAGCTAAGAAAAGAGAGAAAACATAATGGAAATAGAAGAGGGAAAGAATTGTCTAAAAGAAACACATTTTCTTCTCCTTCTTCTCCCCCTCCTCCTCCTCCACTCTTCTGCCCTTCCTCCTCTTCCTCCCCTCCTCCTCCTCCTTCCTCTTCCTCTTCCTCTTCTTTTTCTTCTATGTATTACCGTCATTTGTGGCAGTGTGTTAAAAAGAGAAGTGAATTGGAAGGTGGATAGGGAAGAAAATGTACAACAATCGATAAATAGAAATCCAAGTTTCTATAAACTTTGATTAAAAACATCAGTAGCAAAATTAATAAAAAACTTAATTCATTGATTGTAATTTTTATGGATAATAACTAGACAAATAATTGCTCATTACTTTAATAACTAAGGTGGAGGAAGGATGATAGGAGAATTGATGCCTTTGAGCTCTGGTGCTGGAGAAGAATATTGAATATACATACCATGGACTGCTAGGAGAACAAACATATTTGTCCTAGAGAGGGTGAGATAAGGCTGCTCCTTGGAGGCAAGGATTCTGAAGCTTCATCTGACCCACTGTGAGCATGTTGCAAGGACAAACCAGTCCTTGGAGAGGGACATGGTATTTGGGAGGTTGGAGGGACAGGACTAAGAGGATGACCTTGGATTTGATGAATTGACTCAGTGACTGAGGTAATGGGGTAAGTGTGTCAGAGAAAATAAGGTTGTCTCAGGATAGAGCATGCTCAGAGTCATTTTAAATAGGGTTGCTATGAGTAGCAAGTAATATATCAGACTCAAAATGCCCCATGCCAGTCCATCTCATCTTTCCAATGCCTAATATGTCAATATTTATGCGTTCCATTTCTTT
>NW_006399771.1:23345988-23348904 GCF_000299155.1 Elephantulus edwardii | reverse complement strand
TCTATGAGATGGATTGATTCGGTGACTGGGGTAATCGGGATGGGTGTGTCAGAGGCGGTGCGGTTGGCGCAGGATACAGCAGCGTTTAGAGCTGTTGTGCATATATGGTCGCTATGAGTCGGAAACGACTTGACGGCACATAACAACAACAACAACATGAGTTGCAAGTGGCTCGATGGCATATAAAAACAACCATAAGGTGGAATAATTCAGAATATTTCCTAGCAAAACATTTATACAGGGTTTAAGTGTGTCTCCAGAACACAGCATAAACCACTGAATATCTGTATATTGTGTACAATTGAAAACATTTCCCAATATCTATTATGTGAGAAATGGCAAAACTAAGGTGCATTAGACACAGACCAAGCACCTATGAAATATTGACAGCATATTTTTGCTACATATATTAAAATATAAACAAGCTGTAATGCATGTTTTTAAACAAAGCAGATTTGAAACTCTGAATAAATTTCTGAAAAAGGCACATTTACAAAGCAATCATAACTATTTGACTACTAAAGTTTGAAAATATTCTTGAAAAATAAAGCACTTGACAAATAAAGAAAATTGAAGAAAAATGGATGTTTGAGTGAATGTTGTTACGTAATATCGAGTCAAGTAAAAGTCACAGTGACTCTATGAAAAATGAAACTGAATTGTGATCTGCCCTGAGCTTGACTCATCATCTCTAACATACTTGAACCCATTGCTGCATTCGCTGTGTCAACCCATCTGATGGAAAGTCTTCCTCTTTTTCACCTTTCCCTGAATAATGTCTCCTTCCAAGGAATGCTGTTGTTGTTGTGTGCTCTCCAGTTGGAACCAACCCACAGCCGATCAAAGGCAGTAGTTTTTTTTTCTTTTTTAAAAAAATTTATTTTCTTAATTTTAATGAACATTTATAGAGATTTTGGATTTCCATTCATTCATTGTTGCACTTTTCTCCTTCCCCCCGCCCCTGCCCCGTTCGCCCCACTCTTTGAAAAGTAAAAGAAAAATTCCTTTATTGGTATACAATCCCCCCACCCCCCGTCCCGCTCCCCACCCTGAGTACACTGCACTATGCAACCTTAATTCTGGACTCTTGTGATAACCATAATACCGCTTTTAAACTGTTCTCTCTCTCATCCGTTTCAATGACTACAGCAATAGGCTCAAGTGTGTTAGAAATAATGAGGATAGCACAAGATTGGTCAGATTCAGATCTGTTTTTTCATGAACTCACAATGAGTAATACTTGAATTGACTGCACGTCATATCAACAAGAGTTTTTTGTAGATTATCAAGTTGAGAAAGTTCTTCTTTATTTCTTACTACTTATATATAGTGATTAAATTTTTCAAAGGCTTTTTCTTTATGTATGGCTTTTTTCACAGGATCTTTCTTCCTTATCCAATAATGTGATACACCTTATTAATTGACTTTTTAATATTGGGTTATTCTTCTCTGGTTTTAATTGAGGATTTTATTATTTCATTTTTCTCCTGTCCAAGCATTCTCATTATACTTCATTTTAATTTTATTTTTAGTGAGTACATAAAGTTTTTCACATACCTTTAAAATTCACTAAAGCTTACATTAAAAAAATAGCAACATCATACAATTTCAAGTGTACTGCAGGTATTTAATACTGGAATATTCTGAATTCTACTTCTTTATCACTAAATATTATTTTTATCATTCCACTAAAACATAAATCCCTGATTTATATAAGAAATACACACAATATAATAAAAATATAATTACAGATACATTATTGCTATTATTATTAATAAATAGCTAGCTATTATATAAATTACAAATGAAAATACTTTCTCTTACCCATACTTATTCTTTCTTCTGGCATTTCTTTTATGCATTTATATACCTGATATACCTGACTTTGTTAGTTGTATAATTTTTCTTTTCTCTGATATTCTTTGATATTTTTGTCATGGTAAGTCTACATTATAAAAATTCTCGTAATTTCAGTTTTAAGAAACATTTTCTTTCTTCTTCATTTTGAATGGTAATTTTACTAGATATATTATGCCACGGTAGATCTTATTATTTAACATTTATACTGCTTATCTTCACTTTGCTCTTGGTCTCCTGATTCCTAATAAGACATTCAGTATAATTCTTATAACTTGTCTTCTACAAGTAAAATTTCCCTCTTCTGGCCTCTGTTTAATTTTTTGGGTTCTTTTTGTTTTTTTAGTGAGCTGTAGATTTAAAAATGGAAATTGAATATATAAAATTCAATATCATAGGCACTACTGAGCTGAAATGAACGGATATTGACCATTTTGAATTGGACAAACATATGGTCTACTATGCCTAGGATGACAGATTGAAGAAGAATGATATCACAGAATGATTACTTCATTAAAGTTAATGACTCCCTCTGGCTAGAGATGAGTGGGGTTACCAACTGTTAAATCTTGGTAGCCCAATAAAAAACATGTGAGCAGAAGTCTATACATAACTATTATAACCAAGTTTGAGAGCAGTTCTTAGCCATAACTAAGATTCTGAAGATGAAATGAAAAGTAGGATAAAACCTTCAAGATTCACCCAACAAAGTGATATACAACATCAAAAGATATTTTAGCAAAGTAATATAACAGGTATAGTGTTATAAAAGCATTATTTCTTCCAGTTATATAAAATGGAGCAAAATAAAGCTGAATGAGAGAGTAAGGATTCATTGTCGTCTTTTTCAGAAGTTAATCCCTAATATTCATATGTCTGTTTCAGATTGTTATTGTTGTTAAGTGTCGTCGAGTTGCAGGCGACTCACAGCGACCCTATGAGGGACAGTCCTCCACGCTTGTCTATCTTTCATCCTCTCTCCAGGTTCGTAGGATTTCTGGAGGCAAGCTATTACAGCAAGTGGATGCCACTCCTCCTTCCAAGCTTGTTTTTTTTTTT
>NW_006399771.1:23342028-23345713 GCF_000299155.1 Elephantulus edwardii | reverse complement strand
CGATAAAAATAATGCCCTAAAATATAATACTTTTAGACTATTCTCTCCCCCATAGACTTCAATGCCGTAAACATATTTCATCCAGTTTTTCCAAGCTTGTTTTAATGGGGAGCTCCACCCCACTCTCTGTCCGTGTTGGGTAACCAGCCATTAACGCATTTGACACACCAGTGTCACAGTGTTCAGCCTCGAAGCAACCACAAGTGACCACTGTATGGCAACTTGTACACCAGAGCTAAACAGTGAAAGACAGGCCCGAGGGCCGCGGATTAAAAGTCACCCACTTTTGGCATCACTTTCTGTCCACTAGGCCAGCTGATCTCTCTCTATGTTGATGTTATTGTTGTTAAGTGCCTTCGAGTAGCAGAGGACTCATAGCGACCCTATGAAGGAGAATCTTCCATGTTTGTGTGTCTTTCATCCTTTCTCCAGGTTCATAGGGTTTCTGGAGGCAAGCTATTATGGAAGCCTATTTCAAATAGCTGACTATAAAAGAAAAACAAAGCAATAATTAAATGATGCATGTAGTTAGTATTTTTTTTTATCTTTAACTACTTTTAAAATCTACTCAAATATTTGAGAAAATATTAATTTGAGAATATCTTGTAGAGTGTCCTTTAACAACATAATTACAACTGTTGAGAGTCCTGGAGTTTGGCAGATTAATAAAAATGTATGTTCACTTATTCTGTTTCAGAAACTAATTCTTTTCACCAGAGTTACCTCTTTATCTTAATTGACAGTGTCATTTAACATTTAGGGTTTAGGCATAATTCATGAGCTAAGAATTGTATATCTAAAAAACACACAAAACACTCATGAATTAAATGTTATTTTTCCTGTCTAAAAATCCCTTTAGCCCATCAAAGGGCATAAACAAAAGCAGAGAAATACATAGCCTTCCAGAATACCAGTTCACAGCTTTCTGCCTCCTGAGAAAGATGCAAGCTCAGCACCAAAACTTAAAGCAGGCCAGGGATTTTTCTTTCCCTTTAATTTCTTTAAAGTGTACAAATATTTGTGAATAAACACTATGGTAGAAGAGAAAGAATCAGTTTCAGTTACTTTAACTATAATGCATTTTTTTTCAGGCATTCAGGTTGGTTTGTGGTTCCCCCCTTGAAATTATCATTTGTTGCTTTGAACAATCAAGAAGAAGATAACAATAATTTTATACTCTAGTGAACCATTTAGATGATCTACTAGTTTCCGTGACAGGAAAATTGGCATGCTATTGGAAAATATATTACAAGTAAAAGAGTAAAACTAAATTTTATATCAAGGCTCACATCAACAAATATGGTTTTTGTGTGTTAGACTTTGATTGAGTGATGAGACCATGAAAATCAATGATGTTTTAGAAAGAAAAAGGTATATTAAAGTGGTACATGGTATAGAAATGGGTGCCAAGAATATCATATATCAAAGAGAGTAAGTTTGTATGGAAGTTTTTCACTTCTTGGCTTTCAAATTTGCATGTATCCATTAAAAACAGAGAACCACTGAACAAAATTGAGATATGAAACTTTCTAATTTTAAAGAATTATTTTTATTATAGCCATGAGTGGAATTTCTAACAGAGATTTATATGCCTCTTTACCTTTGTATTCTCCCAAGCAACACTACATGCAGACTAATTTTATCTTTGAAGTTGTGATGAGCATCTTGATAAAATATGTTGCATTTCTTCTATGATTTTCTCTCTAAATGAAAATGAAAACATAAACATTCCGTAAGAAAAGGCCATAGGATATAAAGCCTAAGTGATAATAGAATTCTCTCAAGAAATAAACAAATATGGCACAGAACACTTCAGTTCATATCTGTTCTTACTGAATAAAGATTGTTTTTCAATTACTTTGCTTAAAATGAAAGCTTCTGACCCAAACACCTGTGCCAGATTGCTATTTGGGATCACTAATTGGCTGTGTATGGTATCCCTTGGAACAGATGCAGGGGGACAAAAGTGATTAAAATTAATCTGCTCTGATGGATAACGAGAGGCTGATGTAGCCAACGAACAAGGGGGCAGAGATTTAGCTGAACCCTACTTACTGCATCAACAGGCATTGTGGACCAAATCTCAGCAAATACAGTGTTCAAGTATTTAATCAGCGTTTGAGAATATTTTCTCAAAATGTCATTACTACAGGCAAACTGGATCACAACTGACTGGAGTGGGGTTTGCAGAGGCTGTAAATTGCACAGGCAGGAGATTGCAAGCCATGTTATCTTCAATTGTTTTCTATGCATCTGAAAGTCGGACAGTGCATAAGGATGACAGCAAAAAATGATACTTTTGAATAGTGAAGAATATTCCGTAGCCTATGGATACCACAAAGAAGAAAAAAAAAAGTTCTATCTTGGAGAAAGTGCTAATAGAAAGCTCCTTAGAGGCAAGAATGGTGAAACTTCAACTCACATACAGTGGGCATATTGTCAAGAGGGATCTGGCCTTGGTAAAAGATATATTTTACATGGGAATGAATGGCCCTTCATATACAATTCAAAAAGACATCAGGCTACATAACCTAGGACCCTCCACAAATGTTTATGGAGTGTAAGAGGAAGAGATGATAGCCCTCAACAACATAGATTAATATTGTTGCTGTGGGCTTGAGCATGTGGAAGATCTTCAGGACATTGCAAGATAGAGCAAGCCTCAGATCTGATGTTTATAGATAGAGTCACTACAGGTCATAGTTTACTCAACAGAAAATAGCAGCAAAAACAACTAACTTTATCCACAGATGTTGTAATCTATTTCACACTATTTCAGAATTTTGTCAAAAAGGACATTATTGTTTTTGTAGTTCAGTGCTGCCAAATAAAGTACAATACATAGTGGTCTGATAAACAATAGGTATAAATCTTGTCCTATCCTGTGCCATCCTCACAATCTCTGACATACTTGATCTCATTATGTCAACTCAAATGGTTGAAAGTGTTCCATTCTATGGCCAACCCTGCAAGGGATAGACGCTCCTAGAAACATGTGCAAGTATGTGAGATGAAGCTTTGCCATTTTTGCCTCCTAGGAACACTCTGGCTGCATTTTCTCTAAGACATATCTGTTTGTTCTCTCTCCCTCTCCCTTTCCGCTCCCTTTACCACTTCCTCTCCCTCTCCCACTCCTTATCCCTCTCCCTCTCTCTTTTGTTATGCTAGTTTATTTAGAAAATTCAAATACAGTTTTTCACACCAGTTCTTCCCATTTCCCTATCCCCCACACCCATCAAATTGCACAACCCCATGATTGATTCCCCCACCTCCCACTCCTGCACATCCTCATCCCTCTGCTTCCATGCCCCCCACCACCACCACCTTGGATCTTTTGGCAGTCCATGGGATTATGTTGTGTGGATCCAACAACACAGCTCAAAAAAACCCAATACTTCTGTCAGTTTACAGGTGCACAGTGAGTGAAAAGATCATGGCCTAAATCAGGCACAACATAGGTCTTGAACTGACATTACTGCTCCTCAAAAATGGGGAGAAATCCCTGACTCCAGACTTTTCCAGTGTAATACATCTCTTGAACTCTACTAGTACCAAAGCTGTTAGTTGTCGATCAGAATAAGATGAAGTCTTTGACAGTTTCAGTCTTTATCCATCAATATTGACTTTCAGCCCAGTGGTGAGAATTTTTGTTTTCTGGACATAAAGATACAATCCATATTGAAGG
>NW_006399771.1:23335666-23341369 GCF_000299155.1 Elephantulus edwardii | reverse complement strand
TGTGATATTCATGAAATTACTCCATAACTTCCTCATTCTGTTGGACAATCTTTTTGGTAATGAGAATAAATACAGATTTCTTCTAGTCAGTTGGCCAGGCAGCTATCCTCCAAATTTCCTAGCTTAGTGTAGTGAGCTCTCACCCAGGGTTGAATCTGTCATTTGAAACATGTAATTTGGCCTCCTATCAATTCCTGGTGCCTTATTATGTTTTTATTTTATTTTATTAGATTTAATTTGAATTGATTTTTTGCCACTAACTTTAGCACAGCTTGAACCTCTTCATTATTATTGTTGCTATGTGCCATTGTTGGAAGGAGCAGTGGCATCCACTTCCATAATAGCTTGCCTCCAGAAATACTATGAACCTGGAGAGAGGATAAAAGACACCTAAGAGTTGAGGACTCTACTTCATAGGGTCGCTATGAGTGACCTGAGACTTGACCGCACTGAACAACAACAACAACATGTGCCATGGAGTAGCCTGTGACTTAAAGTGATCTTATGAACAATAGCTTGGAACCTCACCCTATCCTGACCCAGTCTCACTGTCTTCAACACACCTACCACCATTTCCTCTGTTACTGTGTCAATCCATTTCATCTGGGGCCTTCCTCTCCTGCACCCTTCCAAGCATGATGTCCTTCTCCAAAAACTTGTCCCTCCTGGCCATGTGTCCAAAGTATATCATATGGAGCTTCAAAATCCTTGCCTCTAAGGAGAAACTTGGTTTCACCCTCTCCAATACAGACCTGTTTGTTCTCTTTTGATCCATGATATGTTCAATACTTTTCTCCAGAACCACAAGTCAAAGGCATCAGTTCTTCTTCTATCATACTTTGTAACTGGCCAGCTATCTGATGTATATCAAGTAATTGCAAAGGCCATGGATTGGATCAGGCACACCTTAGAATCTAGACTGATATTGTTGTTGTTTAGCACTTTGGAGAGGTCTCTAACAGCAGACTTCCTGATTGCAATTTATCTTTTGATTTCTTGACTGCTGGTGTCAAGAGTGTTGATTGTGGAATGAAGCAAGCTGAAATTTTTAGTAACCTCACTCTTTTCTCCATCGATCATGGTGTTGCTGATTAGATTAGTGATGAAACTCTTTAACTTCTTAATATTGAATTTCATTTTGAAGAATACAGTTTTTGGCCTTCTGCTGCAAACTCCTCAGGTCCTCATCAGTTTCAGCAAGCAGTGTTGTGTCATCTGCACATAGCACAGGTTGTTGATGAATCTTCTTCCAATCCTGATGTCACATTCCTTCTCATAATGTCCAGCCTCCTGAGTGATCTGTTCTTCATACAGATTGGAAAGGTATGGAGACAGGACATATCCTTGGCAGACTTCTTTCCTGATTTTGAACCATCCAGTGTTTCCTTGCTGTGTTGGTGGACTCCTTCTTAGTCCAAGTATAGGTTTTACATGAGCACTATCAAGTAATCTGGGATTCACATTCTTCTCAATGTTAACCCCAATTTATTGTGATCCGCATACCTTTTAATCATATGGTACTTCCTGAGATATATGTGTCAGTTAATTTTTTTTGGTACCATGATTCTGTGTAGTTCACCTATCTTCTTTTTATGGGGAATTGTGTGTGGTTAGTTTGCTTTTAAAATAAATATACTAGTTTACTTACAAAATTCATGTACATTGTTTTTCACATGAGATCCTTCCCATTCCCCTCACTCCCCCATCTATCAAAGTGCATGACCCTATAATTAATCCTCGCTCACATGTCCGCACCCATTTCTTCCACAATTACTCATCCCCCTCATGCTTAATCCACAGTAATGGTTTTATACAGTATTTGTCCTTGTGAGACTGAAGTATTTCACACAGCATAATGCTCTCCAATCCCTCTCAAGTTAGATAATTTTATACTGGTTTACTTACAAAGTTCATAAACTTCATATACATTGTTTTTCACACTGAAACTTTCTCCTTTCTTTTACCAATCCCTCTCTCCATCCATTAGATTGTGCGACCCTGTGTTTAACAACCCCCCCAAACCCCATCCTTCACGGAATCCTTGCAAATGCTGTACAATAACGGTCCTATACAGTATTTGTCTTTATGAGACTGAGTTAGTTCACTAGTATAACTCTCTCCAGTCCCTCCCATATTAAGTAGTAATTTACAAAATCATTGTTCCTGCGTGCTGTGTCATATTCCATTCTGTGAATATACCATAATTTCTCAATTCATTCCATTGTGGTTAGGCATTTGGGCTGTTTCCATATTCTTACTATGGTGAGTAATGCTTCTATAAACATTGGTGTACACGTCTCTGTGCCTCAGTTCTCATTTTTTCATGGTATATTCCAAGCAGTGGAATAGCTAGGTCATATGGAATTCCATCTGCTTTTGATGCTTCTTGAATCATTCAAGATTTTGTCCATAACATCTCTTAGTATTGTAACTCAAGGATTAAATTTGTTTTCCAGGTCTTCAGTTTGAAAAATGTTAAATAAGTTCTTTTCTTTTTATTCTCAGATGTTAAGTCTCTGCACATTCTCTACTCTGCTATGTCTTTTTTATTATTTAAATTTTATTTTCTTATTTTTGGTGTGTACTGTCAAATCAGATCTGACTGGTACAGGAGGAGATTGTCCCTCCTTCTCCAGCAGAGTATCTGGTGGACCTCTGGGATCATAGTGCAGCTTCTTGCCAGTAAGCCACCAGAGCTTGCTTATACTTGCTGATACTTTGCTCTGTCTCATCAAGCTAACTTTTGAAATCTTCTTTCAAATCTTCTACTTTTGCATCTCTTCTTTTTGTTTTGGCTTCTTGATGCTGTAGTACAATTTTCAGAGTCTACTCTGACATCCATTTTGTTTTGTTTTGTTTTTCCATTGTCTTTGTAATGGCTTTTTGTTCTCTTCATGATTATATCATTACCAGTCTGTATATTACTATGGAAATTACCTTCTCAGGCATAATTCAGTAGTTAACGCTTGGCAGTTTAAACCACCAAATAATATCAAGAGGTACTATTTATATGATGCCATTTGCATATGTATAAATCAAGACAGTATTATTGTTAACAAGTTGCTTAGTTATCTTAGACTTTCTTTCAAAAAGGTATTATTTATGACATAACTTTTACTATAGATAAAAATAAAGACAATATTATTGTCAACAACTTGTTTCAATTAAGAATTTATTTCATCACACTGATTTGATATACACTGCTGTTGTTATTGTTGTTGTTGTGGTGGTGGTGGTTGTGGTTGATTGTCATCGAGTTGAGCATGATTCAAAGTTTTTCAAAGTTCACAGAGTTTCCAGAGTGGTGCTGTTTAGGAAGTAGATGCCACTCCTGCTTCCAAACCTGTCTAAAAACTGGGAGCTCTACCAAACACTGTCCACCATAGGTAACTGTTATGGCATTTAACACCCCAATGGCACAATGTTTGGCATCACAACAACCCCAGGATTCCTCAGATACAGCATATTGACAGAAGAGTGATGTACCACTTAGAAGAATTTACCTCCAAAATAAAGTAACAACAGACTTTTAAATACAAAGGCACTCCCTGAGGTCTTGTTGACTTTAAACAACAGGCTTAACTAAAAACCAACCAATATAGTATGTTGTTCTTGTTATGTGCTATTGAGTCACCTGTAAATTATAGCGACCCTATGTACAGCAGCTCTGAACCCTTCCCTATCCTGAACCAATCTCACTAATTCTGACACATCAACAGTCATTTCCCCAGATACTGTATCAATCCATCTCATCCAAGGCCTTCCTCTCCTGCACTGTCCCTCCACCCTTCTGAGCATGATGTCCTTCTCCAAGGACCAGCCTCTCCTGACCACGTGTCCAAAATATGTGAGATAGAGCTTCAAAATCCTAGCCTCCAAGGATAGACTCAGTTTCACCCTCTCTAAAACAGATTGATTTATTTTCTTGGCAGTTCATATGTTCAAGACTCTTCTCCAGCACTGCAACTCTATTCTTCTTCTGTCATCCTTAGTTATTGTCCAGCTCTCTGAAGCAGAACACGTAATTGAGAAAACCATTGACTGGATTAGGCACACCTTTGTCTCTAGACTGACATTGTTGCTTTTCAGCACTCTGAAGAGGTCCATGACAGCAGATTTTTCCAATGTAATTTGTCTTTTGGTTTCCTCACTGCTGGTGCTAAGAGTGTTGTGGTTTCTAAGGAAGCTGTAATTGCTAACAACCGCGATGTCTTCTCCATCTTATATGGCACTGCCAATTGGCCCAGTGGTGAGAATCTTTGTCTTCTTGATGTTTAGCTGCAATCAATATTGAAGAATATAGTCCTTGACCTTGTGCAGCAAGTGCTTCAGGTCTTCTTCAGTTTCAGCAAGCAAGGTTGTGTCATCTGCATATCGTAGGTTGCTAATGAGTCTTCCTCCAATCTTGATGCCACACTCCTCCTTATAAAGCCCTGTTTCTTGAATAATCTGTTTTGCATACAGAATGAAAAGGTATAGGGACATGATGCATCCCTGACACATTTCTTTCCTGATTTTTGAGCCACGCAGTGTTTTCTTGCACTGTTCTGAGTACTGCTTCTTGGTCCAAATATAGGTTTCATATAAGCACAATCAAGTGTTCTGGAATTTCCATTTTCCTCAAGGTTAGCAACAATTTGTTATGATCCACCCAGTCATATGCCTACGCATCGTCGATAAAAAACAGACATTTTTCCGTTACTTTCTGCTTTCTACCAAGATCCATCTGACATAGCAATAATGTCTCTAGTGCCACAACCTTTTTATAAACCCAGATTTTATTTCTCGTAGTTTTGTGTCAATTTACTATTCCAATTGTTACTGGAAAATCTTCAGCAAGAATTTGCTAGTGTATTATGCTAGTGATATTGTTTGTTAATTTCCACACTCTGTTGGGTCACCTTTTTTTTTTTTGAATGGAGATAAATATGAATCTCTTCCAGCCCGTTGGCCAAGTAGTTGTCCTCCAGATTTCTTGGCACAACTTGGTGAACACATGTAGGACAGCATCTATTCGCTGAAACACATCAATTGGTATTCCATCAATTCCAGGGATTTTTTTCTTTTTTCTTTTTTACTAAGTCCTTCAATACAGCCAACACTGACTCAGTTTAAGATGAGTCAGAACTATTCCTTAAATAAGTGATTTGTTTTTAAAAAAGGACACATGCAGCACATGGATAGTGCATGTCCTGTGAAAGATGGATGAAAATAATAGCATATTTAAAACAGGACTGCCAGGTGTGCAGGCTGGATTTAGAGGAGGTCGTGGTACAAGGGATATTATAGCTAATGTTAGATGGATCTAGGCAGAAAGCAGAGAGTACCAGAAGAATGTCTATCTATGCTTCATTGACTATGCGAAGGCTTTTGACTGAGTGGATCACAACAAGCTATGGCTGACTCTGAGAAGAATGGGATTCTCAACACTGGGCCATTTGGCAGCATCAGAATGGATGGTGAAGAGATTGAGATAGTTAACAGGTTTAGTTTACTTGATTTCACAGTGAACACTCTTGGTAACAGCAGCCAGGAAATAAGGAGATGAATTGCATTGGGAAAGTCAGCTGTCAGGAACCTCTCAAGAGTACTGAAGAGCAACGATGTCAGACCGGAGACTAAGGTGCACGTGACGCAGGCTATAGTCTTTGCAACTAGGTGCTATGCATCAGAGAGTTGGACAGTGACTAGGGATGATAGAAA
>NW_006399771.1:23325196-23331799 GCF_000299155.1 Elephantulus edwardii | reverse complement strand
TTATACATATCAAATAATTTTTATGTATTTCTATTAAGTATTCCATACTTAAACTAATTTCCAAGTTTTCTACATGGCAAAAACAAATAAAAACACCCTGTATTAATACTTGTTGTTGCTGTTAGGTGCCATTGAGTCAAGCATGACTCATAGCAACCCTATGAATGGTCAGCCTGAAACTTAACCCATCCTATGCCGTATTCTCTATCTCTGAGATACTGGAGCCCGTTGTTGGTCATAGTGTCGATTCATCTCATTGAGTCTTCCTCTCCATCACTGACCTTCTATTGTTCCAAGCATGATGTCCTTTTTAAGAAATATTGTTGCCTTGCTACATGTCCAATGTATGAAAGACAAAACTTCATCATCATTGTCTCTAAGAAGCGCTCTGGCCACACACTTTTCAGAACATACCTGCTTGTTCTTTTGGCAATCCATGGGATATTTAGTACTTATCTTTAGCACAACTACCCAAAGGCATTGGTAGCTAAGAATTGATACATAACTATTAATAAATGTACCCTTTACTTAATATTGGAAATAATTTTGTTTGATTCCCATAGAGATAGTTATACTAGGATATAAAGTCTCACTACTGAAATGAGTACTTTTTCTTATAGAAACTTTGACAAATATGTTCCATTTAAGAATTAATAGCTTGATTGTCAAATACAAAGATAAAAATATAGACATATCAGAAAATATTAAATTTGAGAAGGTTCATGTTTATGACTTCAAGGTGAGTAATGAATGGCCAGTAGCTGTGTTTCCTTGAAACTGCTTTGCATAGAACGGATTTTGAGGTAGATAGCTTGCAGAAATTACCAAGTGATTTCTGGTTTACATTTCACCTTCTTGGGTGGAATATTTTGTTTTCACTCTTGACAAAAAATTGTATTAAATACATCCAATTATGTTCTTCACTACATAGTAGCAACCAAGAAGCTCCTGAGAGCTAATGATGGTCATACTTCACATAATTTGGGGATTTTATCAGGAGATGTCAGTCCTTGGAAAAAGATATCTTCCTGGGAAGGATTGTAAAGAGTCAGTAAAAGAAAAGAATTCCTCAAATATTTTAATTCATTCAGTGACTATAAAAATAAGCTAGAGTATGGTTGCAATAATGTGGATGGTGCAGGAGAGGACAAGGTCTGTTCACAGAGACATTATGAGCTGTGGTGAATTTTACCACACCTAACAAGAGCAAACTTCTTCCTTTAGTATTCATAGAGTTTCCAAAGACCTGTTATTTAGGCAGGTGGTGGTCCATCCTGCTTCTTAGTCTGCCTTAATCAGGGAGCTCCATTAAAACCTGTCCACCAAGGACAACCCTAACAGCATTTGATAAACCAGTGGCATAGACTTAAAAATACTGGAACCTAAAGTTATCAGGAAATCAGGAGACGAATTGCATTGGGAAAGTCAGCTGTAAGGGACCTCTCAAGATACCTAAGTGCAAGGACATCAAGCTGGAGACAAAGGTGTGCCTGATCCAGGCAATTTGGTGCTATGCATCAGAGAGTTGGACAGTGACTAGGGATGATAGAAAGAGAATTGATGCCTTTGATCTGTGGTGCTGGAGAAGAGTGTTGAATATATTATGGACTGCTAGGAGAACAAACAGGTTTGTCCTGGAGAGGATGAAGTCAGAATGCTCCTTGGAGTCAAGGATTCTGAAGCTTCGTCTGGCATACTTTGGGTATGTTGCAAGGAGGGACTGGTTCTTGGAGAGAGACATCATGTTTGCGAGAATGGAGGGATGGCACAGGAGAGGAAGACCTTCGATGAGATGGATCGATTCTGTGAGTGGAGTGGTGGGAATGCGTGTGTTTGACAAGGCGAGGTTGGCATAGGATAGAATGGCATTTAGGGCTCTTGTACATAGGGTCGCTATGTGTCGCAAGCGACTCGATGGCACATAACAACACCACCAACAACAGTGCCTTCAGAGAAGCTTGAACTTTTCCCTTTTTACTTTTGAGTTGATCATATGTTATTTCCTGAAATAGCTCTGTGTCAACTATTTCTTTTTGGCACAGTGACTCTGTATTCCTTCCATTATTTTGATGTTTCCTGGATCATTCAAGATTTTGCTCACAGCGTCATTGTGTATTCCAACTAAAGACTTAGATATTTTCTTCAGTTCCCTCAGCTTTAGAAATACTGAAGAGGTTCTTCCCTTTCAATTTTATGACTTCAGCTCTTTGAACATTGGGTTAAAATGTTTTGCTTTGTCTTTATGAGCTGCCCTTTGAAATCTTCTGTTCAATTCTTTAACTTCCTCATTTCTTCTCTTTGTTTTGGTTTCTCAGCATTCTAGTGCAATATTCAAAATCTCTTCTGGCATCTATTTTGATTTTGTTCCTCTGTATTTATAATGACCTTTTACTTTCTTCACAGATGATATTCTTGATATCATCCCACAGCACATCTAGCCCTCCTTTGTTACTGTTCAATGCCAACATGTTCTTGAGATGACTTTTAAATTCAGTTGGGATAGACTCAAGGTATTATTTTGGTTCTTGTCAATTTATTTTAAATTTCTTTGGATTCAATTTGAACTTGCACATAAGCAGTTGATGGTTCGTTCCACAATCAGCATATGGCCTAGTTTTCACAGTTGATACTGACCTTCAATGATTCTTATGATGTGAAGTTCGGATTCTTATGTAGTCTAGTAGGTGAGGCCCAAGCATACAGTCATCATTTGTGCTCCTTATTAGAGGTATTTACAATGAATAAACATTGATTATACAAAATTCTATCATTCTATCTCCAGCTTCATTTCTGTAACAAGTCCAGAAAACAGTCATTCTTACTTGTTCCCAACTTTTGCATTCTAGTCACCAATTAATAAATCTTGATTGCATTCTCTATCAATTTCAGACTGCAAAAGTTGCTAGAAATCTATTTCTTCCTCTTTGGCTTTAGTTTATTGATTGCTATACAATAACAAAAACAACAACAACAACAACAACATATTTGAATTAGAGTTGAATTAACATAACTTCCTTGTATTTATTATTCTATTCTATCCTATTCTATTCGATCCTATCCTATTCTATTCTATTCTATTCTATTCTATTCTATTCTATTCTACTCTACTCTATTCTATTCTATTCTAATTACATATATTTTTATATATATTATATATATGTGTGTATATATACACACACAAACACACACATAGTGTCTTGTTACTCACAGTATTGTACTTAAGTAAAAATCTAGAAATGTTTGAAAATGAATGTAACTCCATTTTCCTGAACTTTTTCATTCTTGGCAAAATGGATTATGGAATTGTCTGATTCAAAGCTGCCAATGTCAATCCATCTCAGCTTGCTAAAGCTTAAACAATCCTTGTGAGTACCATTCCACACTTTTTTACATTATCCAATTTTCTGGACACTAAGAATATCATTATTGATGTTTGGATGGATCTTGACTAAACGTATAAAGTCCCCCAAAAATATATATTTGTATTTTATTGACTGTGCAAAGACATTTGACTATGTGGATCACAACAAATTATGGCTAAGATTGAAAAGAATGGAAATCCTACAATATTTTATTGTGCTCATACAAAACCTGATTATGTTTTCAATCAAATTTAGATTGAAGCAGTTAATTGTAGTTCTTTTTATGTGCCTCCAGTCACCTGCAATTCATAGCAACCTATGTGCAACAGCCCTAAATCCTGCTCTATCTGATGCCAATCTCATTGTCTCTGATGCACTTATCCCTGTTACCCCAGTCACTGAATAAATCGATCCCATCAAGGGTCTTCCTCTCCTGCACTGTCCCACCACCCTCCCAAGGATGACACCCCTCTCCAAGGATTGGTCCCTCCTTGCAACATATCCAAAGTATGTCAGACGAAGCATCAAAATCCTTGCCTCCAAGGAGCAGCCTGGTTTCACCCTCTCCATGTTGAATCTGTTAGTTCTATTAGCAGTTCAGGGTATATTCAATATCCTTCTCCAACACCATAGCTCAAAGGCATGAATTCTCCTATCATCCCTAGTCATTGTCCAGCTTTCTGAAGCATAGCAAGTAATTGCAAAGACCTTAGCCTGTATCAGGTGCATCTTAGTCTCCAGACTGATGATGTTGCTCTTCAGTACTTTGGAGAAGCATCTTTTAATTTCCTGGCTCCTGGTGCCAAGAGTGTTGATTTTGGAGCCAAGCAGACTAAGATTGTGAAAAATCTCAGTCTCTTCACCATCTATAATGATGCTGCCAATTGGCCCAGTGGTGAGAATCTTTGTTTACTTGATATTGAGGTTCAATCCATATTGAAGTCTGCAGTCCTTTATCTTCTGCAACAAGTGCTTCAGGTCCTCCTCAGTTTCAGTAAGCATAGAATAATAGAATTTTTCACAATCAATGATTTATGCACTTCAAATACTTTTTATAATAAATGTCAATGCAGGTTATACAGATGGATTTCACCTGATGGTATGCATAGGAATCAGATTGATTACATCTGTGGAAAGACTCACTGGAGAAGCTCAACATCAGCTATGAAAACTAGGCCAGATGCTGATTGTGGAACAGACCACCAACTTCTCATATGCAAGTTCAAGCTGAAGTTAAGGAAAATTAAACAAATCCATGGGAATCAAAATTTGACCTTGAGTCTAACCCATGTGAAATTCAAAACCATCTCAGGAACAGATGTGAGGCCTTGAGCACTTGATCGAAGACCATATAAGTTATGGATGGATATCAGATTATCGTCTAGGAAGAGTACTAAAGGTCATTACAAAGGCAGAGGAGAAAGAAAAGACCAAAATGGATGTCAGAAGAGACTTTCAATATTGCACTAGAACACCAAGAAGCCAAAGCAGAGGAAAGAAATCAAGATATTAAGGAGCTGAACAGAAGATTTCAAAGGGAAGCATGGGAAGAAAAAAGTAAATATTATACTGAAATGTGTGAAGAGCTGGAATCAGAAAAATTAAATAGGCTGAACTTGCTTAATATTTCTTAAGCTCAAAAACAGAAGAACAGATTCAAGCCTCCAGTTGCAATATCTAAGGATGCTTTGGTGGAATATTAAATGATTCAGCATTAGTAGAAGATAAAAAGAGTATACAGAGTCATTTTACCAAAAAGAATTGGTGGACACACAAGAATTTAATGGAAAAAAAAATATGAGCAAGAGCCTATGGGGACGAAGAAAGAAGTTCAAGTTGCTTTGAAGGAATTGGCAAAAAATAAGGCCCGAGGAATTGATGGTATACCAAATGACATATTTCAACTAGTAGATGCTGCCCTAGATGTGCTTACCAAGTTGTTATCGAACAATATCATTAATATCATATGCAAACAAGATTCTGCTGAAGATTATACAAAAACGACTTCAACAGCACCTCAAAAGGTGCAGGCTGAGTAAAGGGCTCGTGATACTAGGGATAGTGTAGGTAATGTGAGGTGGATCTTGACTGAAAGCAGGGAATACCAAAGGAATGTCTGTGTTTCATTGATTATGCAATGAGATTTGGTTGTGTGGATCACAAAAAGCTGTGGCTGACTCTGAGAAGCATGGGAATCCCAGAACACTTAATCATGCTAATGCAAAACCTATACTTGGACAAGGAGGCAGTCATAAGAACAAATCAAGGAAACACTGAATGGTTCAAAATTCAGAAGGGTTTATGGCAGGGATGTGTCCTATCTCCATATCTTTTCAATCTGTATGCATAAAATATTATCCGGCAGGCTGGGTTTTATGAGGAGAAATGTGGAATCAGAATTAGAGGAAGATTCATCAACAATGAGTTATGCTGATCACAGAACTCTGCTTGCTGAAACTGAGGGGGACCAGAAGTTAGTAGAAGTGATCTATTTTTTCATCTTTGGATCTCCTTATTGGGGCATAAATTTGAATGATAGTGGAATTCAATGTACTTCCTTGTAAGAATATGGTTATTATTCTGTTGCTCACCACATTGTATTTCAAAATGGATCTAGTTATACTCTTTTTAGCTGTGAATATGATGACCTCATTTTTCCTCATCTTTTCATTTCAAGCATAGTAGATCACACAGTTGCCCAATCTAAAATATTTCATACCAATCCATTTCATTTTGCCAATTTCTAGAATGTTAATATATATGCATTTTATTTCTTTCTTAAAAATCCTCTATTTTCCTACAGTCATACTTCTCACATGCCATATTCAAATCTCTAATGTCTTTTCTTTCTTCATGATTCCCAATATGCAGGCTCAATCTCTGCCATATTTGCTAATTTAATCAAAGCATACTGTGTTGTACATAGGGTTTTTGAAGGCCTATTATTGCAGAAGTGAACGGTCAATCCTTCTAAATATTCTGTCTTAATTTAAGTGCTCAGACTTATAGCAATATTTGACAGACAACCATTTTATTCTAAAGAGCAGTTGAGAATATGCAGGTAATAGATTAGATATTGTTCCCAGGGGCCTGCTCCTTTGGCTCACAGGTGCGTTCCCACCTCCATGCTACTCTGCTAACATCCAGTTTAGTTCCCTCTCCATACTCTTCCAGCACCTCCATCCACCTTCCTCCAATCAACTCTGGTTTGAAGGTTCAAGGCTCCTACCACCTCTGTCAT
>NW_006399771.1:23322717-23325021 GCF_000299155.1 Elephantulus edwardii | reverse complement strand
ATGTTGAAAGCATACTCTTATTTCAACTTCTTAAATTTTTATTTAGCTATATTTCATAATGGGCATAATAATGGATAGATTTGTATTATACAATAAATATATATTTTTTTCAATTTATGAGTGCAATAGGGTTTTTTTTGTTGTTTTAGAATTAACATTATATCATTATTTAAGTGAAAATTTATGACGCAAAGCATATGGATTCCATTTAACAGTTCATTCACCTTGTGTTTCATAGCATCAGTTACAACTTCACACTGCGATAACACTTCTCACTTTTTGTTTGCATTTTCCATTTGCATTTACTCTTCTTTACTAACCATCCCTTCACTCTGGGGAACTTTATGCCTGGGCAAATGCCGAGCCTTTTATCTTGTATAATTGATTTCTAAGGAGTGTTCCCCTCCCTGGTGTTATTGATCATCTTATAAACCTAATTTTTAGATGAAAGATGAGTTATGGAAATAATTTCATCTTAAGGCTTGAAAATTGATAAGAACTATAATCAAATGTGTTTACCAGCTTCTATCAGACCGGTAAGAAATGTCTTCGTTATGATTTTGAGTGCTGTTTCACATCAAACAGTTCAGCAGTAGCGGTCTGGCACAATATAGACTTAGGATTGTGAAGACTGATGCTCAAGTCTTTCAGACTAGTACAAAAGTAAAAAATCAAAGTCAAAGTCATTGTTGTAGAGTCAGAATTGACTCATAGTTGACCCTCTAGTGGGTTTTCAGAGTCTGGGAATAAAATGAGAAGAGATTGCCTGCCTCTCTCTCTTTCTCTCTCTCTCTCTCTCTTGGACCAGCTAGCAAATTTAGGCCAACTTTCGGCTTGACAGTGACCTCCTCACCACTAAACTACACTTGAATATTCATTCTTTTTTTGCTCTGGTCTAGGAAAGACAAATAATTGCAATATAGTTGGCTGTTCACTAAAGATGAACAATGTTGTCTTCTTAGGCTATATTATGACAATTGACCTTGAGTCTCATAAAATGGTTTTGAGTACAAGAAATAGTTTGTAGGGACAATAAAATATTTTATGCAATAAAATACTCTGGAAACTGCTAGTTTACTACAGTGGTACATGGTGATAACCTTAAGTTTAAACATTTGACCTAACCTACCCTATTGGCCTTAAACACATACCTTAAGTTGATTCTGACTCATGATGGTCTATAACTAGAACTGATCTCTATATGATTTTCAAAGACATTGCATTTGAGAAACATACACCACATATTTATTCTGTGATATCTGTGAGTGGATCTAATTGCTAACAATTCAGTAACTAATTGAATGCTTAACTTTTGCATCATTCATAGGCTCTTAGTTTGCCCTAGAGTTTTGAATACACCAGTGGGAAATCATTGGGCAATCTTCTTGAACACTGCACTTTTACAGCCTCTAAGAATCTGGGGGAGAGTCAGCGATGTGTCGGGTTCAACATGATGGCAATGTGTATCTTTTACTTCCAAATATGTGAAGTCCTCAAACAAAGCAGTTTATTTTTATATTACTTCATTTTCCTTTAATTTTTTAAACATCAGATTTGTTTTTAGCAGTCCTTCTGTATGAACATTAAAGACTATTTTCACCCTGGAAAAGAAAATAAAATATAACTTGAAGAAGATGAGAGACAAGAGTAGAGATCAACAGTCTGTAAATGTTTACATGGTTGATGGAACCCTGCCCTGCCCTTTTTATTAAGATCATGACCCAGATATATATTCTGAAATTGAAATTTCAATAACTCTGGCTTTGAGCAGGTAAAAAAATAAAATAAAACAATTTGCAACTTTAGAAGAAAGAGAAAGATAGGCAGATACATTTTGGTTGAATTTTCTTTTTTGTTTTTGTGGGGTTTTATAAAAGGTTTTATTTATAAATTTTTTATTTTATACTGGTTTACTTACAAAGTTAATATACATTGCTTTTCACATCAGACCCTTGAAATTTTTTTTGAAGTGGATATTTGGTTTCATGAGTAAGAAAAATCCCAAACCAAAGCAAGATATCTTCACTTAGCTTTCCTCCTTAATAATTTCCCCTTATTGTTTATGCTTTAATCATATTGAGTTGTGGCTTTTTAATCACTAGAAATTATTAAGGTGGACATTAGTCTAGGTTCTTTGGTCTTACAGGAACTAAATTAAGAAAATACAGTTTTGTGAAATAAGTTACATATAAAATATATAATATAATATGCTGATACAGGCCATGGTCTTTGCAATCACTTGTTATGCATCAGAGAGTTGGACAATGACTAGGGAGGACAGAAGGAGAGTGGATGCTTTTGAGC
>NW_006399771.1:23313049-23318872 GCF_000299155.1 Elephantulus edwardii | reverse complement strand
ACTGAACAATCCATCTCATCAACGGTCTTCCTCTCCTGTGCTGTCCCTCCACCCTCCCAAGCGTGACATCCCTCTCCAAGAACTGATCCCTCCTTTCAACATGTCCAAAATATGTCAGATGGAGCTTCAGAATCCTTGTCTCCAAGGAGAATCCTGGCTTCACCCTCTCAGGATGCACCTGTTTGTTCCTCTAGCAGACAATGGTACATTAAATACTCTTCTCCAACACCAGAGGTCAAGACATCAATTCTCCATCTATCATCTCTAGTCATTGTTCAGCTTTCTGACACAAAGCAAGTAATTACAAAGTGGTCTAGTGGCAAGAAGCTGAGCTGCAATCCTGAAGGCACACGGTTCAAGGTCACCAGCTGTTCCGCAGGAGAAGGATGCACAATCCCTTCCCTTGTGATTAACTGCCTCTGAAAACCCACCGGAGGGTCTGCTATGGGTCGGTTCCAACTCTACGGTACACAATAACAATGGCCTGGATCAGCTGCAACTTGGTTCTCAGACATCATTGCTCTTCAGTACTTTGGAGAGTCTGAGAGCAGACTTACCCAGTGCAATTCATCTTTTCATTTCCCAGATGCTGTTCCAAGAGTATTGATTGTGGAGCCAAGCAAACTAAAGTTGTTAACAATCTGAATCTCTTCACCATCTATCATTATACTTCTAATCGGCCCATGCACATAATGTCTGTTGCACAGAAAGCAATGCTTAGTCAATGAATCATGATTTGACAGCACTTCAGTTAATTTTTTTATAACCTTCAGTCATATTCTCTAAACAAAATTTGTTTTGGCTAATTTATAATAAAAAGATGAATAAAGAATATAAACCAGATAACATAACAATCTTAGTTTGGAAGTAAAAAACAAATTCATTTGTTTTCTCTTGTTTCTCGAAGACAATTGGGGGGGGGGCAGAGGAATTCAATAGCCCATAAGAGCTTGAACTAATTTTAAGGTGAAACTTAAAAATGTCTTTCTAAATTTACTCTTCTTTCAATCAAAAGACAATCCCAAAATTTTCTTTTTGTTGATCTAAAATATGATTGTTCATTATTATTTTTATAGGTGTACAAAGAATGATGATTTTCATATAGATTTTTTAATTATCTCACTGGGTGTCTTCTTTTTGCTGATGCTCCGTCTTTCCAAGCGTGATGTTCCTTTCCAAGGAAAAGCCTCACCTAGCTACATGCACAAAGTCTGAAACAAAGCTTCTTCATCTCCACCCTCAGGAAGCACTCTGGCCACACTCTTTTCAGGATAAATCTGTTTCTTCTTTCGCAGTCCATGGTATATGTTCAGTACTCTTCTCCAGCACTTCAACACAAGGGATCAGCTCTACTTCTGTATCCTTATTCATTGTTCAGGTCTTTAATGTGCAGCAGATGGCTGAGAAGACCATGGCTTGAATCAGGCTCTCTTTAATCTTCAAATTGACATCAAATTTGCCTGATGCAATAGATCTCCTGTTCTCCTGACTGCTGGTACCAAGGGTGATGATTATTGATTCAATCAAGATGAAAATACTGACAGCTTCAATGTTGGGCCTGTAGTGAGGATCTTCATCTTCCTGATAATTGAGATGTAATCCATACCAAAGACTATTATCCTGGCTGCAGCAAGCACTTCATAGCATTCTCTCTTTCAGCAAGCAAAGTTGTCATCACCATAACCAGGGTTTTTGAGGATTCTTCCTCCAATCTTGATGCCATGCTCCTTTCCATAGAGTCTGGTTGTGTGAATTATTTGGTCAGCATACAGATTGAATACGTATGGAGAAAGGATATAACCATGATGCACATTCTTCCTGATTTTAAACCAGGCAGTGTTCTTTTGTTCTGTTCACACAGGACTTTCTTGGTCTAGGTGGTAATTCCATAAAAGCACTATTAAGTGTCTGAAATTCCCATTCTTCTTAATGTGAGCCATAATTTATTTTGGTCCATGCAGTCAAATGCCTCCACTTCAGAAAAATGGGCCTTTAAAAATCCTATGAACAGAGAATTGCAGGTAGTTAAACTATTAGATATAGAGCACAGATAGACACCCCTCAAAATAAGGAGAAATAGCTGCAAAGAGCCATTAATAATTGAAACATTGTATGTACAAAGTATGAACATAGAAAAAGTGGAAATTCTCAAAATGAAATGGAACCAGATTATGAACTTCTGTCCTATGTTTGAATTACCTACATATATGTCATGAACTAACCACAGCTTCACTTGCCAGCAGGTCTTAAACCTGTAGATAATTTCATTATCACGGATTCATGCACATTTTTTTGTTTAGTTTGTTTTCAATTTGCTTTCAGAAATTGGCTTGATTCTCTTTAGAGTTGGTGTAAACATGCTATTATGTCCACTTAATGGTACAGCAGAATTATAGCTTTCTTAGATGTGTAGTTAAGTCAATATATATATATTTATATAATTTCTTTCTTCATAATCTCACACTTAACTTTATCTTACCCTCACTAATTTGATATTTCTAAAAATTGCACATATTTAGTCATACTAAAGTACTTTTTATCTGAAAGCAAGGACTACCAGAGGAATGTATATCTGTGTTTCATTGACTATGCAAAGGCATTTGACTGGGTGGATCATAACAAACTGTGGCTGCCTCTGAGAAGAATGGGAATCACAGAACATTTAATCGTACTAATGTGAAACCTATACTTGGACCAGGAGGTAGTGGTCAGAACAGAGCAAGGAAACACTGCATGGTCCAAAATTGGGAAGGGCGTATGCCAGGGATGTGTCCTGTCTCCATACCTTTTCAACCTATATGCAGAACAGATTATCCATGAGGCTGGGCTTTATGAGGAGAAACGTGGGGTCAAGATTGGTGGAAGATCTATCAACAATCTGAATTATGCAGATGACACAACCTTGCTTGCTGAAACTGAGGAGGACCTGAAGCACTTGCCGCAGAGGGTCAAGGACTGCAGCCTCCAATATGGATTGAGGCTCAACGTCAAGAAGACAAAGATTCTCACCACTGGACCAACTGGCAGCATCAGGATGAATGGTGAACAGATTGTTAACAACTTTAGCTTGCTTGGCTCCACAGTCAACACTCTCGGCACTAGTAGCCAGGAAATTAAAGACGTTTGCGATGGGAAAGTCTGTTGTTAGAGACCTCTCCAAAGTACTAAAGAGCAATGGTGTCTCTCTGGAGACTAAGGTGCACCTGATACAGGCCATGGTCTTTGCTATCACTTATGTATCAGAGAGTTGGACAATGACTAAGGAGGATAGGAGAATCGATGACTTTGAGTTGTGGTGCTGGAGAAGAGTATTTAGGGTACTATGGACTGCTAGGAAAATGAACAGATTCATCCTGGAGAGGGTTAAACCCGGCTGCTCCTTGGACGCAAGGTTTCTGAGGCTTTGTCTGACATACTTTGGACATGTTGTTAGAAGAGACCGGTCCTTTGAGAGGGACATCATGCTTGGTAGGGTGGAGGGACGGCAAAGGAGGGGAAGGCACTCAGTGAGGTGGATTGATTCAGTTACTGGGGTAATCAGGATGGGAGTGTCAGAGGCAGTGCAATTGGTACAGGCCAGAGCAGAGTTTAGGGCTGTTGTACATAGGGTCGCTATGAGTCACAAGCGACTCGACGGCATATAACAACAACAATAACAAAGTACTTTAAGTGTGATGTTAAAACTGAATAAAATATTTAATAAATATTTGAAATATTTTAAAGACAAAATAATGAAATGGAACACCTGAATATTGCCATCCTAGGCATCAGTGAACTGAGATAGATTTTAATGATATTGTTTGAAAATTTCCACATTCTGTTGGATCACATTTCTTGGGAATGAGAATGCATACAGAGCACTCCCAGTTAGTTTACCAGGTAAGTGTTTTCCAAATTTCCTAGCGCAGACTGGTGACTATGTCCAGGGTTGCATCTGTTAGTTGAAACATGTGAATTGGTGAATCTCATCAATTTCTGGGGCCATAATTTTTACCAATGCCTTAAGTGCAATTTGGAGTTCTTCTTTCAGAATTATTGATTCTTTAACATATGCTACTTTTGAGATTTTTTTTCAATGTCAACCAATTCAAAGGCTGAAATAAAATGTATCTTCACTGGCTTCCAGGGAGTCACTCAAGCATCAATACCAAACACCCAACTGAGTCACAGCCTAAACCAGATACCACCAATATCCATCCAAGATCACATCCTGTCTCGCTTTCTTGGTCTTCTGCTAGGGTGTCCTATGCCATAATACTTGTATGCCTGGTTATATTTATGGTTTGCTGTTGTTGTTATTATTATTTGTTGTCCAGTTGCCTGCGACTCATGGAGACCCTATGTACAACAGCTCTAAACTCTGCCCTATTCTCACCAATCTCACTGTCTCTGACTCACCTATCCCCATTACCCCAGTCACTGAATCAATCCGTCTTATTGAGGGTCTTCCTCTCCTGTGCTGTCCCTCCACCGTCCCAAGCATGAGGTCCCTCTCCAAGGACTGATCCCTCCTTACTACATGTCCAAAGTGTGACAGAAGAAGCGTCAGAATCTGTGCCTCTAAGGAGCAGCCCGGCTTCACACTCTCCAGGACAAACCTGTTCATTTTCTTAGAAGTCGATGGTATAATCAATACTCTTCTTCAGCACCACAGATCAAAGGCATCAATTCTCCCTCTTTCTATCATCCCTAGTTATTGTCTAGCTCTCTGATGCTTTGCAAGTGATTACAAAGACCATGGGCTGAATTAAGCACACCTTAGTCTCTAGAATTATATTGTTGCTCTTTAGGACTTTGGAGAGATCCTTGAAAGCAGAATTTCCAGATGCAGTTCATCTTTTGATTTCCTGACTGCGGGTGTCAGAAGTGTTGATTGTGGAGACTTGCAAGCTGAAATTGTTAACAGCTTCAATCTCTTCTCAATCTATCGTGGTGCTGCCAATTGGCCCAGTGATGAGAATCTTTGTCTTCTTGATACTGAGCTTCAATCTATGTTGAAAACTAAAGTCCTTGACCTTCTGTGACAAAAGCTTCAGGTCCTCCTAAGTATCAGCAGGCAAGGTTGTGTTATCTGCATAACACAGCCTGTAGAGTCTTCTTCCTACTCTGATACCACAATCCTCCTTGTAAAATCCATCCTCCAGGATGATGTGTTGTGCTTTTATATTGAAAAGGTATGGACACCGAATGCATCCCTGGCACACTCTTTTACCTTTATTTTGAACCGTGCAGTGTTTCCTTGATCTTTTCTGAGAACTATTTCCTGGTCCAAATATAGGTTTTGCATGAGCACAAGTATGTGTTCTGGGATTCTCATTCTTCTCAAGAGTAGCCATAATTTGTGGTGATTTACACAATCAAATGCCTTTTCTCAATTTTTTTTGGTAGCAAATATTTTTAAACATACACACACACAAAAGACAACTTCACATATGAAGCACAATGTGATAATGAATGAATGGCGAGGGGGCAATCCAAAAAACTACTGATTTTTAAAAAAAAAAATTTCAAAGAGAAGCCAAGAGTTTGAATTCAGCACGGTTGAATTTAATGTGCTTGATATTGACTCATGAAGAAATCAAAATATATTACTATAAATATGAAATTGATAGCTGCAAAGAAAGAGCTAAATTAAAGAAATCATATAGAGACTTCTGGTCATATAGAATCACACATTAGCAAATAACTACATTTAGGGAAAGCGTAAACAGAGGAGCAGCGGCTCTGCTTTTGAACCTCAATGAATCTCAATGAACCTCCATCTTCCTTTCCTCTATATTGATGTCTACCACCTCTACACACACACACACACACACACACACA
>NW_006399771.1:23312248-23312902 GCF_000299155.1 Elephantulus edwardii | reverse complement strand
GGGGTAAGCATTAGTTAAAGTGTTGACCCCACCCTTAGCCCAGTGCCTTTACCCACTTACTTCCCAGCTCCACCCTCCACCAGGATAACCCTGATAATTAGTAAAACATGTATGGAAACTCATGGGGAGGAAGGGCTGGAAGCACAAGGGTGAGGATTGTTAGATGTAATAACACAGGTTTTCATAATTGGATGAATGGATGGAGGGGCTGAAGGAAATTCGAAGGATCCAGAGGATCTGAAAAGACAGGGTAATGATGGTCAAGGTCCAATGGTATTTAATTTTACAAATCATAATACATGAGAATGATTGTATGAAACACAATGTGAATGAAGAATAGTGTGAAACAAAATGTACATAAACTTTGTAAGCAAAGCAATATAAGTTTATAGTCCAAGGTCTTTGCAATCACTTGTTATACATCAGAGAGTGTGACAATGACTAAGGAGGATAAAGGGAGAATTGATGCCTTTGAGGTCTGGTGCTGGAGAAGAGTATTGAGGGTACCATGGACTGCTAGGAAAACAAACAGATTCATCCTGGAAAGGGTTACACCAGGCAGATCCTTGGAGGCAAGGATTCTGAGGCTCCATCTAACATACTTTGGACATGTTGTGAGGAGAGACCCGTCCTTGAAGGGGGACATCATGATTG
>NW_006399771.1:23306272-23312148 GCF_000299155.1 Elephantulus edwardii | reverse complement strand
ACACACACACACACACACACACACACACACACATTTGTTTAACTCTACAGAAATAAGCTCTAGTTTAAAAGAAAAAAAACAAGCACAATATGAGTAGTCAAACTAGACTAGCTGCTGTGTGTCAATTGTCGACTGTTCATTTACAACTTCAAATTAAAGCTCAAGAAAATTAAGATCACAGGGACTAAAAAATGACTTTGAGTCTATCTCAGCCGAATTTAAAAATTACCTCAAGAACAGGTTTGTGGTACTGAATATTAATGAAGACAGTAGGAACTGTGGGAGGACATCAAGGATGTCATCCATGAAGAAAGCCAAAGGTCAATACAAAGACAGAAGAGAAAGAAAACCCAAAAAGTATATCAGAAAAGACCATGAAAATTGCATTAGAACATTGAGAAATCAAAACAAAAGGAAGAGATGCTGATGTAAAGAGCTGAACAAAATATTCTAAAGAGCAACTTAAGAAGATAAAGTAAATGTTATTAGAAAATGTGTGAAGATCTGGAATCAGAGAATAAAGAGGGGGGAATTACTGAGCATTTCTTAAGCTAAAATAATAAAAAAAAAAATTCAAGCCTTGAGTTGTGATACTGAGAGATATTATGGGTAAAATTTTGAATGATCCAGACAGCATCAAAAGAAGATGGAAAGAATACACAGAGTCACCATTGTTGTTATTTTGTTGTATACTATGGAGTTGGAACTGACCTATAGGTGGCCCTTTTGGTGGTTTTCAGAAAAGGCAGTTAATCACACAGAAGGGGTTTGCTCATCCTTTTCTCATGTAGTGGCTGATATCCCTAGCTGTGTGCCTTTGGAATCACATCTTAGCTTCTTGCCAGTAGGCTACCAGAGCTAAGAAGCATAAAAGAGGCAATGGTAATAAAAGATGAAATTTAAGCTGTACTAAAGACATTGGGTAAAGTAAATAAATAAGAATCAAATCAATGGAATATCAATGGAAATGTTTCAAATAATAAATGCAACCTTGGATATGCTTCCCAGTCTGTGCCAGGAAATTTGAAAGTGAATTGTAAAAAAAAAATCAAAAATAACTCACAAAACCATAGATTACATGTCTACCCTCTACCACTCCACAAAGGGAACCATTCCCATCAACATTAACAACACAAAACCAATTTCCATGAGGTCAGACATGTCCTCCACACTCTCATGCCTCTTTCTACTCACCCTAACACCAATCTTACTAATACTTGGTCTAAAATCCATTGTGATAGTTCAGAGAGCACACAGAATCGTATTGTTGTTATGTGCCTTCAAGTTGAGTATAACTCATGATGACTCTACAAACAACAAATCTGTATCCTGCCCTATCTTGTGCCATCCTCACCATCTCTGACACACTCAAGCCCATTGCTGCAGTCACTGTGTCATTCTATCTCATTGAGACTCTTTCTGTCCTTCACTGTCCCTTCATCTTTCCAAGCATAAAGTCCCTTTCCAAGGAATAGCCTCTTCTAGCAGCCTGCAAGTACATTTTAGAAGCTGACCTGACTGGATAAATGTATTTTGCTGTCAATATGGTTCTCCATATTGTTATTGTTTAGGTGCCATTGAGTTGAGTACAACCCATAGCAACTATGTGAAGAACAGATATGAAGCCTATCATATCCTGTGCTATCCTCTTAGTTTCTGACACACTAGAGACCATTACATCATTCATTGTGTCAATCCATTTCCTTTTTTGACCAATTCATCTTCACTTTTGCCAACCCTCCACTTTCCTCAATTATGATGAACCTCTTTAAGGAATAGCCTCACCTAGCAACATGCTCAAAGGATGTGAGACGAAGATTAATCATCTTTACCTCCAGGAAGCACTCAGGCAGCATTTTCTCCAAGACATATATGTTTGGAGTTTTTTTGTAGTTTATGTGATATTCAGTAGTCTTATCCATTACCACAGCTTAAAGGCATCAGTTCTTCTTCTGTCATCTTATTCTTTGTCTATCTCTCAGATGCATAGTAAGTTATCAGAAAGACTATGGCCAGAATCAGATGCATCTTACTCCTCGAATTTATATCATTTCTCCTCAATAGTTTGGAGAAGTGCAATATGTCACCTGATTTCCTGACTACTGAGACCAAAGTGTGTGGATCCAAGCAAGATGAAATAACTGATGATTTTAATAATTTCTCCATCTATTGTGATGTTGCCGATCAGTCCAGTGGTAAGAGACTTAGTTTTGTAGACATTGAGGAAAAAAAGAATCAAGACTTTGAGATGCAATCTATATTGAAGGTTGTGGTCATTAATCTTCTGCAATAATTGCTTCAAGTTCTCCTCATTTTCAGCAAGCAAGGTTGTGTCATCTGCATAATGCAGTTTATGGATGAGTCTTCATTCAGTCTTGATGCAACATTCTTCTTCATAGAGTCTTGCTTCTCAAATAATTTACCTAGCATGCAGATTTTTGAACCCTGACACTCTCCTTTTTTAATTTTAATCCACGTAATATTTCTTTGTTGTATTTACACAGTTGTCTTTTGGTCTAGGTATAGTTTTCACATGAGCATAATTAAGTGTTCCAGGAATCCCATTCTTTTCAAAGTTTGCCATAACTTCTTTTGATTCATGTGGTCACATGCCTTTTCATAGTCAATATAGTAAAAATAGACATGCTTTGCTTTCAGCCAGCGTCCATTTTCCATCAGCAATAACAAAGGTGCCCAGCCTCTCCTAAATCTTCCTCAAACTTCTGGCAGTTCCCTATCTATGTACTGATTTAGTTGTTTTGAATGATCTTCAGCATTTTGCTTGCATGTGATAGTAATGATATTGCTGAATAGTTTCTACATTCTGTTGCATCACCTTTACTGGAAATGGAAACAAATATGAATGTCAGAAGGATCTTCATTGAAAGAAGAGAATACTAGCAGCATGACTATTTGTGTTTGATAGACTGTAAAAGGCATTTAACTTTGTTAATCTTAACACATTAAAGCTAACATTGAGAAGAATAAGACTTTCAGAATGCCTAATGTGCTCATAAGAAATCTGTAACTAGATCAAGAATCTGTTGTCCAAATGGAGCTAGTGAACACTGCATGGTTTAACATCCAGAAGGATGTGCATCAGGGATGCATTTTTTTTCTCCGTACCCATTCAATCTATATGCTGAGCCAATAATTTGTGAAGCTGGTCTTCATGAAGAGTAATGTGACAAAAGGTTCAGAAGAAGACTCATAACCTGATTTATGCAGATGATACAAACTTGCTTGTAATAACTAAAAAAGGATTTGCTGCAGAAGATTAAGACAAATAACTTTTTCTTACATTGCATTTTAGCATCAAGAAACAAAAGGTCCTAACCATTGTACCAATAGTCAACATCATGACAGATGGGTATTTGAAGCTGCCAAAGATTTAATCTTATTTGGATCTTCAGTCAACACCCTTGGTACCAATAGTGAGAAAGATTAGGAGATGTATTGTGTAAGTCCACTCTTGGAGACTTCTACAAAATATTTAAGAGTAATATGATTTCATTTGTAAGACTAAGGTATGCCTGATTCAGGCCATGGACTTTTGAATTACCTATTTATTATGCATCAGAAAGCTGGAAAATGAATAAGAATGACAGAGGAAGAACTGATGTCTTTGAGCACTGGAGATGGATTAGAGCACCGACTGTACTATAGACTGTGCAAAGGACAAACAGATGGGTCTTGGAAAAAGTGCAGCCAGAGTGCCTCTTTGGGGGCAAAAATCATTATGTTCCATTTCTCATAATTTTTACATGTTCCTTGGAAAAGGACTTCTTGCTTGGAAAAACAGAGGAGGATCAGTGAAGAAGAGGAAGACCCCAAAGAGATGGACTGACACAACGGCTTCTGCAGTGCGTTTGAATGTATCAGAGATGATGAGGATGGGACAGAATAGGGCATGTTTTTTCGTATGGTTGCTATGAGCCATACTCAACTCAACAGGACCTAGAAGCAATAACATCTCTGAATATTGAAACTCAAAGCTTGAATTTCTTTTTTCACTTCTTTCAGCATGATAAATGCTCAAATACAATAAACAAACAAACAAATAAATAAATGCTGAGCTAGGTCTTCTTTTTGTATTCTTCAACTCGAACTCTTTGTATATTTTAAAATTTTTCTTTGTTTTCTTGTACAGTCTTTTTAAAATCTTCTGTTTATCTTTTTTACTTAGGAAACTTTTACCACTTTATTGGCTTTTCTATTCATCAGTTCAATTTTAAGAGTTTCTTCTGATCTGTTTTGATCTTTTCTTTCCTCTGTAATGTCCTTTTTGCTCTTCCTGGTTGATATCCTTCATGTCACCCCCTAGCTCATCTGGTCTTTGATAGTTAGTGTTCAATGCTTCAAAACTATTTATTATTTAAATTTAGATGAGATAGACTCAAGGTCATATGTTTAATCTTGTGAGTGGCTTTTTATTTTCTTGAGCTTCAATTTGAACTTGCACATGACTAATTGATGATTTGTTCCCCACTCAACACCTCACCTGGTTTTGACTGTTGATGCTGAGCTTCTCCAAAGATTTTCCACAGATGTTGTCAAATCTGATTCCTGTGCTATCCATCAGGTGAGGTCTATATGTATAGTCACTGTTTGTATTTCTTAAAAAATCAAATAAAATTAATGAAATGAATAAAACCTTGAATGTATAAAAGATAATGACTCAATCTCTTGTTATTTCAGACACCAAGTCTGTAGTTTCCAATTGCCTATCCTTTGTCATTTTTTGAACATTTGTATTCCGGTAAATAATTACAATTCTGCAAAACAGAGCAGGAAGACACTGCATGGTTGAAAATCAAAAAAGGTGTGTATTAGAATTACATCCTTTCTCTGTATCTAATAAATGTGTATTCTGAGCAAAATCTTTAAGAAACTAGGATATATGAAAAAGACTATGGCATTAAGTTTGATGAAAGATTCATAAACAGCCTGTATTATGTAGATGAAACAATTTTACTTCCTAAAACTGAGGGGGGCTTGAAATTCTTGCTGCAGAAGATAAGCCTTCAATATAGATTACATCTCAATAACATAAAAACAAAATCCTTACCAGTAGGTTGATAGATAACATCATGTTAGATGAAGAAAATATTGAAGTAGTCAATGATTTTGAGAAGGCAAATAGATTCCATTTTATGTAGCACTCATTCCAGTTGAGTAACCAAACCCTGTGAATGAAAAAATTTCTGCCCCAAGTCTTAACGTTTTGTCTTGATCAATTTCCCAAAATGATAATTACTACTGCTTATAAGTCCAAAATGTAAACATTTTGCACTGTACCCTTGATTATGTAACTTTACCTGAGAGACTCAAATCAAAACCACAATGAGATGCAATCTCACACCTTTAATGTGGCAAAGTTTAGCAGAGCAGCAAGCAATAAATGTTGAAGATACTATAGAGAGGTGGAAACACTCACACCCTGTTGGTGAGATTGTAAAATGGTACAACCACTCTGTAAGATAGTATGGTGTTTCCTTGAAGAATTAAAAAACAACAACAACAAAACCAAAAAACCCACAGTATGACCCAGCTATACCACTACTATAAACATACCCCAAGGAAATAAGAACGGAAACACAGAGATTTGTACACCATTTTTCACAGCAGTATTATTCATCATTGCAAGAACATGGAAATTCCCCAAATGTTCAACAACAACTAAATAGATTGAGAGACTGTGGTATATTCACACAATGAAATACTGTGCTGCTCTCATGAACAACAATTTCACAAAATATTCCATAACTTGGGAAAATGGAGAGCATTGCCTTATAAGGCAAATACTGCATAGAATTATTATTGCAAAAATTGTTGTTGTAGTTGTTATGTGCCATCGAGTCGTTTCCGACTCATAG
>NW_006399771.1:23288675-23302412 GCF_000299155.1 Elephantulus edwardii | reverse complement strand
GATGGCACATAACAACAACAATAAAATGATTGATTTTTTTCTCTTTTTTTGATATGTGCATTTGTTACTATTAATTGTCCTCTTTAAACTACTTTAACTAGGTTACAAAGCCTTTAGTATTGTGCTTTCATTCTCATTTTATTTGAGACATTTTTAATTTAATGTTTTTAATTTCTTCTGCTGCTCTCTTGGTTTTTAAGTAAGATGTTGTTACTTAACATTGATTTCAAATTTAATAGTTTTTTTAATCAGAGAAGATTGTCTTAAGGTTATCTTTGGGGTTTTTTTTAAAAGATACTTTATGGATTAACATGTAGTCTGTTTTGGAGGATATTCTACATGTGATAGGAAAGAATATCAATGTATCAATGTTGTGGGTGGAATAGTCTCTATATGGAGTTGGCATGCACTAGGTACTTGCACCATAGGAACACATGTCGAAACTTGCACAAAGCGGGGACAGCATAGGAAGGAGTATTACTAGCCACTGAGATGCTGGGCACTTTTCAGATCACAATTCAAGTAAAATAAATAAGAAAAGACAGGATCTTATATATCTTCAAGCAGTGTGAGTGTGTGGTGTTAAAAACCTTGAAAATTAGCTTATCTATCCATTGCATTCTTCTTCCTAGTATGTCTTAATTTGAATGCTCAGATTTAGAACAGTATCTGACATATGAACATTTTACAGAAAGGAGCAGATGAAAACATTCCCCAATCATCAAAAAAAATTAATAAATTTAGTGTTGTTCCCTGCATGTGGCATGTGTGTCTTGACCCACTCTTTCCCTGTTCTACCAGCATCCCTTTCCACTCTGGCCTACCCCAATTAAAACCTCCCTCTTCCCATCCAGACCTTGATGGCTTAGGTCTCAAGCCTTCTGTGCTTCTGTGATTTCAGAAACCTCACACCTCTCATTGTGGCAGCCAGTCTCTCATGAGTTTGGCAGTCACTCAGTTTAAATTCCAGGTACTAGAATTATGGAATTGTTCTGAGGAAAAGTCCTTTGCCTTGAGCTTCTGCTCCAGGACTGACTTCTTGTGGCTTAGTCCTTCTTTTCTTCCATTTGAAATATGCTCCTGTCACAGTAATATAATTTCCCAGAAAAGGGTGTTGTTTCCTCTAGATTTGGTATATCAGTGTTGTTTTCCTGACTTGAGGGCTTGTGTCCCTTGGGCCCCAAACTATTTAATGCTCAGGGGTCACCCACTGGAATGTTGGAAGTGTGGGCAGAGTCACCTGGGTTGACAAAGGCCAATGTGGAGTCTCTTGGGGTTGCTCTGAGCCCCAAAAATTATTTAAGGAGGATTGGATATCCACTTCCAAAATAACAGGCCTCAGAAATCCCTATATACAACAGAGCTCCCTTAAAGTAGATTAGCAGATACGGCAACTGAGACTCATCCCTCATAATATAGAAACACAAAGGAGAAACAATTGTAAGCAGACACTAGTGATTGGAATGTGTAATATGAGAAGCTTGAATATAGAAAAATTAGACATTGTTAAGAAAGAAATGGAGTGCATACATATTGACATACTGGCTATTGATGAAATGAGATGGATTGGCATGGGGAATTTTGAATAAGATGATCATATGACCACTATGCCTGAAATGAGAAGGTGAAGAAAACTGGGGTCACTTTTATAGTTAAGAAAGTCATCTCTAGATCTATCGTGAATGACAGGATAATATCTGTACACATACAAGGAAGTTAAGTGAGCACCACTATCATTCAAATACATGCACCAATTACTAGAGCCAAAAAGGAGGAAATAAAAGACTTTTACCAAATTTTACAGTCGGAAGTCGATTGAACATTCAATCGAGATGTAGTAATAATAATGGGTGACTGAAATGCAAAAGTTGGAAATAGACTAGAAGGATTAGTAGTCGGAGAAACATGTACTTAATTACAGAAATGATCCTGGAGAAAGTATTACAGAATTCTGTACAATCAATGACCTATTCATTACAAATACTTATTGTAAGAAATAAAAATGCAGACTATACATAAGGATTTCACCTGATGTTATGCATAGGAATCAGATTGACTATTCTGTGTCACAGGAGAAACTCAATATCAGCTGTGAAAACTAGGCCAGGTGCTGACTGTGGAACAGACCAACACGTACTCGTATGTAAGTTCAAGCTGAATAGAAGAAAATGAAATAAGTCTACAGGAATAAAAATTTGACCTTGACTCTATCCCATTTGAATTTTAAAACCATCTCAGGAACAGGTTTGAGGCCTTGAACACCAATGATCAGATGAGCTGTGGGAGGATATGAAGAGTATTATCTATAAAGAATGAAAAATATCACTACAAAGGCAGAGGAGGAAGAAAAGACCAAAATTAATGTCAGAAAAGACTCTGAATATTGCTCTGAGTAGCCAAAACAAAGGCAAGAAATAAAAATAATAAGGTGCATTATGAAGGGCAGCGTGGGAATACAAAGCGAAGTAGGATAATGAAATGTGCAAAGGTGGGTCAGAAAATCAAAGGGCTGAACTCACTCAGCAATTCTTAAGATGAAAGAATTGAAAAACAAATTTTAAAAAATGCAAGCCTCAAGTTGCAAAGCTTAAGGATGCTGTGGGGAGAATATTGAATGATCCAAGGAACATTAAAAGAAGATGGAAGGAGTATACAGAGTCACTATATCAAAAGGAATTAGCTGACACAGAAGAATTTCATGAAACAATGTATGAGGAAAAGCCTGTGTTGAGGAAGGAAGAAGTTCAAGTTGCTCTGAAAGAACTGGTAAAAAACCCAGGCCCCAGGAAGTGACAGTATACCAACTGAAATATTTCAATAAGCAGACACTGCCCTGGATGTGTTCACCAACCTTGTAGCAAGAAATCTGGAGGACAACCACCCAGTCAACTGGCTGAAAGAGATTCATATTTGTTCCCATTCCCAAGAAAGTTGACCTGATAGAGTGTGGAAATTATCTAACTATATCATTAATATCAAATGCCAGCAAAATTCTGCTGAAAATTACCCCAAAACGACTGGAACAGCACAGAGATAAAGAATTGCCAAATGTACAGGCTGGGTTTAGAAAACATCATTGTTCTAGGGAAATTATAGGTAATGATAGATGGATCTTGGCCAAAACAGAGAATATCAGAGGAATCTGTGTTTCATTAACTATGCAAAGACATTTGATTGTGTGGATAACAAAAAACTGTAACTAACTCTATGAAGAATGGAAATCCCAGAACACTTGATTGTGTTTATTTGAAACCTGTACTTGGACCAGGAGGCAGTTGTCAGAACAGAGCAAGGAAACACTGCATGCTTTAAAATAGGGAAGGGTATATGCCAGGGATGTATCTTCTCTCAATACTTTTTCAATCTATATGCATAACAGATCATTCAGGAGGTTGGGCTCTATGAGGAGGAATGTGGTATAAGAATTGGAGGAAGATTGATCAACAACCTTCATTATGCAGATGATACAACTTGCTTGCTGAAACTGAGGAGGACCTGAAGCACTTTCTGCAGAGAGTCAAGGACTGCAGCCTTCAATATGGATTGAAGCTCAACATCAAGAAAACAGATTCTCACTGCAGATTAGCAGCAGCATGATAGACGGTGAAGAGATTGAAATTGTTAATAGCTTTCGTTTGCTTGGCCCCACAATCAACACTCTTGGTACCAGCATCCAGGAAATGAAAAGATGAATTGCATTTGCAAAGTCTGCTTTCAAGGACATCTCTAGAATATTGAAGAGCAATGCTGCCAGTCTAGAGACTATGGTGCACCTGATCCAGGCCACAGTCTTTGCAATCAGAAATCTATGCATTATAACTCTGTACAGTGACTAGGGATAATAGAAGAAGAATTGTTTCCTTTGCACTGTGGTGCTGGAGAAGAGCATTGAATATACCACATACTTCTAAGAGAACAAACAGGTTTGTCCTATAGAGGGTGAAACCAGGCTGATTCTTGGAGGCAAGGGTTCTGAGGCTTTGTCTGACATACTTTGGGCATGTTTGAAGGAAGAGGTTGTTAGCTATGAGAAGCCAAATTTATACTAAATATTTGTAATAAACTCAATGCTATTTCAGGATGGAATTCACACTGAGTTACCAAGGCAATTCTAAAGGGTTTACCAGAGTCTTACATTGTATTTGCTGACCCCTCCCTCCTGAGTCAAGCAGGAAGGTTTTCACTTGAAAGAGCTTGGCTTCATTTGCATTGAATTATCTTTGTGATTTACTTCCTGATAATTTTCAATAAAGATACAGGGAAGCTGGACTCCTGCACTTCAGTCGCTTCAGTAGTTGGAACTGCTGGCCTCCTGTCTTTTACACTCTCTGTTTCATTTAATTTCTTGTTATCTATCTTATTATTAATAATTTTAAAAATACTTTACCCTCATTATCCAATACTTTGCAATTACAGATTGCTTAGATCCACAATCAACACTCTTAACACCAGCAGTCAGGAAATCAAAAGATGAATTGCATTGAGAAAATCTGCTCACATGGACCTATCCAGATTTCTAAAGAGCAATGATGTCAGTCTAGATACAAAGGTGCACCTAATCCAAGTCATGTTCTTCTCAATTACTTGTTATACTTCAGAGAGTTGGAGAATGACTAAGGATGACAAAGGAAGAATAGATGTCTTTGGGTTATGCTGGAGAAAATCTTGAATATTTCATGACTTAATTGTCCACAAATTTTGTTTACAGTGTTTTAGTTCTGGAATTCTGTCTTTTAACTTATAAATTGCAAAGAGAGACCATCTGTCCCAAGCTCTTTTGCATCTAAATGTACAAGCTCAGTATCGATTCAATTCTAACTTATCTTAATACTAGGTTTTGTTGTTTGTTTGTTTGTTGTGTGTACCATAGAGTTGGAACTGACTCATAGCTGACACTTTGCAAGGTTTATAAGCTGTGGAGCTGCTGGTGGATTCGAACAGCATGTGTTTGGGATTGCAGTGCAGCTTCTTGTCCCTAGGCCAACAAAGGCTAGTAATCTTTATAGGAGAATAGTGCTCATCTTTCTCCTATGGAGAAGCTAGTAGATTTTAACCTCTGCCTTTTGGTTAGAAGCACAGAGCATAATACACTACACCACCAGAGCATTTATATATTTTGAATTTAATTGTAACTAATCACTAAGAAGTGATGTTGCAATATATGAGTAATATTTTTCAAAAAAACCCAAACAATAACAAAAATAAAACAGTAATCAAAAAAACCTTGTTTGGGCCTCACTTATTCATTCCTCTCACATGTGACATAATAGGAAGGTTGTGATATTGTGCATACTAAAATCAGAAAGATGAAAAAAAATGTAAAGAATATTAGCGTAAGTTTGTATGTGATTTCATGTGCTTTGTGATTCCTAAACTGTGTAATATAAAATTGAAAAATAAATGTGTACGGTTGCAGAATTTACTTTTACCTGTACTAGTTGCATGCTGAGCAAAACCCCAAGAACTGTATAGACTACACAAAGAAGAACATCACTTCAAGTCTGGAGAAGGATTTATTTAGTAATAACTTTGGATATATGAATGATACAAATTGCAAAAATTGGAGCCAATTTGGAGCATTTCTTTATGAAAATCAGAAACTGCAGCCTTTAGGTTTGCCTGTAAATAGGAAGACAACAAAAAAACAAGTTAAAACTTCATCACTATGATAATGAGTAACAAAATGATAAATGGTGAAAAAAAAAGGATTTTATTCACTTCTATCAATGTCCATAGGAGAAATAATGAAACCAAATGTTGCATTGTACGAAACAAATCAAACACCCAATACCAAAAACATCTTGAAAAGAATAACTATTGTCTAAGGAGCACTAGACCCTTGCTGTGGTCTCTTCCGTTGTTTCATATGTATATGAACACTGGAGAGTGACAAAATAAAGGCCGATCAAAGGAGAAGGAGCTGCCCTGTAATCTCAAAGGTACATGGTTCCAATTCACCAATTACTCCTCAGAAGCAGGATGGAAAAGTCTCCTCCTGTGATATTTACTGTCTCTGGAAACCTTCTGGAAGGTTATCTATAAGTCAGTTCTGACTCAAAAGCACCCAACCATAAAAACAAGAACTGATATTTAAGTTGTAGTATTGGTGAAAGATATTGAATATATCCTGCTCTGCCAAAAGACTGTATAAGTCAGCCCTGAGAAGTACAGCCAAAGAACTTCTTAGGAGGGCAGCACCTTTATTTCTTGGATATATCATCAAGAAAAGTCAATTGCTAGAAAAGGACACATGTGTGATAAAGCAGAGGAGCAGGAGACAGGAAAAACAATGGAATGAAGCAAGAATCAATTTGATGTACTCCTCTTGATGTTATCCACTGAAAATATTAAAAATATTAAAATATTAAAATTTTTAAATCCATAAATACAGACATTTGTGTTCTATTTTTTTTAAAAATGTGAAAGTTTAGAAGATAGTAAAACTATTACCTTGATTATCTTTTAACCTCCCTTCTATTACAAGAGATACTTTAACTATTCTTTAAACAAAACCAAATCTGTTTGTACAGAGCAATTCTGATACTTGCCAGTTCTATACTCTTCAGACATTGAAAAAGGAGATGCTGGCTTTTTACTAAAGAATTGCTTTAAGACTGAGAGGCTGTCACATCTGCAAATTTCTTAGTTTCACATCTTAATTGTGTAGGAAAGACTATTTCTATTCTGGTTTTAATCATTCTCTGATGTAAATTAATTAGATATTTCTGTGTCACTTATCTATAGACAGGTGTCAGACTCTACATTAGCTCACTGCTATAAAGCTGAACAATTGAGTATCCAAGTCCCCTTTGTAAGGCTATATGTAAAGTTTGAATAATAAAGCAATGTTAAGACAAAGCTGGAATTACTTGGAATGAAAGCAAATGTTGAACTATATACAGCTGTTTTGAATTTTCAAAGACATATGCTGCTTTGAGTTACATCTTGGTCATCTGCACTTGCTTTTATCTATTTCCTCAATTCTGAAGTGAATGTGATATGTTTGTTTATGTGTTTGTATGAGAATATGAGCCTGTACATGCATGATATAAATTAGATTTAGGTGGAGTTTTGTAGAAAATAAAATAAATTTCTTATAGTCTGTGTGGTTCTTATAATGATATAAAAAATGTTCAAAAACATTTAATTCCTCATAGTAAAGAACTGAGATTAACAGAAATGGAAATTAAAGAATATATAGTGATAAAGTCATAAATTGAAATGTTATACAAGATGAAGTATATGATTGAAATAGTTATAAAATCTTTCAGGTGAAGAATGACCCTTGGTGGTAACTTGCCCTAAAATTCTGTAAAATGATCTAATACCAAGTTAGTAAATGTGGTAGAATCCAAACTGATGAGACAACCATGAATGATAAAGAAATAATTTTTAAGTAATTTATATTTTCAGATTGCTTTTTTGTAGTATTATAAGAAAATAACCAGGCTTTTTAAGTATTTATGAACAAATTAGTTTTTCATTTCTTATTTTTATCATATTTAGAATTATTTTTACTAAATTTTTTCCTTTATAGAAACTTACCTACATTCTTCTGTTACCTTGCTTACTTACTTACTGCGTACTTGCAACATAAGTAAGGCTGTCTTGTGTGACTTTATGGGTTCTCGATGATGATGTGTGTGTGTGAAGCTACCACTCAAGATAATACAATAATTTGTTGTAAAACATATTATTGAACATATCATAAATTTGTTATGAAACAATAAATTTTATGTAAAAACATAGTGACTTAAATTTAAGAATGTAAGGAAACTGTTATGCTATGTTAGGAATATGAAATATGTTAGGAATTTGCCATGTTATATGTTAGAAATAAGAAATGTGTAGGAAATTGCTATGTTATTTTTGATATGTGCTGTTGAATTGCCTGCAACTCACAGCGACACTATGTACAACAGCCCGAAACCCTGTTCTATCCTTTGCCAATCTTCTTGTCTCCAACACACATATTCCCATTATCCCAGTGACTGAAACAATCCATCTCCTTGAGGGTCTTCCTCTCCTGCACTGTCCCTCCACCCTCCCAAGCGTGACGTCACTCTCCAAGAACTGGTCACTCCTTGTAACATGTCCAAAGTATGTCAGACGAAGCTTCAAAATCCTTGCCTCCAAGGAGCAGCCTAACTTCACCCCCTCCAGGACAAGCTTGTTTGTTCTCCTAGCAATGCATGGTATATTTAGTACACTTCTCCAGCATCATAGCTTAAAGGCATCAACTCTCCTATCATCCCTAGTCATTGTCCAGCTCTCTGATGCATAGCAAGTAATGGCAAAGACCATGGACTGCATCTGGTGCACTTTAGTTTCCAGACTGACATTGTTGCTCTTCAGTACTTCAGAGAGGTCTCTGACAGCAAACTTTCCCAATGCAATTCATCTTTTAATTTCCTGGCTGCTGGAACCAAGAGTGTTGATTATAGAGCCAAGCAAACTGAAGCTGTTAAGAATCTTAATCTCTTCACCATCTATTATGATGCTGCTAATCAGCGCAGTGGTGAGAATCTTTGTTTTCTTGATGTTGAGCTTCAATATATATTGAAGGCTGCAGTCTTTAACCTTCTGCAGCAAGTACTTCAGGTCCTCCTTAGTTTCAGCAAGCAGAGTTGTGGCATCTGCTACGTTACATGTTAGAAAAAAAGAATAAGAAATGTGTAGGAATTTGCTATGTTATATGTTAGAAAATATGTTAAAAATATCTGTGAAAAAAATATACCAAACCATTTAACATGCTTAAACATGTCCTTAGTGTCTTTACGGCCCCACTAGCCACACAGGTGTGAATCCTTGATAAAGGAATATGATTTGTTACTGCCTATGTTGTCAAGGAAATACAACTAGTATACAACATGGGTGGTCAAACCCACGTTGGTTTGGGACTAATATGATTGGTCACACAACTTGTTTTGAAAGTAATATGTTTGGTAAACCCAAATTTAAATATTGTTATTCGTAATGTTATTGGTTGAATTCAAGGTAATATCCAAAGTTTGAGTTTTATTGGTTGAATACAATGTAATAATCCCAAAAGTATATAAATGCTTGGATCCCAACCAAAATTTCACCTCTGCCAAAGACAATGAGCTGAACACTGAAGACCCAAAGGCTCTTTTCAGAGCCAATGACTCTGCTCACACCAGTGACTGAACTGCTTGAACTAGCAGAGGACCCCAACTGAACCAATGGCCATGAGAGAAAAAAAAAAAAAGAAGACAAATTGGGATCCCAGGGGTGAGTGAGTGTTCCCCACTACTAATGAATCAATATCATGTGATTAATGTATCATTTACAATGTAGATAAATTGCAATTAAATGTATAATGCTTGCCATAAATTAATGTTGTGATAATTTATCAAGTGCAATGTAGATAAATTGCAAATAGCTAATACTTGAATGAATCTATGTTGTGATGAATTTATGAATTACAATGTAGGTAAATTGTAAATTATTATTCCTATGCATTAATTAATGAATTAATAAATTGTAATTGGCTTTTGTAATATGTCTACAAGTAATTAAGTAAGGCTCTGGGCTCATGACAGTGGTGGTAGAAGTAGAACTAATGTCTTTGAGCTGTGGTGTTGGCAAAGAATATTGAATATACCATGGATTGCTAGGAGAATAAATAGCTTCATCCTAGAAAGGGTGAGACCAGGCTGTTCCTTGGCAGCAAGGGTTCTGAAGCTTCATCTGACATACTCTGAACATGTTACAAGGAGGAGCCCGTCTTTGGAGAGCCAAGTCATGCTTAGGAGTGTGAAGGGAAAGACCCTCACGTGAGAGGAAGACCCTCAATAAGATGGATTGATTCAGTGACTGGAATAATGGGGGTAGGTGTATCACAGACAATAAGATTGGCACAGGATAGAGCAGGATTTAGGGTTGTTGTACATAGGGTCACTATGAGTCTCAGGTGACTCGACAGCACATAATAGTAAACAACAACCTGTGGTGGTAGAACTTTGAAGAATGACTTTTCTATTCATTATCTTAGCCCTGACCACACTTCCAGGTGAGAATGTGTAAAGAAAAATGAATCTTTGAGGCTCCACCACCACCCTTAGCTCCTCAAGGGGCATTAACTTCAGCTACTTACTTCAACTGCTGACGTGAGGCTTGCATCTTCAACATCATTAACTGCTGTAAGGGCAATCTAAGAGGGAGAACTAAAAGACTGTGGAGAGACTCTGGTAAGGCTTAACCTAATATAGAATCAGGGTCTGAGCTCTTGAGACGCGGACCTCAATGCACAGAAGAAGAAACAGCACCAGTTGCACCACAGGAGAAAAATAGGCACACTTTTTGCAATTTACAACCTCTGTATACTCGCTACAGGCCTAACTGAGAGTTGGTACTGACTCTACCACATATACATGAATGACTACCTTGAAATTACGTACATCTTCACCTTTGATTATGACCCCAAATATGATCTATATTGGTGTGTGTGAACGAGCTTTAGACAGAATGTAAACTCTGTTGTTGAATGTGTCATTTTAGACCTCTTAGCTAACTAAAGTTCACTGAAAGTGCTCCTCAGTTAAGTATGTTGTTATGTACTGTAGAGCTGGAATAGGCCCATAGCTAACCCTCCAACAGGTTTTCAGAGGCAGTATATATTGCAGGAGAGGAGATTGTCAATCTTTCTTCTGCTGAGTAGCTCATGGATTACCAACTGCTTCATTTGGATTAGCACATTCCTTACCACTAAGTCACTACAGTTCCCTTGGTAAGTATATACACATTAAAGATTATTGTGTCTGCTAAAAGCTTTAGCTACCATGTAATACCCCCCTTTATGACAAATTACCTTTTCTTCTGAATAATTGTTTCTAAAATCAATATAGCTACAATATTGTTGTTGGTTTTATGTGCCATCAAATCACCTTCGACTCATAGCAACACTATGTACAAAAGCCCTAGACCCTGCTCTATCCTGTGCCAATCTTATTCTCTGACACAGCTACCCCCGTTATCCCAGTCAATGAGTCAATCCATCTCGCTGATGGCCTTCCTCTCCTGAGCTGTCCCTCTACTCTCCCGAGCATGACATCCCTCATGAAGGACTGGTCCCTTCTTGCAACATGTCCAAAGTATGTCAGATGAAGCTTCAGAATGCTTGCCTCCAAGGAGCAACCTGGTTTCACCCTATCCAGGTTGAACCTGTTTGTTCTCTTAGCAGTCCATCTCTCCTCAAACACAACAGCTCTAAGGCATCAATTCTCCTTCTATTATTCCTAGTCATTGTCCAGCTCTCTGTTGCGTAGCAAGTGATTCTAAAGACCATGATTTATATCAGGTGCACCTAAGTCACCAGACTGACATCTTTGCTCTTCAGTATTTTGGAGAAGTCTGTGACAGCAGTCTTTCCCATCACAATATATCTTTTAATTTCCTAGATGCTGGTGTCAAGAGTGTTGATTGTGGAGCCAAGTAAACTAAAGCTAAACATTAAACTGTTGAATTACAAACTCTATCTCTTCACTACTCATTCACATGCTTCAAATAGGCACAATGGTGAGAATTTTTTGGTTTCTTTATATTGAGCTTCAAACCGTCTGCAGTCCCTGACCTCCCACACCAAGCTCTTCTGGTCTTTCTCAGATTCAGCAAGAAGGGCTGTATCATCTGCATAATGCAAATTGTTGATGAGTCTTCCTCCAATCCTGATGTAACAATTTTCCTCACATGTCTAGCCTCCTAGATAATCTGTTCTGCATATAGATTGAAAAGTTATGGATATAGAACACATCCCTGGTGTATACCCTCGCCAATTTTGAACCATGCAGTGTTGCCTTGCTAAGTTCTGAAGACAGTCTCCTGGTCCAAATATAGGTTTCACAAAAGCACAATCAAATGTTCTGGATTCCCATTCTTCTCAGAGTTAGTTTATTGTGATCCACACAGTCAAATGCCTTTGCATAGTCAATTAAACACAGATAGACATTCCTCTGGTACTCTCTGCTTCCAGCCAAGATCCACATAACTTGAGCTACAATATCCTTAGTAACATGAGGCCTTCTAAACCTAGCCTGCACTTCTGGTAGTTCTCTGTTTACCTGTTGTTCCAGTCGTTTGTTTTGTTTTTTGAAATAATCTTCAGCAGAATCTTGCTTGCATGTGATATTAATGATATTGTTCAATAATTTCCACTCTGTCAGATCACCTTTCTTTGGAATGGAAACTAATATAGCTCTCTTACAATCAGTTAGCAAGGTGGTTGTCCTCCAGTCCTCTTGGTACAACTTGGTGAGCACATGAAGGGCAGCATCTATTTGTTGAAATATATCAATTAGTATACTACCAATCCCAGAACTTTGTTTTTTGCCAGTTTTTTCAGAGCAGCTTGAACTTCCTTCATCAGCAAAGACCCTTGTTCGTACATTGTTTCTTGAAATTATTCCGTGTCCAATTCCTTTTGGTACAATGACTGTATACTCTTTCCATCTTCTTGTAATGCTTCTTGGGTCATTTACTAATACGCCCAAAGCATCCTTAAATATTGCAACTTTAGGCTTGACATTGTTCTTCAGTTCTTTGATCTTAAGAAATACTGAGCGATTTCGACCCCTTCAATTTTTGACTTCAGCTCTTTTTACATTTCATTGTAATACTTTGTCTTCCCACATTCCCCTTTGAAATCTTCTGTTTATATTCTTATTATCTTGATTTCTTCCCTTTTATTTGGCTTCCCAGAACTCTAGTGCAATATTCAGTCTTTTCTGACGTCCGTTTTCGTCTTGTCTTCCTCCTCTTTCTTTGTAATGACCTTTTGTTCTCTTCCTGGATGATACTTTTTATATCTTCCCATAGCTCATCTGGTCTTCGCTCATTAGTGATCAAGGCCTCAAATCTGTTCCTGAGATGGTTTTGAAATTCAGGTGGGATAGATTCAAGGTCCTGTTTAGTTTCCATGGATTTGATTTCATTTCCCTTAGCCTCAGCTTGAACTTGGATATGACTAGTTTCTGGTCTGTTCCACAATCAGCACCTGCCCTAGTTTTCACAGCTGATATTGAGCTTCTCCACTAGGTCTTTCCACAAATGTTATCAATCTGATTTTTATGCATACCTTCAGGTGAAATCCATGTGTATAGCCTGCTTTTATGTTTCTTATAAAACTTATTTGCAATGAATAAATTGTTGATTGTGCAAAATTCTGCCATTCTATCTCCAGATTAATTTCTGTCACCAAGTCCATATTTTCCAAATACTGATCCTTCTTTGTTCCCAGCTTTGGCATTCCAGTGACATATTATTATTAAAGCATCTTGATTGCATGTTCGATTTATCTCTGCAAACGTTGGTAGAAATCTATTTCCTCTTCTTTGGCTCTGGTTGTTGGGGCATATATCTGAATGGTAGTGGTATTCACTGGACTTCCTTGTATGTGTATGGATATTAACCTGCCACTGATAATACTGTACTTCAAGATGGATCTAAAACTGGCTTTTTTCTTTTTTAAATGGCTTTTTAAAACTAGGAAAGCAACACCATTTTTTCTCACCTTTTCATCTATGGTGTAATAGATCATATGATCATCTGACTCAAAATGCCCCATTCCAGTCCATCTCATCTCACCAATACCTGTTGTTTGTTGTTTTGTGCTGTCGAGTCATCTGCGACTCATAGTGACCCTATGTACAACAGCCCTAAACCCTGCTTTATCCTGTGCCAATCGCACTGCCTCTGACACACTCATTCTGATTATCCCAG
>NW_006399771.1:23282615-23287684 GCF_000299155.1 Elephantulus edwardii | reverse complement strand
TAGTACCACGACCGCTTCTAAACCCATCCTGGACTTCTGGCAGTTCTCTGCTGTTGAGCTGTTCCAGTGTTTTTTGGATCATCTTCGGGAGAATCTTGCTTGTATGTTAAGTCAATGATATTGTTCTGTAATTTCCACACTCAGTTGGATCACCCTTCTTCAGAATGGTAACAAATATAGATCTTTTCCACCAATACCTAGTATGTCAATATTTATGTGTTTCATTTCTTCCTTAACAATATCTCATTTTCTTATATTTGTTGTTCTCATATTCCATGTTCCAATCAGTAGTGTCCTCTTACAACTGTTCCTCCTTCTTTGTGTTTCCATACTTGAAAAGATCCACCTCAGTTGCCTTGTCTGCTAGTCTAAGTGTGTTCTATTATACATAGGGTTTTCGAAGGCCTGCTATCTCAGAAGTGGATGGCCAATCCTTCTTCCTAGTCTGTCTTTTCTGAATGCTCAAATTTAGAATAGTACCTGACAGACAAGCATTTTACGGAAAAGAGCTGATGAAAGGGTACTTCCTCAATTGCAGAAATAACCAGTAGTTTCAATGTTGTCTCTGCCCTTGACATGTGTGTCTTGACCCACCCATTTCCCTGCTCCGCCAGCATTCCCTTCCACTTCCATGTACTTTCTTTAACACCTATCTCCAGCTATCCAGGTTTTGAAGTGGAGTTTATATCTCAAGCTTTCTGGGCTTCTGTGATTCCAAATGCTTCAAGCTGTTGCCAGTTTCTTATCATGTGGCCAGTGTCTCTTGATTTTAGGGTCTGCAAGTCCAAATACAAGGTACTGGTGTTAAGGAAGGCTTCCTATCTCAGACGGTTCTGAAGAAAACTCCATTCTCTTTAATTTCTGGGTTTGATTTCATGTGGTTTTTAGGGCCTCTTATCTTCCCTTTGCAGCACTGCTATATTTATTTGAATATTTTAGCATTTTTTACTTTTTTTTAACTCTTCAGATACCTGATGATTTATCCTTCACTTTTTATACATAATGTAGGTTTGTGTCTTCCTTTAAATTTAATTCACTGTAATAAGCTTTGAGTTTTAATTAATTAAAGCTATTTGAAGTGAAATGTGTACTAATGAAAACCAATTTCTTTGTAAACTTTTAGTAAAGTCACAGTAAAATAATAGTGATTACCTATAAAATTAAATTAATATCTACCAACTGTGTAATGTTTTCAATTGTCCTGTTCTTTTCACATTTTCTATGCCTTCTCTAGTTTAAATTGAGCTTCTTATTAACTTCTTTCTTAGCACACTAGTCATATTTCTTGTTAAACATTTTGCTGATAATCCAAGTATTTTTAATATGCATTCCCAATTAATTTAACCACCTTTAAAAAATTCATAGCACTTCGATCATTCATTCACTTCACCATTTGCTATGCTCCCCAAAACATTGCTACCATTATTACTTTAAATTAGTTATTATTTTTAGATAACCTCAAAGTAAGAAAAATAAGATTTTTCTCTTACTTTCATTAATGATTTCTCCAGGAGTCTTTCTATAGATGTAAGTTTCTCGATTATACCATTTTTCTCCAATTTAAAGAACATCTAACATTTCCTAATCCAGTTCCTCCATACACTTTTCCACATAACAATAAATGAGAAAAGAAAACTTCTGTTTCTTAAGTCAAAAATCTTAACCTTATCTCTAACCCTCTTCTTTCTTCAGTACTGAATCTTATTCATCAGACACCTATTGACTTAAGGGAAGAATCTCATTTCCTCTTTTGGATAGGACTATGATGTTTGTGTTAGGCAGTATTATCTCTCACTTAGACTGAAAACAAAATAAAAATTTATTGCTGTCCGGTCAGAACTAAGTCATAACTAACCTTCCTGCAGTGGGTTTCCCAAAGCATAAGGTGCATAGAGGAAATTGCCCATATTTCTCCCTCAGAGCAGCTAGTGAAATTGAGCTGTCAAAGCAGGTCAGTCCCTGGGTTAGCAGTATACTTTACCACCAGATTTTCCTATTTCCTATAATAAAATTCAAATTTCTATCTCTGTGTTGTCAAAGCCCTATATGAACTAGGATGTCATTACCACTCAAATTTTATTTCCAACTAGTATTCCTCTTATAATATTGGTAATATTAGGCTTTTTAGTGTTGTTTGAAAATATCTAAGAACATTTTTAAATTTTAATTTCCCTATTTCTTACTTGCTATGTGACACTATTTTTATTTTTTTCTCAAAGGATACCTTATCAGTGAAGACTTCTCTGACCACTTATGGTTATCATTGTTATTAGTTACTGTCAAGTTGTACTTTGCTGAAGGCAACCCTATGCGTACAAAATATAATAGCTTTTTATAAGGTTTTCAAGGCTGTGAATTCTCAAAAGAATTCTAGGCCCTACTTTCTAAGCCTTACTTCCAAGAGGACTCCTTGGAGGCTGAGATGGTGAAGGTTTTTCTCACATACTTTGAGCAGGTTTCTAGGAAAGGTTATTCAATGGAGAAGGACATCATGCTTGGAAAAGTAGGATACAGCAAAAGAGAGAAAGACTCTCAGCCAGATGTATTGACAGTGACTACAGCAATGGACTTGAATATGTCAGAGATTGTGAGATTGTCACAGGATAGGACAGGGTTAAGATCTGTTGTTCATAGGATCATAAGGAGTCATACTGGAAGCTGTAGCACCTAACAACAACAACTTCCAGAAAACTTGGCATGGGTCTGAACAGTCATTGTTCTGGGTTTTAATTCAGACTTACTATTTACACACTCAGGGACACTCCATTTATGGTGAATGGTCCAAATGCCATTTCTGCTTTTTAGGGGAGATTTTTTTCACATTACCATCCGATAGTAGACCTAAGCTGTGTGGTTTGTATTATATCTTTTCTTTTTGTTGTTATTATGTACTCTCAAGTGAGAACCAGCTCACAACTAACCCTCCAGTGGATTTTCAGAGGAAATAAATCACAAGGGAGAAGACTGCCCAACTTTCTTCTGGAGAGTAGCTGGTGGATTCCAACCTTTTGCCTTTGGGCAATTCTTTACCACTAAGCCACCAGAGCTGCCTATTATACATATTTGTTAAATTGGGGAATATCTAGTTTTGAATTGTGTGGTGTTCATAATTTATTAGAACAAACAACTCAATGCTGTCAAGTTGGAACTAACTTGTACCTGAACTTTCATTGTGTTTCTAAGGTTGTAAATCACACAGAAAGAGACGGTCCATCTTTTTCCCATAAAGCTAATTTTTTTGTTTACATAACCATTTCTTTTTCTTTTCCCTTTCTTTATTTTATACTAGTTTATTTACAAAATTCAAATACATTGTTTTGTAAATAATATTTTTTCAATTTCTCTCACCCCTCGCATCAAATGACACAACCCCATGATTAATCCCTTCCCTCCCCCTGCACATCCTCATCCCTCTGCTTCTACCCTCTCCCATCCCTCTTGGATCCTTTTATTCATGCTACAATAGTGGTTTTATATAATATTTATCCTTGTGGAACTGAGTAAATTCACTCAGCATAATGTTCTCCAGTCTGTCTCATGTTAGTAATAATTTACGAAATCATTGCCCCTGCACGCTGCATAGTATTCCAATGTGTGAATGTACCAATTTCTCAATCCATTTTTTTATGTTTGGACATTTGGGCTATTTCCATATTCTTGTGATGGTGAATAATACTGCTGTGAATATTGGTACAAATCTCTCTTTGTGCCTCAGTTCTCATTTTCTTAGGATATATTTCAAGTAGTAAAATAGCTGGATCATATGGAATTTCTATATTCAGCTTTTTGAGGAAGTACCAAATTGCCTTCCAAAATGGTTGCACCATTTTACATTCCCAACATCAATGTATAAAAGTGTCAATATCAGTTGACCATAGATAGCTGGGTCTATGTCTGGGTTCTTAATTCTGTTCCATTGGTTTAAGTGCCTGTTGTACCATGCTGTTTTGGTTACTACTGCTGTGTAGTAGGTTTGAGGTCAGGGAGTGACATGCCTCCAACCTCATTTTTGTTTCTCAGAAGTGTTTTGCTTATTTGGGATTTCTTACCTCTCAAAATAAAGTTGATAATTTCCCTTTCATTCCCCTTGAAAAATGAATTTTGTATCTGGGTTGGGATTGTGTTGAACATGTAGATTGCTTTTCGTAGGATTGTCATTTTCAAAATATTGAGTCTTCCTATCCATGATCAGGGCACATGTTCCCATTTCTTTAGGTTTTTTATTGTGTTGCAGAAATGCTCTATAGTTTTCTTTGTATAGGTCTTTTGTATCTCTAGTTAGGTTCACTCCCAAGTATCTTAATTTGTGATTGGCTTTTGTAAATGGTATTGCTTTCTTGATTTCCTTCTCTGAGTTCTCTTTGTTACTGTAGAGAAATCCTACTGATTTTTGGATATTGATCTTTTTTTAAAATTTTTTTTGGATATTGATATTTTATCCTGACATTCTACTAAATTGGCCTATTAACTTTAACAGTTTATTTGTTGAGTCTTTGCAGTTTTCTGTGTACACTATCATACCAGTTGCATAAAGCGACAGTTTAACCATCTCTTTGCTGATCTGGAGGCTTTCTATTTCCTTCTCTTGCTGTATTGCCCTAGCAAGCACTTCCAATACATTATTGAAAAGAAGTGGTGACAATGGTCATCCTTGTATGGTCCTTGTTTGAAAGGAAAATATTTTTATACTCTTTCTCCATTGAGGATGATACTGGCTCTTGGTTTTGCATATATGCTTTTCCTTATATTGAGGAAATTCTTTTCTAGTCCAATTTTGTTGAGTGTCTTTATCAGTAAGGGGTCTTGGATTTTGTCAAATGCTTTTTTCTGAATCAATTGCTAAGATCTTATGGTTCTTCTTCTTTACTTTCTTAATACAGTGAATTACTTTGACTATTTTTCTTATGTTGAACCATCCTTGCATACCTATAATGAATACCACTTGATCATGGTGAATTATTATTATTATTATTTTTAATGTGCTTTTGGATTCTGTTGGCTAGGATTTTGTTCAGGATTTTTGCATCATGAGAGATTTTGAATCCATTTTGTATTCATGAGAGATATTG
>NW_006399771.1:23257753-23282142 GCF_000299155.1 Elephantulus edwardii | reverse complement strand
ATTTCCCAGTGGTTTGTTAATATTATTAATCCTTTTGAAAAATCAACCTGGTCTTATTAATGGTTTCAACTGTTTTTTCTGTTTTTATTTCATTGATTTCAGCTTTTCTCCTTATAATTTCTTTTCTCCTATAGGTTGTAGGATTAGACTACTGATCTTCTTCTATTTGCTCAATGTGTTGAGTTAGATCATTGGTTCTTCTTCTTTCTTCCTTTTTTATGTGTGTGCCTGTTGCTATGAACTGCTCCCTGACAACTGCCTTAGCTGTGTCCCAGAGATCTTGGTAAACTGTATTTTCATTGTCATTTGTTTCAAGGAACTCTTTAATGTCATTCTTTGCTTCTTTTATAGCCCAATCATGTTCTAGCAGAGAGTTATTTAGTTTCCAAATGGGTGGTTTTGTAAGCTATTCTCTTCTGCAGTTAATTTCTAGTTTTATGGCATTGTGGCCTGAGAAAATACTTTGTGTTATTTCAGTGTTTTTTAATTTGCTGAGACTTGCTTGCTTTGTGTCCTAATATATTATTAATTCTGGAGAGTGTACCATGTGCACTTGAGAAGAAAGTGAAATGAGTTTTAGTTGGAAGCAGTACTCTGAAAACATCCACAAGTTCGAGTTGGATGAGAGTATAGTTTAGATCTTCTGCATCCTTGTTGAGTTTATTTTGAATTGACCTATCCTTTGGTGATAGTGGTGTGTTGAAATCTCCTACCACTATAGTGGTGCTATCTATTTCTCTCTTCAGTTTGGTTAACCATTGTTTTATGTATTTTGCAGGTCTATAATTGGGAACATAAATGTTGACCAAGGTTCTTAATTTATTGTGACTTTAATCAGTATGAAATGCCCTTCCTTATCGTCGATGGTGGCTGTCATTCTGAAATCTATTTTATCAGAGTTTACTAATTGCTACTCCTGTTTCTTTGAGGTTGCTATTTGCTTGGTCTGCCAATTCCTTTTGGTACAATTACTCTGTATACTCTTTCAATCTTTTAATACTTCCTGGATCATCTACTACTATGCCCTAAGCATCCTTAATATTTCAACTTGAGGTTTGAATTTGTTCTGCAGTTCTTTCACCTTAAGAAATTCTGAGCAAGTTCAGACCTTTTGATTTTCTGACTCCAGCTTCTTGCACATTTCACTATAATATATTGCTTTGTTTTCCGACGCTGCCTTTTGAAATCTTCTCTTCAGCTCTTTAATATCTTGATTTCTACCCTTTGCTTTGGCTACTTGGCACTCCAGTGAATATTCAGTCTCTTCTGACATCCATTTTGTGATTTGATTCCCCCCCACCCCCCTACACCATAATGACCTTCTGCACTCTTCCTAGATGATTTTTCTTGATATCTTCCCACAACTCATCTGGTCTTCACTCATTGGTGTTCAAGGTCTCAAACCTCTTCCTAAGATGTTAGTGAAATTCAGTTCGATAGACTCAAGGTCTTATTTTGGTTCCCACGGATTTGATTTAATTTTCCTTGGCTTCAGCTTGAATTTGCATATGAATAGTTGGTGGTCTCTTCCACAGTCAGCACCTGGTCTAATTTTCACAGCTGATATTGAGCTTCTCCAGCAGCTCTTTCCACAAATGTAATAAAACTGATTCCTATCCATACTATCAGGTGAAATCCATGTGAATAACCTATATTTATTTGCAATGAATAAATCATTGATTTTGCAAAATTCAATCATTCTATCTCCAGATTCATTTCCGTCACCAAGTCCATATTTTCTGACTACTGATCTTCCTTTTCTGTTCCCAAACTTTGCTTTCCAGTCAGTCTTCCATTATTATTAAAGCTACTTGATTGCATGTTCAATTGATCCCTGACTGCAAAAGCTGGTAGACATCTTCTATTTCCTTTTCTTTGGCTCTGGTTTTTGGTGCATGTATCTGAATGATAGTTGTATTGACTGCATTTCCTTGTATGTGTATGGCTATTATCCTGTCATTCACAATATTGTATTTTAAGACAGACCTGTTGTTGTTGTTGTTGTTGTTATGTGCCATCAAGTCGCTTGTGACTCATAACGACCCTATGTACAAGAGCTCTAAACTCCGTTCTATTCTGTGCCAACCTAGCCATCTCAAACACACTCCTTCCCACCACTCCAGTCACAGAATCGGTCCATCTCATTGAAGGTCTTCCTATCCTGCGCCACCTATCCACTCTGCCAAACATGATATCCCTCTCCGAGGACAAGTACCTTCTTGCAACATGCCCAAAGTATGTCAGAAAAAGCTTTAGAATCCTTGACTCCAAGGACCATTCAGGCTTCACCTTCTCCCAGGACAAACCTGTTTGTTCTCCTAGCAGTCCATGGTATATTCAACACTCTTTTCCAGCATCACAGCTCAAAGGCATCAATTCTCTTTCTATCATCCCTATTCACTGTCCAACTCTCTGACGCATAACACGTAGCTGCGAAGACTATAGCCTGGATCAGGTGTACCTTAGTCTCTAGCCTGACGTTGTTGCCCTTCAGTACTCTTGAGAGGTCCCTAACAGCTGATTTACCCAATGCAATTCATCTCTTGATTTCCTGGATGCTGTTACCAAGAGTGTTGACTGTGAAGCTGAGTAAATTAAAACTGTTAACTATCTCAATCTCTTCACCATCCATATTGATGCTGCCAATTGGCCCAGTGGTGAGAATCTTTGTTTTCTTGATATTGAGCTTCAATCCATATAGGAGGCTGCAATCCTTGACCTTCAAGACACGTCTATAAATTACACCAGCGATGGAAAGGTGAGGGAAAATAGGGTGGCTTTCATAGTTGAAAAAGTAATTTCTAGATGTGTCTTACTTTTTTATTACTTACTTTTCATCTCTGCCATAATAGATAATATGATCATCTGACTCAAAATGCCCTATGCCAGTTCTTCTCATCTCACCAATACCTGTTGTTGTTAAGTGCCATCAAGTTGTAGATGACTCCTAGTGACCCTATGAATGAAAAACATGAACAATTGTATAACTTTCTTTATTTCTCCAAATTCATAGGATCCTGAGGAATCCTTTTTGGAAGAGGATACCACTCTTGCATCCAAGATTGTTTAATCTGGGAGTTCCACCAAACACTGCCCTAGTATGTCAATATTTGTGTGTTGTTACATTTTTTCCTTAACAATATCTAATTTTCTCATATTCATAGTGCTTAGATTCCACATTCCAATCACTAGTGTCTGCTTACAACTGTTCCTCTTCTTTTGTATTTCCATACTTGGAAGCTCCACCTCAGTTGTCCTGTTAGTCTAAATGTGTTCTATTTTTAGAAACAGAAGAATTTCATGAAACAACATATGAGCAAGAGCCTATGGTGATGAAGAAAGAAATTCAAGCTGCTCTGAAAGAACTGGCAAAAAAAAAAAATAAGGCCCCAGGAATTGATGGTATACAAATTGACACATTTATTGCAAATAATAAATGCTGCACTAAATGTGCTCACCAAGTTGTGTCAAGAAATCTGATAACAACCAGTTGACCAATTGACTGGAAGAGATCTATATTTGTTCTCATTCCAAAGAAAGTTGATCCAACAAAGTGTGGCAATTACTGAACAATATCATTAATATTACATACAATCAAGATTCTTCGGAAGATTATCCAAAAATTACTGGAATAGCACATCAACAAAGAACAGCCAGAAGTTCAGGTTGACTTTAGAATGGGTTGTGGTACTAGGAATATTGTAGCTAATGTTAGGTGGACCTTAGTTGAAAGCAGAGAGTACCAGAAGAATTTATGTTTCATTGACTTTGCAAAAGCATTTGACTATGTGGATCACAACAAAGCGTGGCTAACTCTGAAAAAAATGGAAATCCCAGAACACTTGGGCCAGGAGACAGTCATTAGACCAGAGCAATGAAACACTGGATGGTTCAAAATTGGGAGCGGTGTACGCCGGGGATGTGTTCTATCTCCATATCTTTTCAATCTGTATGTAGAACAGATTATCCAGGAGGCTGAACTGTATTAGGAGAAATGTGGCATCAGGATTGGTGGAAGATCTATCAACAATATGCATTATGCAGACAACACAACCCTGCTTGCTGAAACTGAAGAGGACCTGAAGTGCTTGCTGTAGAGGGTCAAGGGCTACAGCCTTCAATATGAATTGAAGCTCAACAGCAAAAAAACAAAGATTCTCACCACTGGGCCAATTGGCAACATCTTGGCATATGGTAAAGAGATTGAGATTGTTATCAGGTTTAGTTTGCTTGGCTCCACAATCAACACTCTTGGTACAAGCAGGCTGAAAATTAAAAGATGTATTGTGATGGGAAAGTCTGCTGTTAAGGAACTCTCCAAAGTACTGAAGAGCAATGATGTCACTCTGGATACTAAGATGTGCCTGATACAGGTCATGGTCTTTGCAATTGCTTGCTTTGCATCAGTGAGCTGGACAATGACTAAGGATGAACTGATGCCTTTGAACTGTGGTATTGGAGAACAATACTGAATATACACTGGGCTGCTAAGAAAACATACAGGTTCATACTAGAGAGAGTTAAGCCAGGCTCCTCCTTGGAGGCAAGGCTTCTGAAACTTCATCTGACATATTTTGGACATGTTGCAAGGAAGGACCAATTGTTGGAGAGGGATGTCATGCTTGGGAGGGTGGAGGGACAGTGCAGAAGAGGAAGACCCTCTATGAGGTGGATTGATTCAGTTACTGGGATAATCAGTGTAGGTGAGTCAGAGACAGTGAAATTGGCACAGGATAGATCATGATTTATGGCTATAGTACAAAGGGTCACTATAAGTCACAGGTGACTTGATGGTACATAACAACAACAACAACAACATTTGCTTGGTATATTTTTTCCAAAATGATTTTGAGTCAGTCTTTCTCTTACTTTTTTAGATGTGTCTTTTATAGGCAGCCTATTGATGGATTTTGTGGGGTTTTATCCATTTTTCTACTCTTTTCCTCTTTATTTGTGCATTTAGTCCATTCACATTAAGTGTGATTATTTGCCAGGCCAAGTTTCATTTTTGCCATTTTGCCATGTTTCTTTTTTTCTTTTTTCTGGTGACTGTGGTCCATGCACTTTCCTTTGGCGTCGTTGTGTGTAGGACTTCACTTGAATTTTCTTGTAGCTTTGGTCTTGTTCTCACAAATACTTTATGGTCCCTCTTTTCTGCAAAGAATATGATTTCCTCTTCATATGTGATAGAGGGCTTTGCTGGATACAAATTCCTTGGCTGACAATTGTATCTCTCAACTTTCTGTAAGGCATCCTTCTAGCTACCATGGTTTCTGCTGAGAAATCAGAACTTAATCTAATTGTTTCCTCTTTGTAAATAACTCTGGTGTTTTTTTTTTTTTGTGCTGCTTTTAGAATTTTATCCTTATCATCTAATTTGGAGAATTTGACTTAATATAGTATGTCTTGGTGTTTTTCTTTTTGGGTCTAGTCTATTTGGTGTTCTCTGTGCTGCTTGAATATGGATTTCCCTATTCTTTGAAATACTAGGGAAGTTTTCTTCTAGTACTTCTGCAATCTTCTCAGTGATTTCCTGGCACTCCCATTGTTCTGGAGTTCCAATCATACGTATGTTATTCCTTGGATGTCATTGCACATAATTCTAATATTTTCTTCATTTTCTTTATGTTTCATCTCTGATTTTTCTTCAAATATGTCTCTAGTGAGGATCTTGTCTTCCAGCTCACTGAATTTCTGTTCCATCTCTTCAGTTCTACTGTTTTTTCCTACCTGCATTTTGGATACTTCATAAAGCTAATTTCTGGTATGAGCTTTCCCTTTATCCAATATGGGTGTTTTGTGAATGGTCTACGACCTCTACTAACTCCATAAGGTTTAACTGTCCCTATCAACAACATAATCTACTAGATCTGAAATGCATTGCAGGTATTACACAGACTTTACAAAACCATACTAACAGTTATGGGGTTATTAGAGAAGTTAGCAGATTAGAACTCAAGTTGGAAGCTGGATATAATCTCTCAGTCCAGGTAACTTCTCAAACAAGGTTGTAGGTACTTTAACCTTCAGCCTCAAGTTTCATTAGTCCTATCAGTTGTGGCATCTTCCCACAGTCCTCAGGCAAGATTAGGTGAAGGTTTCTGGCTCTAACTATGTGAGCAACTGTCTCAAATCACCTCTGTTTCATGCCAGACTCTGATTCTCTGCTGAGGTTTTTGTTGCAAATGTGTAGATTCTTATCTGGCTGGTACAGGAACCTCTGGGTCCAAAGGACATGTGCTCTTTCCTTTTCCTTGCTGAAGTTGAGATTCCCAATTTCTGCTGCTGAGACTGCTCCATATAAACCTGAAATGGTGAGACTAGCCAATTCCCTTGTGGTTAGACTAACATGTCTGCCTATTTTTACAGTTCCTCTTATGTATGTGGCAAAATTATTGCCAAGGCAACATGTATTTTGTTCTTGACTGCTAGAACCAAAGATGTTGATTATGGACTAAGGAAAATTAAATGATTGACAACTTTAACCTTTTTTCCATCCATCATGATGTTGCCTAATGGTGCAGTGGCAAGGATTTTTTTTTCATTGATGTTGAGATATAACCCATATTGAAGAAAGAAGTCTTTGATCTTCTGTAGTGTTTCAAGTCCTCTTCACTTTTAACAATCTGTGGTTTCTATATATTTACTTACTTTATAGAACTGAGATAATGTAATATTTATCCTTATGATTCTAGCTTAGTTTATTAGTCTAGCTTATTTTACTTAGTATAATGTTTTCAAAAGTTATCCATGCATCAGAACTTTATTTCTCTGTATGATTACATATTATTCTATTGTATTTATATACCATATTTTGTTTATCTTTGAAAGAAAAAATAGAGGGGAAAGTCTGGGCACAGAGGGAATGGTTTGAGTGTAGAGACAAGGTTCTGGGCACAAGGTAAGTGTCTGGGCACAGAAGAAGAGATATGGGGAAAGAGGGATGGGTGAGTATAGAGGAAAGAAAACTAAAATCCATTGTATCAAGGAGCTCTGGTGGCCTAGTGGCAACAAACTATTCTACAATTTCAAAGGCAAGTGGCTCAAGACCATCAGCTGCTCAACAGGATAAGGATGGGCAATCTCCTCCCATATGAATAACAGCCTCTAAAAACTCACCAGAGCTTCAGCACCAGAGGATCAGCTATGTGTGGGTTCTGACTCAAGGGTACACAAAAACAAAAATTGTACCAAGAAATTTACTTAATCTAAATAGTACTCTACACGCAAAGTAAAATTGTAACTGAAAACACTTTTTCGTTTATAATGAACTATTGCTCAAATCAAAATCCTATGAGTATGAATGATAACAAAACTCTGTTTTCAAAGAGGAATTAGAATAATCTCTGAAAAACATAATCATAATGAAAGTAATCATGATACTTAACTGTTAAATGATTCAGCAATTTCACAGTAGGTGTGGTTTTGCCAAGCACAGATCCCTTCTAAATTTCAGGGCTGTCTCATACTTTCTATTGTACCTTCAGGCAACATCTCGATCTTCTGAGAATAAACTCCTCTTGGCCTTGCTATCTGTGGACCTACTTCTATGACTGGATGCCTTCAGAATCTCCTGTCTTTTTTGTTACAGCCCTTGGCCCATTTTAAAGCTATCTGAAAGATTTATTGTCTTCTCTCTCTTTCTCTGCTTCTTTCTTCTTTCTCCTTGATGCTTTGCTTCCTAATTTATTTCTTTCCTCTTGTCTGAAAAATGTGTTATGAAATTATTTTTGGTAACTCTCTGTGAGCCCTTTAAAGTATTATTTATAAAAGGTCTACTAGACACTAACAGCTGTACTAAGTCTATAATTCTTATTTAATTAAGTTATATACCTGTAATCATTCAAGGATGGACCATCTCCTTTCATGCGATTAGTGCCTCTGAAAACCCACTGGAGGGTCAGATATGGCTCAGTTCCAGTTTAGTGGTACACAACAAAAACAACATAACAATGACAAAGTACTTTTAAAGAAGAATTTATAAGAATGATTTTGGTGACAGATTTGATATATTGATATGATAATATTAACTATTCAGTTAATGGATAAATATTAAATAATATATTAATGGCACTGGTAAAACATTTTAATGAAAATAATTAATCTATTATGATAAAACTCTAGGCAGTCTGCCAGATGGCTAATGTTCTATTCAAAATAATCCGTTTTCTTTGTAACTGGTGCCAATTTTTGAAGAGTCGCCCTTAAAGTAATCTGTTGCAGAGTTCACAAAAAGAAAACCGGAAAATGACTGTGCTTTGAGTATGAGTTGCAGACCTCTAATAATTTAGCACAGTGATATTTTAAAGGAGAATTTGAGAAATATTTAACATGTAATTATATCTGTGGTTTAATTTTCAATGAAAATTGCTGTCCTTGAATTATTCAAAATTAGAATTGACAGGAATTATTATATATAAGTAACAAAAATAAAATTAATATGTCAAAAAAATTATTACTTTAATTATCAATGTCTCATGAGAGCACTGGTGGCCTAGTGGTGAGAAGCTGTGCTGTAATCTTAAAGGCATGTGGTTTGAGTCCAGCAGCTACTTCATGAGACAAGGATGGTCAGTTGCCTTCCATGGGATTAATTGAATTGCCTCTGAAAACTTGTGGGAGGATCAGCTTTAGGTTGGTTCTGATTTGACTGCACAAAATAACAACATGAGAAAATTTATGCAAAATTAAAAACAAAGAATTTTAAAGATCAAAAATACTATATTTCTGTACAAATAACACACATATCATATGATTTTTGCAAGCCCTGTCACAGTAGATTCTTTTTGCACAATGTTCCCTTGCACATTATTTACAATGCATTTGGGTAGTTATTGTGGCTTGTTGTTGTGCACTGGAGAAGATCCTACAGTGGGTTTGCAGAGGCAGTAAATCATATGGGAGGAGATTGTCAATTTTTGTTTTGTGAAGCAACTGGTGGATACAAACTGCATACTTTTATGTTAACAGCATAATATCTTACCACTAACACTCCAGAGATCCATTACATACACAAAACACATTATTTTCTTTACATTTTTATTCCTTTATTTTGTATACAAGAAAAGAATATATTTAACATAGTAATTCTACCTCTTAGATAGATTTTCTTCCCTTACTAACATAGTAGGAAATCATGAAACCACATTAAAAGTTTAGAATAGTTTTACTTTTTTATCATGAATTAAAAGTTTTTTGAGAACAAAATATTTTATAACAAATACGTATATAAAAATATGTGCTTTTTACCTAAAATTTGGCTTTTTTTAGCCATTACAGTTAACCCTCTCTGCTTTTCAGCTACTTTAACTGCAGAAACATGCTCTTGCAAATTATCAACAGGCGTTGGAGTAGGATAAGAGAAAGAGTGCATTTACGCACACAAAGCAAGACTTGAGGCAAGCAGATGTGTGGTGGCAATATTTGAGGCAGACTGGAGCAAACCCTATTGGTGAGACCCTAGAGACGATGTTGGAGAGACTGTGGCATTATTGTGGTGAAACTGTGGTAAGGTGTAAACAGAGGAGCACTGAGATAAAAGTCCACAGCTAAAGGTATTTGATGTTCTTGCCAGATGCTTGAAGGATGCTTCTTTGCTTGGACACAAATCTTGCTGGATGATTTGGATTTGACTGCTCAATTGAAACCAGAGCCTAGACCAATTGAGGAATTGTTCCTTGGAACTACTTAACCCTGAACTTGTAACATATCTTTTACTTCTCCCTCTCTCAAACTCTCTTCCCTAATAAACCCCATTGCTGGTACCATAACTGTGAGTCAGTGAGTCAGCAATAAATAAACAAACTTCATGCGTTTGGTGTGGCTCTAAAGGCACCATGAGGCTGGGCTACAGGCTGTTTATCTGCTTTCTACTATGGGAAAGGAAGGAACTGTGCTATTCTTACTCCCTCTGGCCCTTTCAGAGAGATGTTCATGGATGGCCCTGTGCTCCCATGCTCAGTTTTCCTCTCTTTATACATATATGAAATATATCGAACTCTGGTGGCCTAGTAGTAAGAAGCTGTGCTGTAATGCTAAAGGCATGCGGTTTGCTATCAACAGCTGCTTTGTAGGAGAATGATAGCCAGTCTCTTGTGTGATTAACTTCCTCTGAAAAATGACTGGACAGTCAGCTATGAATCAGTCCTGACTTGACAGAAAAGAATAAAAATATATGTCTGTGTGTGTGTGTATAATGTCATAAAGACACTTCTTGTTGTTGTTGTTATGTGCCGTCGAGTCGCTTGCGACTCATAGCGACCCTATGTTCAACAGCCCTAAACTCCGCTCTGTCCTGTGCCAATCGCACTATCTCTGACACTCCCATGCCGATTATCCCAGTCACTGAATCAATCCACCTCATAGAGGGCCTTCCCCTCTTGCGCTGTCCCTCCACCCTCCCAAGCATGGTATCCCTCTCCAGGGACAGGTCCCTCCTCACAACATGTCCAAAGTATGTTAGACGGAGCCTCAGAATCTTTGCCTCCAAGGAGCCACCCGGTTTAACCCTTTCCAGGACAATTCTGTTTGTTTTCCTAGCAGTCCATGGTATTCTCAATACTCTTCTCCAGCACCACAACTCAAAGGCATCAATTCTCCTTCTATCCTCCCTGGTCATTGTGCAACTCTCTGATGCATAACAAGTGATTGCGAAGACCATGGCCTGTATCAGACGCACCTTAGTCTCCAGAGAGACACCATTGCTCTTCAGTACTTTAGAGAGGTTCCTAACAGCAGACTTTCCCATGGCAATACGTTTTTTTAATTTTCTGGCTGCTGGTGCCAAGACTGTTGACTATGGAGCCAAGCAAACTAAAGCTGTGTACAATCTCAATCTCTTCACCATCCATCATGATGCTAACAATTGGTCCAGTGGTGAGAAACTTACTTAGTATAACATATTTGAAAAACTATTTATTTCTAATACTAGCATAGAATTGTAATTTTTGGTAACATAAATTATATTTTTCCCATGGTTTTTAGTGTCTGAAACTCTTCAATGGTATGCTTTATGTCTATCTAATCTTTTTTAGAAAATATTTTAAGCACAAAGGCAAGCATAGATTATAATACAACAACAAAAACCAAACAAGCCTGTTATGGTCAAGTCAATTCCATGTAACTTAGAAATCCTATTAAGCAGTTCTACTCTGTTCTCATAGCTGATCCTCCAGCAGGATCTAAGAGGTAATAAAGTACACAAAGGAAGACTGCCCATTCTTATACTTTAGGGCACTTTGTGGATTCATATTGTATTCTTTGGGATTGCAAACAGCTGCTTACCACAAAGCCATTAGAACTTCAATATTATAGGATAGGATGGTGTTCAGATCTTTTGTTTTAAAAGATCTCTATGAATTGTATTCAATTTGATGGTACCTAACAACAATACAACAATTATTTTGTTTTTGGTCTGTTCAGACAAAAGCTTTTTAGTTGAGGTAAAGATTTCATATGAGCATAATTAAATGTTCTGGGGTTGCATTTTCTCAATGTTAATCATAGTCTACAGTAATCTACACAGTCAAATCCTTTGCATAGTCAATGAAACACAAACATTCTCCTATATAGCTATTATCTGAACAGAGGAAGGGGACACTGAATAGTTTAAAATAAAGAAAGACATATGTCAGGGAAGAATCCTGTCTCTATACCTATTCAATCTACATGGTGAACAAATCATTTGAGTAACTGACATATATATGAAGAATATGGCATCACTATAGGCAGGAGACTAATCAACCAATGTGCCTTATGCAGATGACAAAATTTTGCTTGATGAAAGTGAAGAGGACTTGAAATGGTTGCTGCAATATATTAAAAACTACACCCTTTATGGATTACCTCTCTATATCAAGAAGACAAAAATCCTTACCATTGTGTCAATAAGTAACATTATGATGATTGGAGAAAAGACAAAAAATGTCAATGATTTTTTTCTTAGTAGGATCCCAAATCAATGCCTTTGTTACCAGTAGTCAAGAAATCAAAATACTATGGCGTGGATCAAGCACACCGTAGTCTCTAGACTGCCTTTTTTGTTCTTCAGTACTCTGGAGAAGTCCCCGACAGCAGACTTTCCCAATGCAATTCATTTTTTTTTTTATTTCCTGGCTGCTGGAACCAAGAGTGTTGATGGTGGAACCAAGTACACTAAAGCTGTTAACAAACTCAATCCCTTCACCATCTCTCATGATGCTTCTAATTGTCCCAGTGGCGAGTATCTTTGTTTTCTTGATATTGAACTTCAATCTATATTGTAAGCTGCAGTTCTTGAACTTCTGCAGCAAGTGTTTCAGGTCCTCTACAGTTTTAGCAAGCAGGATTGTGTCATCTGCATGACAGAGGCTGTTGATTTTATTTACAACTTCTGAAAACTGTCTGGAAGATTAGATATAAGTAAGTTTAGACTAGACAGAGATATGTTGAGTTGAATTGTGATTGAATATTAGAGAGTTTTGGTAGCTTAATTGTAAACAATTGAGCTGTTAAACTAAAGGTATATGGTTCAAATCCAATAGTTGCTCCATGGGTGAAAGATGGGCCATCTCTTCTGTGTGGATTACTACCTGTGAAAACCTGCTGCAGGTCAGGTATGAATTGGTTCCAAGTTGACTGTACAGAAAAAAAATCATTGAATAATACTTTGAAAATAAACTCTGCATTATATGAACAGGATTAACCTACCTGAATATTCCATTACCATAAATTAAACTATGACCATGTATAAATGATTTTCTATTTAATTTATGAAAAATTTGAGTAAAGAATTGGTATAAAATGACAGAAAATAGTATCTATTTGCCTTTCTACTCGTCATTCACCCCATTTTCTTTTCTTCGTCTTCAGCAGGCTCAGGTAAAGGGCAGCAGCTGCAGCAGAAATGCCACCCTGGCTGGTGCACAGATGCATCTTACCCATTGTGAGTGAAATTGACTAGAATCACACAATCTTCATCAATTTCCCACTCAGTAGAAATCAGTTTGCTAGGCAAGGAGGCTGCATTACACTTGCTCTGCAGCTGCCAGTCCCATGAAGCTAAGTTGGAGGGAAAATACGAGATGACCTGCTGATAGTCAATGTGCTCTGGGCAAGTGTGCTCACCTGATTCTGTGATTGGAATCAGTCTTACAGAAGGAGAGCAGTGGAGGACGAGACTGAACCGAAGGAAATTATGAGTTTCTTGTTTTAATCCTCAAAGCAGCATTCTAACTCATAACTAATGAACTAGCATCATGCACAGCAGTCTCATCTTCCACAGGCAGCAATTATGTAAGAATAGCATTCCAAACGTGGTAGTTCTGTGACTGGCTGGCATACAGACTGTTAGTGTGGGAAGATGCTTTTCACACAGATGTTACCTAGAAAATAGATGGGATTTTAGTAGCTAACTGGGATCACAAGAGAAAAGGACCAAGATTTAAATTTAAAATCTTTAAGCAGATGCATAACATGATTCATGCTGAGGATATTGTCCCCTTGTGTGACTCATGAGATCTTTCAAATGGACAGATCGTAACTAAAAGCAGGAAATAGAAAGATGTTAGTAAGTAGTCTCCAAATAACCTGAATTGGGATTCCTTATGGAAGTTATTGGTGGCATAGCGTGTTCTCTGTTGGTCTCCTAATTTAAAGATTTGTGGTTCTAATTTGTGGTTCAAGTCCATCAAATTCTGTATGATAGAAATCTGGGAAGTCTCCACCTGTAAATATTTGCAGCCTCAGGAGTCTGATGGATGGTCTTTATAAGTTACATCATTAACTTAGTGTAAGTTTTTTTGCATTTTTGTTGTTGTTATTTTGTTTTGTTTTTATTTTTTATAGAATGTTTTACAGAGCAAGCTCCTAACCTACAACCTTGTGATTCTAATCCAGTTCTTTATAAGATACCAGAAATTGAATATTTGTCAAATTATCAAAGTGATTCTGTGTGCAAAACTATATAGGATAATTTTTATTTATTCAGTACCATAATTTGTTAGGAGGTATCTATAAGGACACTGGTATATGTTAAAGACAAGAGAATTATGGAAAGAAGTTTCAGATGTGTTTTGGTTTAAATTATACATACAATTTATTCCCAATTAGAACTAGTTAAGTAAACCCTAAACTGAGAGGTGAGGAGAAAATAGGAAATCCATTATTTGAACACAAGAAATTGGTGGTTTTTCCCTTTGTTGTCATTTGAATTTTTGTTTTATTTTGCAAGCTCCAATACTGACTGAACATTGGAGGATATTCCATGGTGGCAGCAGACACCTTCATATTTCTTGGGGCCTGATAGCAAACATGACTAGTTCATAAAAGTGGCTAAGAATTACGAACCACCCTGCCTGTTAGAAAACTAACGTGTTCATCATTATTTCTATATAGAAGTGGTATACATCTATGGCACATTAAAAGTTCTTTACGTTTATCAATGTATTATTGAATAAATGCCAACATCTCTGTTTCCACTCCTACCCTGAGTACTGACTGAGCTTCAGAATCAATGTCAACATGACTCTCCAGAAATCTAGTCTTGATGGATTCACTTCTCTTTCTCAGTTTTCATATTTAATATTAGTAAATATTATCACAAAAATTATTGTAAATTACCCCAAACTTTTGTATAGACCACTACAGTAACTTTCTAAATGATATCTCTATAGATACTAAGGTTACTATGGTGAAATAAGTTCTGCTAGAGGAGGCATGCACAGACACAAGGATCATTTGCCTTGAATCTTTGAAAAATGATTTGAATGATTTCTCTGCAATCTCTAAGGTGATACTTCCCCCCTGGTTTTTAGAAGAAATAACCTGAAGAGGATGGGGAGTTTCCAGACTGTTTCCTAACCCAGACAGTTTGAAACTTTTACCAAGGTTGATTGCCTTTGAGGTAAACTAAACAGCTTGATAATTTGATAACATTTTCTCTTGCTCTGTCCTGTAGTTTGCACTGAACTTGGCCTAGTTTAAATACTTTGCAAAGATTGTTCAGTGTTCTGTATATTGAATAACTTGCAATTAATGCAATGGATTAATCAATCTATGTACCTTCTTGGAAGACCATGCCTTAAAATTGATAGGGCATTTTCCTATATAAGAAGCCAAACCCAACAGAAGGTATAAGATGAAAGAAGAGTGAGGCAAGAAAAAGCAAGCAGAGGAAAAAAGTGGCAAAAAAGATCCAAAAAAGCTGTAACACTAGCCAAAGGTGGTAGCACTGAAGATATCAAGAGATGTGATGATGAAACTGTCATCAGAATGCTTAGAAAAGTCACTATGACAGAGCTGAGTGACAGGACTGGCAGGACCTGGGTAGTGTTGTTGGCAGTGAAGACAAAAAGTTTAGGAAAGCAGCTATAAACCAAGCAAGCTTCTAGCTAGCAGCTAGATGAGAGCTGGTCCAGTTAGCAATGGAAATTCTAGAACTAGAACAATGGAAATGGAGAACATTGTTGGAGAGTCCTGTAGCCCACATGTAGGGTCAAGCAAAGGTCTATCCTGGGATGGTCATTAGGAAATCTCTTCTGTGGTGGGAGGTGAAAAGAAAATGCACAGCTTAGAGGACGTATACACAACCAAGAGGAGGCATGTACACGCACAAAGGGATCTGTACTGTCAGGAGGGAGTTGCATGGTTGAGAGAAAGGTCTGTTTACTTGGATGAGTAAGGATCTCCTTGCTTGCATGACTGAGAACACTTAAGAAAGCTATCCTTCACTGAAGAAGGAAGGGTGTATGTTGTACTACAAAAGTTTTATCTTTCTTTTCTGCATTATTTTCTTTTGCTCATAGAGCACCAAGAAAACAAATAAGTATGTCTTGGAGAGGATGAAACCAAGTTCTGCTGGAAAGCTAGGATTTTGAAGCTTCATCTCACAGACTTTGAGCATGTGGCCAGGAATGACTGGTCCTTGGAGAATAATATCATGCTTGGAAGGGTGGAGGGACACAGCAGAAGAGGAAGATCTCAGATGAGATGGATTGATACAGTAACTAGGGAAAATGAGGGTAGCTGTGTAGGAGTCCATGAGACTGGATCAAAACAGGACACAGGCTTTAGAGCTGTTGTACATAGGGTCACTATGTGTCACAGGCAACTCAACAACACATAACAATAATTCATGCCTTCATTTAATTATGTCATACTCAGGTTTGTTCTGATGGCCTAGTGGTAAGAATTTATAGTGTCAACCCAGTGGGATGAAATTTTAATCTACCAGATGTTCCATGGAAGAAAGATGGAAATTTCTTCCTGTGTGATTTACAGCATACTCTGAAAACCCACTGGAGTGTCACCTTTGAGTCAGTTCCACCTCAACAACAACACAACAGAGTTCTTCATGAAACACAGATTTCCATGACTATCTAAAAGATTTTTTATTGAAATAGAATTATTTTTTTAATTAAACACTTGTATCAGGCATAACTTTGTCTTCCCTTTATACTAATATTGTACTTGTTAGTATTTATTGAATAATTTTTGTGATTCATGTAGGTAAGAGTCATTGGAGAAATAAAGCTAAAATGTAAAATATATAAGATTGGGCAGAAATAAAATAAATTATTAAAGTACTACTACTTCTTCTATTAGGTAAATTCAAAATAGTCTTCAGCCCCAACACAACCTCTAGTCTCAATGTTCTATATATTCATTACTTATCTGTCCTCCGTCGACTTATGTCATTTCAGGGTCATCCCTATAATCATATCATTATTGCTAACATTCTTTCCATACTTTTTTTCTTCCCACTTTCCTGTTAAAACGTCTGGTTACAATCAATGATTGCTGCACTTGAGCACCTATTTTCCTGGATAGAAATCTATGATTGTACTGACAGGTTCGCTTTATATATTTGACCCAACATCTTAAATGGACACCTCAGTCTCACTTGAAAGTCCTATGAAATTTTTTCTAGTAAATGCATTTCCCACTCTTAGTGAGCATATTTTTCTATCCCTAACTTTAGTTGGCTACTTGTGCTCATGAAGACTACTGACTGGACATTGTTTTCATTAAAAAAAATATTTATATTGAAAATTATCTAAAAGCAACTGGAGTATCACATCAACAGAGAACTACCAGATGTGCAGACTGTGTTTAGATGAAGTGGTGGTACTAGGGATATTATAGCTAATGTCAGATGGATCTTGGCTGAAAGCAGAAGAACGTCTATCTCTGATTCATTGACTATGCAAAGGATTTTGACTATGTGGATCACAACAAACTGTGGCTAACTCTAAGAATAATGGAAATCCTAGAACACTCTGAGGCAGTTGCCAGAACAGAGCAAGGAAACACTGCATGGTTCAAAAATCAGGAAGGATGTATGCCAGGGATGTATACTATCTTCATATATTTTCAATCTAGATGCAGAACAGATCATCTGGGAGGCAGGACTGGATGAGGAGAAATGTGGCATCAGAACTGGAGAAAGACTCAGCAACAACTTGCATGATGCAGATGACACAATCGTGGTAGCTGAAACTGAGGAGGACCTGAAATGCTTGCTGCAGAAGGTCAAAGATTGCAACTTTTAATATGGTTTGAAGCTCAATATCAAGAAACCAAAGATTATCCCACTGGGCTGCTTGGCAACATCATGGTAGACAGTGAAGAGATTGAGATTATTAACATCTTTAGTTTGCTTGGCTCCATAATTGATACTCTTGGTACCAGTAGCCTGGAAATCAAAAGGTGAATTGCATTGGAAAAGTCTGCTGGCAGGGACCTCTCCAGAATACTGAAGAACAACAATGTCCAACTGAAACCTAAGATGCACCTGATTGAGGCCATAGTTTTTGCAATTACTTCCTACACATTAGAAAGCTGGACAATGACTAAGAACGATAGAAGGAGAATTGATGCCTTTGAGCTGTGGTGCTGGAGAAGAGTATTGAATATACCATGGGCTGCCAGGAGAAGAAACAGGTTCATCTCAGAGAGGGTGAAATCAGGCTGCTCCTTGGAGGCAAGGATTTTAAAGCTTTTTTGGACATAATTTGGGAGTTTTACAAGGAGTGACCAGTCCTTGTAGAGGGACGTCATTCTTGGGAGGATAGGGGGCAGTGCTAGATAGGCAGACCCTTGATGACATGACTAGGATAATGGATCTAGGTGTATCACAAAAATAAGGTTGATTTAAGTTAGAGCAGGGTTCAGGGCTGTTGTATATAGAGTCACTATGAGTTGCAATCAACTAAATGGCACATAACAACAACAACAACTTCTGACTAATTTATATGCATATATTTTATTCTTCAAGTATTTATTTTCTAATCAGTTTCTGTTTCCATTCTTTTTCTCCTCCCTTTTATATTTTGTTATATTTCTATTTTAGGTGGTGTTGATGCTCAGCAAATCCATAAGGCCAATAGACTGTCCCCTGGGGTTTTATGGATTCTAATTATTACAGAAGCATCTTCTCATGATCCCATTGTGTTTTTAAACTGCCAACCTTCTGATTAGAAGACTATTAATTAACTATTGCTCTACTTTCCCCTTCAGTAGATTTCAAAAAGGGAACTCTGATGCCAGTGGTTAGGAGTTGCCAAAGGCAGTCAGTTTAAATCTACCAGCTGCTCCAAGATTAGAAAGATAAGAAATCTCTTCTTTGTGGCTTACAGCCTCTGAAAACCTGCTGGAGGGTCAGCTGAGTTGGTTCTGACTCAGCAGCATTTCACAACAACAGAAGGAGTACAAAGAATACTCTTACTTTGCAATACAATGCCTTTTTTGTTGTTGCTTTATTCAAATTGAATGGAATATACACAGGTTTCTGTCTCTCTCATCATACTGTTGTTAAATTGATTCCAACATGGCAAAGTACAACTCCTCTATAAGGTTTTCAAGGCAACGGCCTTTTGGAAACAGTGAGACCATATAGTTTTTACAGTTTGTCCTGGAGTTTCTGAAGAGGCTGTCAATCTTTATAGGAGGAGACTGTCCACTTTCTTCCCTGAGAGTAGCTGTCGGATTCCAATAGCTGACCTTTTGGCTAGCAGTTCAACATGTAACAAACACATTATTAAAAAACACAAAATATGAAATACCTTATTGTCATCAAGTTGGAACTGTCTCATAACTTCCCCTCCATTGAATTTCTGAAGCTGTAAATAGCACAGGAAGAGGTTGCCTATCTTTCTCTCAAGTTGGTGGGGAATTTGAACTGGTTTTAAAGATGCTGCATTTAATTTAGCACAACTGTGTATGGACTATGCCACCAGGGCTCCCATATATTTTTGAAGATAGGATCTCAATCTCTATGGTTTTCCTTCTACACTCCTGGCCACTTCTTCTCAGTTTTGTTTGTGTGTTCTCTCCCCATTTATATCTCTCTCAGATAATTTTTATCCTATCTTGTGACCTTACATATTTTTATCTTCCTATTCCTAAAATTAAATTATTAAATAATGAGATCAATATCCTTTTAGTTTAGAAAAATGTATTGAGCACCTGCTCATTACTGTTCAATTTTCTGATATAGTAAAATCTACTATTGCGAATATTAATAATATACATCTGGTAATAATGAATACAAAGGAGTGAGGTGAGAGTAATATTGACTGTGATGGTTATGGTAATACAACAGCCTGGACAAAGCATGATTATCAGGATTTAATAGTTATGTATTAGCATAATTTTGGAGTTAAAAAATGTCATATTTTGACAATTAGGCAATGATGTAACTGTCAAATGTAACAATGAGGTAATGAAGTAATTTTATTTTGTTTTCTAATATAGTTATGTTCCATTTTCAAATAATGATCTGGTTTTTTGAATGTAATAATGTCTGTAAGTGAATATTGAGTGTAGTTTATTATCAAAAGGAATTTTCATATGTTGTTTTAATATATGTAAGCTTGTATTCACTTAACTTGAGAAAGTTAGATATAGGCTAATATCTTACAATGCCTAGCAGTGACAATTACATTGGTTTTTCTGTGGTCTTGTAAATAGAATTTTAGTCTTTCATATACAAATGCTTAAATGGGGAAAAATGTAATCAAAGAAGTAGAGATGCTATCCAAAATATCTCTATGGTAATCTTTTTTGTTTCAATTGGTTCTTAGAAAATTAATTTACTGAAAAAATATTATTCAGCAAAACTGAGCATAAAATTTATCATCTAATCAGTTTAAGAAACAGTCTTTGAAATTTAATTAACTTAACTGGAACAATGAACAGTAGACATGATTAAAATTTTCCTTTAAGGGCCTGTTGCTTTATTATTAAACACTATTAGTTGTTGGTAAATATGCTCATCCATCCCCCACCATACACACACAGCAAAAGAGAGCTTCCATGCTGCATTTAACAAACTTTATCATTTTCATCCTGAACTTTCTTTACCAGTGAATAGTTAAACAAAGTTACTTGGCCACCAGACCTCCCTAACATCAAATCACTTAGTAATTAGCCTTAACTGGCTTTTTATGCACTATTATGGCCTAGAGTGAGTGTTTTCATTCTATATATTCACTCTCATACCACATAGAATGAGTGTAGAAAAGGAAATAGATGTGGTGAGGTTTATTCAGTGTTCAGTGTCTTATGTGACTGCCAGAATTATGTGTCTATTGCCTAAAAGCATTAGAAGTAAAATACATGAAATAAAATGAAATGACAAGAACTTACCTTAAATATTAGTTAGCCCTAAAATTTGCAAATGTTCCAATCAAAATTAAAAAAACTCCACTTCATAATACTGTTACACTCTTTTATATCTCCTATTCTTTACCCAAACATTACTTTGTAAAGCTTTCAACATTTAGAAAAGTACACTGTAATCTGTACTTCTGTTTTCTTAGTTTCTACTCCTAGTTTCTTAGTCCTTTGAAGATGTATGGATTGAATTTGTTTATTTGGTATCTATAATATATTTTGCATATATCACACAGTTAAACAATTTTTAAAGGAATAATACATGCCACTTGAAAAAAAGTGATGAATATTAGAAGAGCATAAGATGTGTTCTAAGACATATATTTCCTTAAAAATCTTTCCTTGCTCTGTAGAATTTTCAGAGATTAGGAGTAGAGAATTATTAACTCATACTTCTTATTTTTCAATCAAGAGACAAGCAACATTTGTTCAAACTCTGTTCTATTTAATTATGTTAAACTTATTCCTATGTGAACCAGCTGCCCACAAGTCAAACTTTTCAGTTTGCCGTACACGTTGAGCTGAATGGAATTAAGAAATGGACTTTTGTTTTTTTAATTAAAAACAAATACCACTTAGAAACCAAAGCTAATGTGCTTTATAGGCATATTTTGATGCTTAGTATTTATCATTTACTAAGAAGACAAAAATTATGTCAAAATAAAATATGTAACAACAGTCTGTACATTATTTATTTTTACTGTAAGTAAAATTTTTTGCTCCACAATATAAAAACTCACTTTTGAATAGGAGCTTGAATTCTTTTAACAAGAGATGTTAAAAGAAATACAATATAATTAAATATATGATCATTAGCTTGTATATTATAGTCTATTTCATGTTAGCTTGTAGACTGTATTACAACACTATATACCTTCTGTCAATATTACTAGTCAATAAATGCTTCACCTAAAATAAATTTTATGTTAAATTTTTTGAGCCGGCCTTTTATCCTATTATGTAACATTTTTATACATCTGTTGAATTTTTAAATATCTATCTTTTCTTTCTGGCTGATATTTTCTATTTTTCAAATGTCACTGTCAAATACTAAAATTGCAGAAAAGAAAATGTGTAATAAGAAAATAAATCATTCAAGCCTTTCACAGAGATAATGTAGAGCTGAAAAAGAGGAGTAGAATATGTTTAGAGGAAAATGTTATATTTTACAAAATTCACTTGCAATACAAGACGACTTTCATATACTATGTTCAAAGACTGAGAGACGAGAATAATTAAGTTAATATTTATGCATGCCTTCAACTAGAAGAATATTTTATAAAGCAACAGTTTACCTTCAAAGAGAAAAATGGATCAAGGACTAAGATAACAACTTTATCATCAAAGAGTGAAAATGAATTATACGGTGAAGCTGTTGAGATTATGCTAGTCCTTTTGCTGTTGTTGCTGTAAAAACACTTAAAAATATGAATTTTGGGGCTATGGCAATTTTAAAAAGAAATTCACACGACCTTCTGCTCTGCTAATTATCTTTATTAAGTGTAAGTAGCAAAGTCATATTTTATGGTCATAAACTGGGCCTTCATGATGTTCCTAGTGAAAGAGAAAGTTAAAAAAAATTAATTATATGAAAACAGCATCACTGACATCAAATATTTTATGACTCATGGTGACACCATAGGATAAAGTAGAACTGCATCACAGGATTTCAAGAATTCAAGTTTGTAGAGAAGCAAATAGCCACATTTTTCTCCCGAAGAACAGCTGGTGGGTTTGACCTGCTAATCTTTCAGTTACTAGCTGAGTGCTTTAACCCCTATACAACCAGGTTTCTTTCATTACTTATAATAATTAATAAATTTTCAATAAATAACTTTAATGAATAAGCACACTTATTTTAACTGACTCATAAATGACTCTCTAACAGTTTTTCAGAGACTGTAAATCACATGGAAGGAAATTGTTCCTCTTTCTTCTATGGAAAGATGTAGCTTTGAACTGCCTACTTTTAGTTTGCGTATGAGTAGTTGGTGGTCTGTTCCACAGTCAGCTCCTGGCCTAGTTTTCACAGCTGATATTGAGCTTCTCCAGCGGTTCTTTCCACATATGTAATCAATCTGATTCCTATGCATGCCATCAGGTGAAATCCAGGTATATAACCTGCGTTTATGCCTCTTAAAAAATGTATTTGCTATGAATAAGTCATTGTGCAAAATTCGATCATTCTCTCTCCAGCTCCATTTCTGTCACCAAGTCCATGTTTTCCAACTACTGAATCTCCTTCTTTGTTCCCGACTTTTGCGTTCCAGTCACCCATTATTATCAATGCATCTTGATTGCATGTTCGATCAATCTCCGATTGTAAAAGTTGGTAAAAATCTTCTATCTCCTCTTCTTTGGCTCTGGTTGTTGGTACATATATTTGAATGATAGTGGTATTCACTGGACTTCCTTGTATGCATATAGATATTATCCTGTCATTGACAATATTGTACTTCAAGATGGATCTAGGAATGACTTTATTAACTATGAAAGCAACTCCATTTTTCCTCACCTTTTCATCTCCAGAGTAATATAGCATATGGTCATCCGACTCAAAATGCCCCATGCCAGTCCATCTCATCTCACCAATGCCTATTATGTCAAAATTTATGCATTCCATTTCTTCCTTAACAACATCTAATTTTCCTGCATTCATGGTTTTCACATTCCATGTCCCAATCACCAGTGTCTGCTTACAACTCTTCCTCTTCCTTTGTATTTCCATACTTGAAAACTCAACCTGTTTGCCGTTTCTGTTATCTAAATGTGTTCTGTTGTACATAGGGTTTTCAGAGGCCTGCTATTTCAGAAGTGGATGGCCAATCCTTCTTCCTAGTCTGTCTCAATGTGAATGTTCAGATGTAGAGAAGTATCAGACAGACCAGCAAGTTAAAGGTATGTCCCTTATTGCGGAGTTAACTTTAGTGTCAGTGTTGTCCCTGCCTTTCTCACACATGTCTTTACCCACTTATTTCCCTGCTCCACCATCCACCAGGATACCCATCTACTTCTACCCCCTCCCTACACATCTATCTCCCTTTGACAAGCCCTCCATCTAATAACTTATATATGAAGCTTCCACGGCTTCTGTGATTCCAAACACATCAGCTGATGGTAGTTCCTTATGTTGGGATCAATGTCTCTGAAGTTTAGTTATAATTTTTCCCGAGCAAAGTTGATGCATCCTGTAGAACTGGTGTGTAGATAGGCCGCAGGTCCTCAGGCAGGAACGAATGTCCCATGGTTTTTGCATCTTCGATTACTTGGGAAGATGGGTGGGGTCTGCAGGGTCTGAGATATGCAAATTCAAGCTGAAGCTGAGGAAAATTAAACCAAATCCAAGGCAACTAAAATATGACTTTGGGTGTATCCCACCTGAATTTCAGAACCATCTCAGGAAGAGATTTGAGGCTTTGAATTAGGGAAGCCCAGATAAGTTGTGGGAGGATATCAAGGGTATCATCCAGGAAGAGTGCAAAAGGTCATTGCAAAGACAGAAGAGGAGGAAAAGACCAAAATGGATGTCAGAAGATACTCTGAAAATTGCAATGGGGCACAGAGAAGCCAAAACACAAGGAAGAATTCAAGATACTAAAGAGTTGACTAGAAGATTTAAAAATGCAGCACGGGATGAGAAAGCAAAATATTACAATGAAATGCAAGGAGTTGGAGTCAGAAAATCAAAAGGGCCGAACTCGCTCAGCATATCTTAAGCTCAAGGAACTGAAGAACAA
>NW_006399771.1:23250895-23254793 GCF_000299155.1 Elephantulus edwardii | reverse complement strand
TATAATTATGATAAATATGTGGACAATTATTCATAATGAAGCATACTCGAAGTTACTGCCTTTGTTAAATGAGACTTGAAAACATCAGCATCTAATCAAAGTCGATACAATGTACGGTACTTCAGTATTTCATTAGGGAGTACTGGGTCTTGTAAAACATGAAATATTTAATTTCCTCTTCTTCCAGATTAAAGAGAATAACTATACCTTATAAAGAATTCCAAATTTAGAAGTTATTAAAGGAAAAGGATTATCAAAGTTATAACATGAGTAATTGGGATTTTATAGGTATCCTGAGATTTTGCACAGCATGACTAACGTGATTAACAGGCTAGATAAAATTATATTAGACCAAAACAGAAATGATTTGGATTTTCTCATATTCATAAAAATTGAATTAAATCTTAATTAGAAGCATATGTATAGTTTATATAAAATTTCACAGAGATACAATAATTAATACACAGACAGGAGAGAGGACTACGCAGTAATGGCGGATGTGTATTATTTCCAGGTGCCATTAAGTAAGCTCTAATTCACTGTGACACCTTGGACAACAGAATGAATCCCTGCACTGTCTTGCACATCCTCACACTCTCTGCTGTGTTTGAATGCCCATTGTTATAGTTACCATGTCAATTAATCTCTTGAGGGTCTTTCTCCTTTAGAAAAACCTCTACTTTTCCCACAACTAGCTCACCTCACATAGTACAAAGTATGTAAGATGACGTCATATTATCCTTACTTTCAAACTCCAATCTGGTCATAGTATGTCTAAAGAATAAAATATATTTGGCTATTATATGTATACAATATATGATTTATTCAATAGTCTTCAGCTTTACTCTTAGAAGAAACCAGTTGTCCATCTTCATGGTCATTGAACATCTTTCACATGTACATGAATCAATTGAAAACACCAATTGAAACATCATTGAAAACATCAATTGAATCTCTTGACCTTAGTGATAATCCTTGGTTTTTAGCACTTTTAAAAAATGTGTGTGTGTGTGTGTGTGTGTGTGTGTGTGCATGTATTTTAATTGTGATTTTTAACAAGTTTACAAAAAAGTTGGGGTTTTTACTCATTCATTAATGCACATTTTCCTCTCTCCTACTTCCTTCTCCATCTCCCAATTCACTTTGTAATGAACTCCTTATTCCTTGTTTTTAATTTTCGTATGTATAATATTTTACTCACACATTCCTTTCAGATGGCCCTTTCCTTCATCTTTTCCAGTGCAAGCTTCATTACCTATCCACTCTTTTCCTATTTTCTCCTTCCTTTGCCTGTGCCAATCATTTTTTATAATAGCAGTCTTCAGCATTATTTACCCTTTTATGATTGAAATAGTTCATTCAGCATAATAATCTTCCCGATTGACCCATGTTGTGTAGTGTTTTATAAGTTATTTTTTTCAGTATTCTATAATATTCCATCATATGAAAAACATACGACAGTGTTTCTATCCATTCATTTTTTTATGTGCACTTGGGCTGCTTCTTCTATTACTTCACTATTGTGACTAAAACTGCAATAAATATAAGCGGGTATCTATTTGTTTGCATCATTGCTCTGAGGTCTTTAGAAATTATTCACAGTAGTGGAATAGCTGGGTCAAATAGATAGTATTTCTATTTCCAACTTTTGGAGAAAGTGCCACACCACCTACCATAGCGGTTGCACCATATTACCTTCCCACCAGCAATGAATATGTGTTTAAATCTTTCCATATTTTCATTTGTTGTTTGCTGCCCTGTAGAACTTCACTACTGTTGCTAGGATGAGATGATATATATCATTGGTGTTTTGATTTGCATCTCTCTGAGAACTAGAGATTTTGAACATTTTTTCATGTGTTTTTCGGTCATGTGCATTTCTTCTTTGATGAAGAATATAATATCCCTTCTCAGATATGATATTACTAAATATTTTTTCGGTCTGTGGGTTTACTTTTTTCACCCTGTTGGAGAAGTTTTTTGATGTGTATTTAACGTATAATCTCCAACAAGTAGGAAAAGAAAAAAAAAAAGAAGACTAAAAGGAAACACTGATAACTTCTAAAACAAATTACAAAAATTAGGGGACAAATCAACAAGATTAGGAGTTGGTTCTTCAGAAATGTCAATAAAAATCAACAAACCATGAGCAAAGCAAGCAAAAGAAAAGATACAAATAAGAATGACAACGGCAATATCACTGCAGAACTAAATGAGAGGTTAATAAATGAGATTTTATGAAAAACTTCACTCAAAGATGAAAATCAGAAAATACAATTTTATGAAACATTATTTTCAATAAATATGAAGAAGAAATGGACAAATAATTAGACACTCACAACTCCCCAAAATGACAAATACTGAAGTAGAACACTTGAACAGATCCATCAAAAAAAAGAAATTGAACAAGTCTTAAATACTTTAAAGAGACTGATGGAAGTAGGATGATATTTTTCTAATCGTATTTTTTTATTGTTTTCTCTAAAAATATTGATTTTAGATCCATATACAGTGACAATTTCATTTATCCTCTGTTTATCAAGTGTTGCCTGTTGTTTTGTTTACGTCATGTTGAGATGCAATCATATTGAATTCTGCAGTATTTAACTTTCTTCAGCAAATGCTTCAAATCATTCTCACTTTCACCAAGAAAAGTTGATTTATCTGCATAATGAAGATTATTGGTGAGTCTTATTTGAGTCCTGATGCAAAATTTTTCTTCATAGAGACCAGCTTCTTGAATAATTTGTTCAGCATATGTATTAAATAGGCATTGAAGAGCAATACAAATTGGACACACATCTTTCCTAATTGTTTTTCTTAATTATTCTAGTTTGTTTACAAAGTTTGTATACATTGTTTTTCAAAATGAGTATTTTCCATTTCCTTTATCCATCCACCTCCAACCATCTAGTTGTTCAGCTCTATGATTAATAACTTCCCCTTACCCATCCCTTCACCCCTCTGCTCCTATCCTCACCCCCCTTGAATATTCATAGTCATTCTACAATAATGGTATTATACAATATTTGTCCTATGAAAGACTGAGTTAGCTCACGTAGCAAAATGCTCTCTAATCACTCTCAAATTAGATATTAGTTTAAAAATTCATTACTCCTGCATGCTGCATAGTATTCCATCATGGAAACATACCATAATTTCTCAAACCATTTGCTTGTTACTGGACACTTGGGCTGTTACCATCTTCTTGTGATGTTGAATAACGCTGCTATGAATATTGGTGTACAAGTCTCCATTTGTGCCTCAGTTCTCATTCTCTCAGGGTATATTCCAAGAAATGGAAAATCTGGGTCATATGGAATTTTTATGTTCTGCTTTTTTGAGGAAGCACCAAACTGCCTTCCAGAGTGATTATACTATTTTACAATCCCACCAACAGTGTAGAATTCCTATCTCTCCACATCCTCTCCAACATTTATTACTTGCTCTCCTGTTAAATTTTGTCACTGGTATGGAGATCGATTGAACATGCAATCAAGATGCATTGATAATAATGGGTGACTGGAATGCAAAAGTTGGGAGCAGAGAAGAAGAATCAGTAGTCAGAAAATATGAACTTGGAGACAGAAATGGAGCTGGAGATAAAATGATTGAATTTTGCACAACAAATGACTTATTCATCGCAAACACATTTTTTAAGAGACATAAATGCAGGTTATACACATGGATCTCACTTGATGGTTATGCATAGGAATCAGATCAATACATCTGTGGAAGGAACCGCTGGAGAAGCTCAATATCATTTGTAAAAACTAGGGCAGAAGCTGATTGTGGAACAGACCACCAGCTACTCATATGCAAGTTCAAGCTGAAGCTGAGGAAAATTAAACTGAATCCACGGAAACCAAAATATAACTTTGAGTCTATCCCACCTGAA
>NW_006399771.1:23247623-23249745 GCF_000299155.1 Elephantulus edwardii | reverse complement strand
ATTGAGGCTCAATGTCAAGAAGACAAAGATTCTCACCACTGGACCAACTGGTAGCATCAGGATGGATGGTGAAGAGATTGAGATTGTTCACAGCTTTAGGCTGCTTGGCTTCACAATCAACACTCTTGGCACCAGCAGCCAGGACATTAAAAGACGTATTGTGATAGGAAAGTCTGCTGTTAAGGACCTCTCTAAAGTACTCAAGAGCAACGGTGTGTCTCTGGAGACTAAGGTGCATCTGGTGCAGGCCATAGTCTTTTCAATCACTTGTTATGCGTCAGAGAGTTGGACAATGACCAGGGAGGACAGAAGGAGAATTGATGCTTCGAGCTTTGGTGTTGGAGAAGAGTGCTGAGAAAACAAACAGATTAATCCTGGAGAGGGTTAAACTGGGCTGCCCCTTGGAGGCAAGGATTCTGAGACTTTCTCTGACATACTTTGGTCATGTTGTAAGGAGAGACATGTCGTTGGAGAAAGACAACATGCTTGGGATGGTGGAGGGCATGCTCAGGAAGGGAAGGTCCTCTGGGAGATGGATTGATTTGGTGACTGGGGAAATCGGGATGAATGTGTTGGAGACAGTGAGATTGGCATAGGACAGAGCAGAGTTTAGAGCTGTTGACTCGATGGCACATAACAACAACAACAACAACAACTCTAGTGAGATGGTATCTTATTGTGGTTTTGATTTGCATCTCTCTTCTTGCTAGTGATATTGAGCATTTCTTCATGTGTCTGTTAGAAATTCAAATATCTTCCTCTGTGAAATTTATTTCCGTGCTATTTCCCATTTGTAATCTCATTACGTCCTTTTTTGTGGGGATGGCGGAGGAGGGGAGAGGGTGGGGAGGCAGAGTCCCTGTCGGATTCTGTAAACTTTTGATATGAGACCTTTGTGTGAAACATTATTGCAAAATGTTTTGTTCCCAGTTGGTAGGTTTTCTTTCCACTCTATTGGAAAATGTTTTTGATGTGCACAGGGATTTAATCGTTAGAAGGTCCCATTCATCAATTTTATCTGCTCCAGATTGTGCATTTCTGGCTATAATTGTCAGTCTCTTTATACCGTAGACGAGGCTGATTCCAGTTTGTCTCTGATGAGTTTTCTAGTTTGGGGCTTTACTCCTAGGTCATCTTGAGTTGATTTTCGTATATGGTTTGAGATAAGGATTCCTCTCAGTTTTTTCCAAGTAGCAGTATAATTTCACCAGCACCATTTGTTGAAGAGGTTATCATTTCCCCATTTGATAGATTTTATTTCCTTGTCAAATATCAGTTGACCATAGACAGGTCTATTTCTGGCTTCTCAGTTCTGTCCCATTGATCTATGTGCTTGTCATTGTACCAGTACCATACTGGTTTGGTTACTATCACTGGGTAGTAGGTTTTGAGGTCAGGGAGTGCTGTGCCTACCACTTCATTTATTTTCAAAAGTGCTTTGTCTATTTGGGATCTGTTTCTTTTCCAAATAAACTTGACAATTTCTCTTTTTATTTCCATTAAAAAATAATTTGGTATCTATTTTGAGATTGCGTTGAACATGTATATTGCTTTGGAAGGATTGTCATTTTCACAATATTGAGTCTTTCTATCCATGAATAGGGAACATTTTTCCATTTCTTTAGGTCTTCTATTGTGTCTTGCAGAAATGTTCTGTAGTTTTCTTTGTATGTATGGTTTGGAATTGGGAAGGCAGAATGCCAGGATTTTATCCGCTCTCCGTATCTATTCAATCTGTATACTGAGCAAATTATCCAAGAAGGTAGACTCTTTGAGGAGGAGTGTGGCCTCAGGATTGGAGGGAGACTCATCAATAACCTGCATCACTCAGATGATACAACCTTGCTTGCTGGATGTGAGGAAAACTGCAAGCATTTGTTGCAGAAGATCAAAGAATGCAGCCTTCATTATGGATTGCACGTCAATGTCAGGGGAACAAATATTCTTACTACTGGATCAATAGGCAGCATTATTATGGATGGAGAGGAGACTGAAACTGTCAACAGCTTCATCAATTAACACCACTAGTACCAACAGTCAGGAAATAAGAAACATTGCACTGGGAGCAGTAGTGATGTCAATTTGAATACTAAGTTGCATCTGATTCAGGCCAGTCTTTCTG
>NW_006399771.1:23240548-23247427 GCF_000299155.1 Elephantulus edwardii | reverse complement strand
CTTTATATATATATTTACATTTATATACTTATGTATATTTGTTTATTTATAAAATTTTATTACATTGTTTTCCAGAACAGATTCTTTCAATTTCCCTCACCTCCCCCCCTTCTCAAATTGTACAACTTGGAGGTGCAATTCTTTGGAGAAGGACATGAAGCTGGGAAGGTTGGAGGGTTGGCAAAGGAGAGGAAGTCCCTCAACCAGATAGATTAATAAAGTGACTGGTACAGTGGTATCTTGTGTGTCAGGAAATGTGAGTATGGTACAGGGTAGAACAGGGTTCAGATCCTTTGTTCATAAGGTCACTATGAGACATGGTCAATTCAAAGGCATCTAACAACAAGAAGTTAGGTTCACTCCCAAGTATCTCAATATGTAGTTTCCTACTGTAATTGACACTGCTTTGTTGATTTCCTTCTCTGAGTTCTCTTTTTTACTGTAAAGGAATCCCACTGATTTTTGGATATTGATCTTGTATCCTGCCACTCTACTAAATTGGTCTACTAACTAACAGGTTTTTGGTTGAATCTGGGGTTTTCTGTGTGCACTATCATATCATCTCCATATAGTGATAGTTTAACAAATTTTTTTTTCAATCTGGATGCTTTTGATTTCCCTTTCTTGTCATTTAGCTCTAGCATACAATTCAAATACAATATTGTATAGAAGTGATTACAGTGGACATCCTTGTTTGGTCCCTGTTCAGAAGGAAAATGCTTTTATCTTTCTCCATTCAGAATCTATTGGTTCTTGGTTTTGCATATATAGTTTTCACTCTGTTGAGGAAATTTCCTTCTATTCCAATTTTGCTGAGTGTCTTTGTCATTAAGAGGTGTTGGATTTTGTCAAATGCCTTTTCTGTATCAATTGCTAAGATCATGTGATTCTTAATTACATTGGTTGTTTTTTTTTATTTTGAACCATCCTTACATAACTTTTATGAATCCCACTTGGTCATGATGCGTTTTTTTAATATAACTTTTAGATTATTTTTGCTAATATTTTATTAAGGTTTTTGCATCTATATTCATGACAAAGATCGGTCTGTGGTTTTCTTTCTTGGTAATGCCTTTGCCTGGTTTTGATAATAGGGTTATGCTTGCTTCATATAATGATTTTGGGTCAGTTCCTCCTTTTGCAATGTGTTAAAATAGTTTAACTGTAATTGGTGATAGATCACCTCTGAATGTTTGGTTGAATTCAGTGTGGAGCCATCTGATTTAGGACTTTTCTTATGGGGAAGTCTTTTTATGACCTGTTCAATTTCTTCTTTTGTGACAGGTCTGTTTAAGTGTTCATATTATATCTGTCTTTGTCCATCTGGGTACAGCATGAGTTTCAAGGAATTTTTCCATTTCTTCTAGATTTTCTAATTTTTTCGAGTATAGTTTTTCATGGTATTCTGATATGATCAATTTAATTTTATCTGGTTTTGTTGTGATGTCACCTCTATTATTTCTTGAGTTATCTATGTTTTCTCTTTTTTTTTTTGTTAAGTTTGCTAGTGGTTTGTCAGTTTTATTGACCCTTTTGAAAAACTAGCTCTTGTTTTGTTGATGGTTTCAATTTATTTATTTTTTTTTTGTTTCCTGTCTCATTGATTTCAGCTCTTGTCCTTATAATTTCTTTTCTTCTAGAGGCTGTAGGATTGAATTTTTGTTCTTTTTTTTAGTTGATGAAGGTGTTGAGTTAGTTTGTTGATTTTTCTTCTTTCTTCCCTTTTTATGTGTGTGCCTATTGCTATGAACTTCCCCCTAAGGATTGTCTTAGCTGCATCCAGAGGTTTTGGTATATTGTATTTTCATTTTCATTTGTTTCAAGGAACTTTTTTTATTCCAATCTTTATTTATAACCCAATCATGTTCTAGCAGAGAGTTGCTCAGTTTCCACATGGCTATTTTTTGTAAGCTTTACTCTTTTGTCATTAATTTCTAGTTTTATAAAATTGTGGTCTGTGAATATAATTAGTATTATTTCAGTGTTTTTTTTTAATTTTTTGAAGCTCATTTTGCGTCCTATTATGGAGAATCTACCATGGATACTTAAGAAGAAAGTGAATTAAGTTTTATTTGGGTGAATACACTGAATACATTCATACGGTCAAGGTGGCTGATTGTATAGTTTAGATCTTCTGTGTCTGTTTTTGCATTTCTTTGGGGTTGACTTATTCTTCCATGTTAATGGTGTATTGAAATCTCCTCCGTACCACTATGAATGTGCTGCCAGGAAGACTATTGTTCCCTTCCAGAAATATCTCCACCCACCTTGAGCTGCTGGGGTTCCTTCCACTTGAGCTTAAGGGGCCCTGCATGGTGTACCGAGAAAGCAGTGTTTTCCTCAGAGTACCTGTGATATCTGTGCTCCTGGTGCTTGAAGGCAGGGGCAGCAGCTGGTTGGTGTCCAGATGGTAGAGCAGTGGAGTCCCCAGGTAGCAGTGGTAAGCGGTGTAGTGTTCTGAGTGGGATTTCACTTTAAAACTGCAGCCCTTCCACCTGGAAGGCAGTGGTTCTGTTGCTGATCCGGGTGTCAGTGTGCGTGGGCTGGGCTGGGCCATAATCTTTAGTGGACTCAGGGAAACTGGTGCCTGGAAGACACTCCTGGTCTGACCATGCCAAACAAACTTCGACAACTTGCAGCAGACAAAGAAGGTAAGATCACCCAATGAGTGGGTCTCATGGGAGGCACAAGTATAACTTTCTGAATTTTAAACCATTCACAGCTTCCTTGTGCTGTTCACACATCAACCTATTGACTTAGGTATAGGTTTTGCATAAGCACAATTAAGTGTTCTGCTAGACTAGTGGTAAGGAATTGTGTTGCCAAGTAAAAGACATGTGATTTGAATCCACCAGTTGCTCCTTGGGACAAAAATGGGCAATTTCCTCCTGTGTGACTTACCGCCCCATAAAACCCACTGGAAAGTCAGTTATTGGTCTGTTCCAGCTCAATAGTACCTAACAAGAAATAAGCAGCACAATTGGTGTTGGCATTAGTTGAAGTAGGTGTGTGCTTTTGGGGGCCATATCTGATTTTATGGGAATGGATTTTGTACTGTATTTGTTGGCAATGGGGACTTTGTGAAATTAACAGGGACAGACTTGGCTGTCCTCATGCTGCCTACACTTATTTTACACATTACAAATTCCTTAAAAAATCCCCCCAAAACAACAAAACATCTAAAATGTTGTTATACATATAAGCGTCACCTGATGAAGTATACTAGAATCAGAGTAACAACATCTGAGATGGTAGAAAACTAAAAATAGTAAAAAGAAATGTATAGGAGTGCCCTATGAAACGAATTATCAATTTCTCATCTGTAAATTGAGATTGCAACTGAAATTAAAACAAGTCCCCAAGTCACAATATGACTTTTGTTTATTCTGAATTTAAAAAGATATACTTAATTTCATATCCCAATTCACCTGGTGGTCATTAGTGTTCAACGTATCAATTATATTCTTGAGATCTTTTTAAATTCAAAATTTAGATTCAGTTGACATTCATATGTAAATGTAACAAAAGGTCATTAAAAAGACAGGAAAGAAAGAAAGACCAAATTAATATCAGAAGAAACTCTGAAACTTGCTTTTCAATTTTGTTCCTAGGTCCCACCAAGTTGAATACAACTCATACTGACCCTATGAATACCATCTGAACCTTGTCCTATCCTGTGCTATCCTCACCATTTCTGACATACTTTAACCAGTGGCTACAGTCACTGTGTCAATGTATCTGGTTGAGACTCTTCCTCTATTTCACAGGCTCTCCAACTTTCCATGATGTCCCTGGAACAGCCTCTCCTACTAACATATCTAAAATATGTGAGATGAAGCTTTATCATCTTTGTCTCCAAGAAACATCCTGACTACACTTCGTCTAAGATATATTTGTATGTTCTTTTAGCAGTCCAGGAAATAGTCAGTACTCTTCTCCAACATCATAGCTCAAAGGGCTCAATTCTTCTTCTGTCATCCTTATTCATTGTTGTGCTCTCAGAAACATAGCAAGTGATTGAATACACGATGTCTTGAATCAGGTTCACTTTCATCCCAAAATTAATGTCATGGCTCCTCAATAATTTGTAGAAACTCCTAACTGCAGACCTTCCTATTTGCAATATGTCTTCTTACCTCCTGACTACTGGTACCAAGGCTGTTGATTGTGGATCCTATAAGATGAAGTCATTGATAGCTTCAATCTCTTCTCCATTTATCAGGCTGTTGTCTATGCAGTTCAGTGTTGAGAATTTTCTTTTCTTGAGGTTAAGATGCAATCCATATTGATCCTCTGCAGCAAGAGCTTTAAATCCTGCTCCCTTTCAGCAAACAAGGTTGTATCATCTGCATAAGGTAAGTTATTGATGATTCTGATGCAATATTCTCCTTCAAAGAGTCCTGCTGTCAAATAATGTGCTCCACATACAGATTGAATAGATACAGAGAAGATACAACCTTGATGCACATCTTTCTTAATTTTAAACCATGTAGTGTCCCCTTGCTTTGTTCACACAAAACTTCTTGGTCTAGTTTAGATTTCACATGAGTGCAAAATGTTTAAGTGTTTTGGGATTTCCATTCTTCTCAATGTTAATAATTTTTCATGATATACGTAGTCACAAGTCTTTGAATGGTCAATGAAAGCATAAATAGACAGACATTCCTCTGGAATTCTTTGCTTTCAGTCTTAATCTGTCTGACAACAGCAATGATATCTCTGGTGCCACAGCCTCTTCTAAATCCATATTGAACTTCTGATTACTTCAATTATTATATTGCCAATGATAATTGGTGACTGCAATGCTGAAGTTAAAAGCAATGAAAAAGAAATGATAGTCAGAAAGTATGAATTTGGTGACAGAAATAAGACTAGAAATAGAATGACTGAATTTTGTAGATCAAGTGATTTACTCATCACAAACACATTTTATAAAAACAAGATGACTTGACACATTGACTGCATGTAAATCAGATTGATCACATCAGTGGAAGGGTTCAGTGAAGAAGCTAAATATCAGCCATCAAAACAAGGCCAGGCTTACTGTGGAACATCAATTACTCATGTGCAGGTTCAATTTGAAGCTGAAAATATTAAAACAAGTCCTTAAGAACCAAAATTTGATCTTGCATCTATTCCATCGGAATGTAAAAATAATCATAAGTTTGAAACATTGAACACCAATGATCGACCAGATGAGTTGTGGGATAGCATCAATGATATTATTCATGAAGAGAGAAATGGTAATTACAAACATAGGAGAAAGAAAAAGACAAAATGTATGTCAGAAGAAACTGAAAATCCCAATAGAGCATCTAGATGCCAAAGAAAGGGAAGAGTCACTAAAGTAAATGAGTTTAACAGAAAATTTCAAAAGACAGCGTGAGAAGAAAAAGCAAAATAATATAGTGGAATGTGATGAGAACTGGAATTGGAGAATAAAAAGGAGAGCTCACCGGGAATTTCTCAAGCTGAAAGAATGGAAAACAAATTCAAACCCTGAGTTGCACTACAGAGAGATGCTATGGGCAAAAAAATGTGTATAATACAAGATGCATTCAAAAGAAGACAGAATGTACAGAAACAATGTATAGAAAATAAGTGGCTGACACTGAAATATTTCAGGAAGTACCATAATGAGCAAGACGCAATGGTAATGAAAGAAGAATTCAAGCTGCATTGTAAGCATTGACAAAAAATAAGGCCCTAGGAATCAATGGAATACAAACTGACAAGTTACAACTAACAGATGTAGTTCTGAGGGTGATCACTGCTCTATGCCAGGAAATCTGGAGGACAGTTGCCTGGCTGACTGACTAGAAGAAAGATTTGTTGATTTTAAAATATACGGATACCAAAATGAAGGAGGAAATACTGAAATAAGAATGGAGAGCAGCTCAAGAAGATAAAAGCGAAGTATTATAAAAATTAAAAAAAATACACAAGGACTTAGAGTTAGAAAACTAAATAAGAACACGTTTGGTCTTTCACAAGCTGAAAGAGATGTAGGATAAATTCAAGCATCAAATCACAATTACGAAGGAATATATGTGCAGGAAATATTTAAAAAGGTGGCAGAAATATATAGAGTCACTGTACATAAAAGAATTCAACACAGAATCATTTTAGGAAGTAGTATAGGATAAAGAACTAATAGTTTTAAAGGAAGTTCAAGCTGTTCTGAAAGATTGGGGGGAAGATGAGACTCCAGAAATTAACAGAATATCAATTGTGATGCCTCAACAAATAGATATAGCCTTAGACGTACTCAGTTGTCTATGCCAAAAATTTTAAATCCATATTTGTGTCCATTCAAAAGTGAATCTAATAAAATATGACAACTATAGAAGAGTATAATTAATATTAAATGTAAATAAAAATAAGCTGAATATGTTTTGCAAATATGAAAATAGTATATCAATATAGAGCTTCTAGAAATTCAAATTGGATTAAAAATTAGAGATTTCATTGCTGATATCTGATACATGTTGGGTGAAATTCAGGAACACCAGGAAGATACTATGTTTTCTTTGTTATACAAAACATTTCACTGTGTATTTATAATAAATTATGGATAACATTGAGAATAATGCAAATTCCATAATATTTAATTGTGCTCATATAGGATGTGTGCATAGGCCAAGAAACAGTTATTTATACAAAACAAGGTAATACTACAAGTATAAAAATCAGGAAGAGTGTGTGAATCAGGGTTCTATCTTTTCATCATACTTGTTCAATCTGTATGGTAAACAAATAATCCAAGCAGTTGGACTAAATGAGTAATAATTTTGTATTGGAGATACTCATCATCGATATACAGATGACACAACATTGCTTGGTGAAACAAAGAAGACTTGAAGTACTTACTGAAGAAAA
>NW_006399771.1:23239237-23240419 GCF_000299155.1 Elephantulus edwardii | reverse complement strand
AACAACAAAACCAATAACACTTGCTGAAGAAGATCAAGGACTACATACAGCCTTTGGTATATCTCAACATCAAGAAAACAAAAGTCTTCACCACAGGACCAACATTATGATAGATGGAGAAAAAAACTGAAGCAGTCAATTATTTCATCCTGTGTGAATCAACAGTCAACACCCTTGGTACTAAAAGACGTAAAATTAGATGTATTGCATTGAGCAAGTACACTGTCAGGTAACAGTGTGAAATGCTGAGGTGCAATAATGTTAGTTTGAAGGTTAAGGTGTTCCTGATTCAGGCCTTCTCAAGCACCTGTTATGCATCAGTGAATAAGGATGACGAAAGAAGCTTTGTTGTCTTTGAGTTGTGGTACTGGAAAAGGATGGTGGTGTATACTCCATGGACTGTCAAAAGAATAAACAGATATGTCTTGGAAATGTGCAGGCAGAGTACTCCTTTAAGAAAAAGGTGGTGAAGCTTTCATACTTTGGACATTTATCTAGCTGTGTCTATTCCTTGGAAAGTGACATCGTACTTGGAAGGATGGAGGATCAGTGAAGGAGAAGAGGGTCCACAAAGAGATGGATTGACAGTGACATCAACAATGAGCTCTAGTATGTATCAGAAATTATAAAGATGGCACAACACAAGGCAGAGTTCAGGTCAGCTGGTCACTATGAGTCTTGCTTAACAACAGCGAAGAACAATTACTTAAAGGTTGGAGCTCTGTAGTGATTTGAAACTATCAGCAATTCTTCAAAAGATGGATAATCTTTCACAAAATTATAGCTTCTGGAACGTAGTGGTGTGTCACTAGGATTCAGTTTCAATTCTACAGCAATGTATTTGAATTTAAATCCTGAGGATCAATAGACAACAACATGATTGATAAAAGATTGAAGTTGTCGGTTTTGTTTGATTTAAATCTATAATTCGCACCTACAGAAACAGCAATCAAGAAACTAAAAGACATATTGTATTATGCAAATGTGGACCTTATCAAATTATGGCTAACATTGAGAAGAATTGGAATTCCAAAACGATTGTGTTCATGAAAAAAAAAAATATTCTTGTGTGAGCACAAGGGAACACTGAATGGTTTAACATCAGGAGAAATGTGCATCAAGGTTATTACCCTTTCTCCATATCTATTATATCTGTATGTTGTTGTTGTTGTTGTTGTTGTT
>NW_006399771.1:23233716-23237297 GCF_000299155.1 Elephantulus edwardii | reverse complement strand
CCATCAAATTGTATAACCCCATGGTCACTCCTTCTCCAGCATCCTGCACATCCTCATCCCTCTGCTTCCACACTCCCCACCCCCTTGGATCCTCATACTCATTGTAGAGTAATGATTTTATACAATATTTATCCTTGTGAGACTGAATTAGTTCTCTCAGCATAATGCTCTCCAGTTCCTCTCACGTTAGATAATAATTAACAAAATAATTTCTTCTGTGTGCTGTGAAGTATTCCATTGTATGAATGTACCATAATTGCTCAATCCATTCGATTGTGGCTGGACATCTCGGCTGTTTACATGTTCTTACTCTAGGCATATTTTAAGAAGGTCAGTCCTTGGAGAAATGCATCATGCTTGCAACAGCTGATTAGTGAAAGAGGAAGAAAACCCTTAAGATACTGAATTGACACAGTGACTGCAATTGGCTTAAAGGCAGTGAAGATTCTGAAGATATTGCAGGGTCAGATGCTTTATTTGTTTATTATACTTAGAATGACTACAGTTATAACTGACTCATTGTACCTAACAGAAGCGATAACTTATGTATTTCCAGAAATACCTATGTATCATCCGATAAGCATACTAGCTCCAAGATTATTTGGATTTAGACAACCTCTGTAAGACAGAGTTTTCAAGTGTTTAAAACATTTTTCCCCCTAATATTGCAAATCTTTATTGAAGCAGATTGCTATATTTTCCCCCCATGGTGTGATTGGTAGATTCAAACCACAGACTTTTTGCTTAGCAGCCAGTCTGATCCATTAGTCCTACGTATTAGGTAATAAATGAGATTTAAATTTTATCAGTTCTCAGAAGGAAAAAAAAAACGCAGAGAGCTTCAATTCCTCTCTTCCTTGGTCCTTTTTATCTTCCATTATTTCACTTAAAATTTTTATAGTACCAGACATTTGGCTGCATACTAGAAATGGAGGGGTAAATTAAAAGTAACTGCTTTTCTGGAATGCTGTACATTCAAGTATAGAGATTACTTATGAGGGAAAATTATAAATACATGTATATACATAAATGCACTGTATCTTTATAAACAAACTCCAACCCAGATTTCCTCAGAGGAGTGAGTCTTCATATTTATTTTCTCTGGTTTGTTTTTATATTATCAGCTCATATGGCATGCTTATTGATTATATCTGTAGAAGTGATCAATCTGGAAAAGTAATAGTGAACTAATAATATTCTTTCAATTATTTTTTGTCCTCTTTTGCTATTATGATGAAGACATTTGATTTATAGTTGGAACCAAAGGAACAGAATTATAGCAGTTGTTAGATTAGGTAAAGTCTTTTAAAAATTTTATGGTGATAATTGCAATGTTATTTGTAAGCTCATAGTATTCTCACTAATGCATGAATCATATCAATTAACTCTAATAGGGACAGCAGAGTAAGAAGCATGGAATAACTAAGATATAATTTGTATTGGATGAATAAATGGTTCCCTGGATCACACAACTGGCTCTATGATTATATAACCCCTTAAAAATGAGATTAAAATAAGATCTGTCCTTTACAGAAACTTTCCTCTTAAATGTTTGCAATTTTAAATGTTTTTGCACAAAAAGTACTCTTTTGAGTTAGATTTTAACCATATGGAATAATAACTATGTTATTAATTAAAACTAAAAATATACTTTTTTCAGTGATAAAGCTTTTGATCCTCAGCAAATACTCTTTTTTACTTGACACAATTATTGTGTACCCTTGCAGTCATTTCGACTGATAGTGACCTCATGTGACAGAGTATTTCCCCAGAGGGTTTTCCAGGACACAGTCTTTAAGAAGGCATATCAGCAAGTCTTTCTTCCATAGCGCCAGTAGTTGGTTTTGAACTTCCAATATTTCAGTCTAATACTTAACTATTGCATTATCAGGGACAGTCATTTCTATGATATTTCTTTAAAATGCAAACATACCTTAACTGATTTTTGCTTCTTCTTTGGAGAGACATAAACTGGAGAGGTTTAGCATGCACAGTTAGGATCAAGTGGTAGAATTCCCTCAACATTTCATTCAACTGGGCTTTGTTGTGAAAAACTTAGAAAACTCGAACTCATTCCACTGAGTCAGAAATTACCTTCCTTTGAAATGTCGGAGACTGTAAATTCCATGGAAGTATATTTTTCCAGATTTCTAAAGCACACCCTAGAAAATGGTATACTCTATGTAAAACAGATTTGTTTTGGTTTTTGTTTTGTTTTGTTTTTGTTTTTTCTTTTGGCAGCCTTTTGAACATACTACAGTATATTCAATCTTCTTCAACACAACAATTCATAGGTATCAATTCTTTTTTAGTCTTCTTTATTCATTATCTAATTTTCACATAAAAACTGAACAAAATACCTTGAATGTTTGTAGGAGCTTATGCTATTAATCTTCACTGTGACTCTATCTTCAACCTTCTGGCATACCTCAAGACTTCCTTTCTTATGTAGTATTTCACTGTTTCTTTATTTTGGAGTAATTGTCCCTGACATCATGACTTTACAAATAGATTCACTAAAAGATACTGATTCTCACTTTGTCCTGATTTTCAAATTTTAATTTTTTAGTTAAGAAGGAAATGATAATGCTTAAGATGTTTGCTTTTTATAATGGAATTAGATTTTCCTCAAACTTTGTTATTGAGAGACAGTGCCTTTCAGTTGGCTGCACAGCTCCCTATGGACTAGGCGCCAGAGCTTCCTCTGTTGATACATGTATTTAAATTTATGTACCAATCATTAATGAGAAAGATAGAAAAAATATTTGAATCAACTTTTTCAGACTGAAATTGATCAAATACATAATCAAGATGCATTAAATGGTGAAAAATGCAAGAATTAGAAAGAAGAAAGCATTGGTAGTTCTAAAATACACAGTTGGTAGAAGTGAGGTCAGATATCATATGATACAATATTTTATAATAAAAAATATTTATTACAAATATTTATTTTTAAAATGTAAGTTGATGTGTTTCATTGAGTTGCAATTGACCAAAAGACAATCCTCCATAAGGTATTCAGAAGCAATAAATTGCATGAAAGGAGATTGCCCATCCTTCTGTGAAGCAACTGGTAGATTTGAATTATGTGCCTTTGGGGTTTTAGCACCACTTCAAACTGATAGATGCTAGCAATATATATACACCTTGTGGTATGGAATAGATAAGATTCAAAATAACTACCTCTGTGGAAGTAGAAGTGGAGAAGCTCAAAATCATCAGTCAGGACAAATCCAGGTGCTGACTCTGGAATAAATCATCAATTGCTCATATGTCAGCTAAAACTGACAGAGAAAAAAAGTCAAAGTTCACACAAGCCAAAAACCAAAAGTAACTGCATTCCATTTGAGTTTAGAAACCATTTTTAAAAGTGTGGAATACTAATAACCGAACACCAGAGAATTTGTGGAATGATATCAAGGGCATAAGACATAAGAAAGCAAATGATCATGAAATTAAGGGAATGAAAGAAAAGACTAAATATTATGTTCATATTATAACGAACATAAAAAGATTAAAGTAGTCAAGGATTTAATTTTTCTTGAGTAAGCAGTCAATCTGTTAGCTGAAATAACAGATGG
>NW_006399771.1:23227821-23232561 GCF_000299155.1 Elephantulus edwardii | reverse complement strand
CCAAGAAAACAAACAGATTCATCCTAGAGAGGGTTATACCAGGCTACTCCTTGGAGGCAAGGATTCTGGGGCTTTGTCTGACATACTTTGGACATGTTGCCAGGAGGGATGGGTCCTTGGAGAGGGACATCATACTTGGTAGGGTATAGGGACAGCGCAGGAGGGGAAGACCCTCTATGAGGTGGATTGATTGAGTGACTGGGGTCATTGGGATGGGTGTGTTAGAGGCAACGCAATTGGCACAGGATAGAGCAGGATTTAGGGCTGTTGTACATAGGGTCACTATTAGTCGCAAACAACTCGACGGCACATAACAACAACAACAACAAGCAGTAAAAGCTCATGGAATCAGAAATTAATCAAGTAATGCCTAGCAATAGAGAAATATGTTGTGAAGAAACAAAGATGTCACTTTAAAGATTAAGGTGCACCTTTCCAGAAGCCTTCATTTTTCGAGCATATAAAAATGTATGTGTGAAATCTGTCTACAACCATACCACCCTAAACACACCTGATCTCATCTGATATCACAAACTAAACAGGGACTGTCCTACATAGTACTTGGATGGGAGACCACTTGAGACTACCACCAGGTGCTATACACTTAAAAAAAAAAAAAGATAAAAATGCAAAAAATGTGTGTGTGTGTGTGTGTGTGTGTGTGTGTGAGAGAGAGAGAGAGAGAGAGAAATCTGAACAATGAATAAGGAAGACCAAAGAAATTATATATTTGATTTATGATGTCATCAAAGAATGCTGAATATAAAATGGATTTCCAGGACAAAAAAATTTAACTTGGAGAAATTACAGTCAGAGTGATCCTTAGAAGCAAGTATTGTTATTGTTGTTGTTAGGTGACATAGAGTCAAGTTCAACTCATAATGACCCTATGAACAACAGATATGAACCCTATACTATTTTGTAGTGTTCTTTTTATCACTGGCACACTTAAGACCATTGCTACAGCATCTTTGTCAATTCATTTCATTGAGGGTCTTTCTCTCCTTCTCTGAATCTCCATCTTTCCAAGTATGATGTCCCTTTCTAAGAAATAGCCCCTCCTAACAATGTGCACCAAATTTGTAAGCGGAAACTTTATCATCTTTGTCTCCAAGGATCACTATGACTGCACTTCCTCTAAGACTATATGACATTCCGTGGGATAGTCATTATTCTTTGTTCTTTTGACATTCCGTGGGATAGTCATTATTCTTCTCCAACACCACAACTCAAAAGGATTGTGTTTTCTTTTATCTTTATTCATTGTCCAGATCTCAAAGAAGCAAGGACATTGAGATTAATTTTATCTTTATCATACACATTGAACATGTTATTTGGATAGTCTAATCTCTAGAGAAGAATATCATGCCTGCTAATGTAGAGAGTCAGCAAAAAAGAGGAAAACCCTCTAAGAGATTAACTCATACAATGGCATTCTGCTTCATTAAGGTACCTTTTGCTTTATACAATTGTTGTTGTTGTTAAGTGCCATCAAGTGATAGACGACTCATAGTAACTCTCAGACCTAGACCTGAAAACTTGTATAACTTTCATCATTTCTCCAAGTTCATAGACTTTTCGGAGGCAAGCTATTTCAGAAGTGGATACCACTCCTGCTTACAAGCTTGCTTTAATGTGGAAGCTCTACCAAACACTGTCCACCATCAGTAACTGTCATTTTGTTCAACCTATCAGTGTCACAGTATTTAGCATCACAGCAACCATGAGTTACCTCTGTACAAGAAATGGACAGACCAGCGCTATGCCACTTAGAAAAATGTTTGACTAAAACAATTAAAACCAGGCCTGAGGGCCACAGTTTAAAATCACCACCTTTGGCTTGATAACATCACTTTCTGTCCACTAGACCAACAGAACTCTTTCATTGTTGTTATTTTTGTTAAGTGTCATCAAGTGGTAGACGACTCATACCAACCCTATGAATGAAAGACCTGATCACTTGTATGATTTTCACCATTTCTCCAACTTCATAGCATTTCTGGAGGCAAGCTATTTGGAAGTAGATGCCATTCTTTCTTCCAAGCTTGTTTTCTACAATTACTCATATATATCTAAGGGAGCTCTGGTGGTCTAATGGCAAGAAGCTGAGCTGAAATCCCAAAGTCACTTGGTTCAAGGGAACCAGCTGCTCCTCAGGAGAAAGATGGCCAATCTTCTTCCATGCAACTAACTGCTTCTGAAAAGCCAGTGATGGGTCAGCTATACGTTGGTTCTGACTTGAAGTATACAACAACAAAAAACAACATGTATACCATATTTATATAATCAATTACCAGTATTCTATGTCTGCTTTCCTCCTGTCTTTTCAAGTCCTCATTGAACATTTCCCAATTATTTACCCCGCTCCACCCATCAACCTCTGTTATTCCAATGACTTTTTTCTCTTCCCTTTTTCTGCCTTTCCTGCTCCCCTTTTCCTTCCCCTTTGAACATTTGGACCTATCACGATAATATCCATAAGCACTATTTATCCTTAAGTAACTGAGTTATTTCACTCAACATAATGCTCTTGCAAAAAGAGAAAGGGCCACATATATGACAACTTAACAGAGGAAAACTGTCCCCATCCACAGCACCAATAACAACAACAACAACAACAACAACAAAATCCCCATGAGGTCAGACATGTCCTCCATGCTCCCGTATCTCTTTCTATTCATCTCAACTCCAATTTTAGTTCTTTACTGGGTCCAAAATTTGATGTGATAACTCACAAATCTCAGAGAACCATAGTGGGTAGTCAAAAGTTATATTTAAGATTAACAACAGAATACACAATCAAGATAGCTTCCAAAATGTGCATACAGGCACCTCAGCCTTGAGTCTTACGGCATTTCCAAGTTCTCAGGACTGCCTATATGGGTTTCTCCCCACCCCTAATGTCCCATTTCGTGTCATTTCTCCAGTTTGGCCATAGCTGTCGCTGCCATCTCAAAGTGTGTCCTACATTTTCCTGCTTTATTATGTTGGGAAAGATCTCTTTCCTCTTCCCTGGCAGGGAAGAGTTCTGATTCTTCTAGGTAGAGCTATTTAATCTGTTGTTGAGAGCAGCTGATCCTCTTGTAGATTGTTGAGACTGGCCAATTACCTTGTGGAATGGTAGTAGCCCATCTCTTTGTGGATAGGTGAACATGCTCCTTTCACATAGTCCCACCCACCTACATAGCAGAGGGGTGACATGTTTGACCTCATGTTGTTGTTGTTGTTGTTAGGTGCCATCAAATTGAGTATGACTCATAGTTACTCAATGAAAAAAAGATATGAACCCTGTTGTATCCTGTGCCCTCATCTCACAGTCTGATACACAAGAGCCCATTACAGCAGTCATCATGACAATCCACCTGTTTGAGGACCTTCCTCTTCTTTGCTTACCTTCCACACTTCCTAGCACCATGTTACTCTCCAAGAAATAGCACCTTCTAGTAACTTGATGTCATGGGAATTGGTTTTGTGTTATTGATGCTGTGAAGGGGTATTATTTCCTTCTGTAAAGTTTATCAGGGTCAGATATGGCTGTCTCAATATGGCCCTTACTCTTACTCAGTTGGTGCCAGGAGCAGGGTTCAATGCAATGGCTCCATACTCATGGAATTGTGAGATTTTGTAAGACACTAGGAGTTTGGAAAGTAGAGTTAAAATGATTGCTTTTAACACTATTTTAAAATGGTCTTTGGCCTGAGGCATACCATGTGTGGGTAATATAGTCTGGGAATGGAGAGTGAAATTGAAACCCTTAATTCCTCGAAGAGTTTATGTGTTAAAGGTTGTTTTGATTTAACTTTATGCTTATTGCTGGAGAGAGGGGTTGGTCAAACAATAATAAGACATATTGTATAAACAATTAGGGAGTTTGCTGCTGCAGTGCTAATATGCATGATATAAATGAGTTATTATGTGCCATTGGGTCCCCTGCAATTCATAGGCAACACATAGTGACCCTAAGTATGATAGGCCTGAATCCTGCCCTATTCCGAACCACTCTTACTATCTCAGACACACAAACCTTCATGACCCCAGTTCCTGTGTCAATCCATCTCATCCAGGGACTTCCTCTCCTGTGCTATCCCTCCACCCTTCCATGCATAATACCTTTTTTCCAAGGATGTAGCCTCCTGGTTACACACCCAAAGTATATGATGCAAACCTTCAAAAGCCTTGCCTCCAAGGAACAGCTTGATTTCACCTTCTCTAAGACAGACTTATTTGTTCTCTTGATATGTTCAAGACTATTCTCCAGCACCACAAGTCAAAAGAATTAATTCTTATTCTGTCATCCTTAGTCATTTCCCAGCTCTCTGATGCATAGTAAGTAATTACAAAGACCATGATTTGAATCATGCATCCCTTAGAGTCTCGAAACTGACAACATTGCTCTTTATTACATAGGAGAGGTCTCTGACAGCAGATTTCCCTAACGTAACTTGTCTTTTGATTTCATGACTGTTGGTGTCAAGAATGATGATTGTGGAGCTGGGCAAGCTCAAATTATTAAAAACTTCAATCTATTCTTCACCTATCATGTTGCTGCCAGTTGGCCCTATGGTGAGAATCTTTGTCTTCTTGATCTTGAGCTAAAATCCATACCAAAACTACTATCCTTGATATTCTTCAGAAAACACTTCAAGTCCTCCTCAGTTTCTGCAAGCAAGGTTGTATTATCTGCATACTGCAGGTTGTTGATGAGTCTGAAAGACCCCAAACTAGGGCTTTACCCAGACC
>NW_006399771.1:23219872-23222021 GCF_000299155.1 Elephantulus edwardii | reverse complement strand
TCTTTGTCCAACTGCAGTTTCTTTTCATATTGCTTCGATCCCTTAGTGCCCAGGTGCCCTGTCTGTCTAGACCCTGCTTTATTTCTTTCTTTTTTACTCACTACTGTGGCCATGATTTTTGTCAAATTCCTCTCTTGATGGCAGTCTCGCGGGTCCTCACGTTCCTCTCTTTCTTTCTTTTCTCGCTCTGCCTTCTCATCCTCTGTCTCCCTCTTGTGGTACACTTTCTCAGCTTCTTTCACTACATCCCTCAATGTAAAATCTTGTAACCCCTCTACGTGCTGTATTTTTTTCCTGATGTCTGGAGCAGAGTGCCCAATGAAGGCCATAACTACTGCTGTTTTCTGTCCCTCTGACGCGGGGTCAAAGGGAGTGTATCTCCTCTCCTATAGGCATCCATTAGTCTTTCTAGGAACACAGAGGGGGGTTCGGTAGGTCCTTGAAGGACTTCTCTTACCTTAGCCAAATTAGTGGGGCATAGCGCAGCCCCTCTGAGACCCGCTATGAGAGCCCAGCGGTAAGCGGATAGCTACTCCCTACTTTCAGCAGTGTTATAATCCCATTTGGGGTGAATGAGAGGAAATCCCGCATCCATGGCAGCAGGAGTCTGGACTGGTTGTCCTGCAGCCTCTTGGACATTCTTCCTGGCTTCCGTCTGAATTCTCTCTCGCTCCTCAGTAGTAAGAGGACCTGGAGAAGTTGCTGGCAATCATCCCAGGTGGGTTGGTGAGAGAACATGGGGGACTCAATTAGTCCAATAAGCCCTGTGGGGTTATCTGAAAAGGAAGGATGATTAGTCTTCCAATTATAGAGGTCAGCAGCTGAAAATGGCCAGTACTGGAGGGGTTGGAGTTGTCCTGGCTCTGGTGGCCCTCTGTACACTCCTAAGGGGAGAGCCACAGTGGAATCTGGGCTCTCCAGACCCCTCCGTCTGCGAGTCCCCTGTGCTGGTTCCTGCGGGGCACTCGCAGGGATGGGGGGACCGGGATCAACGTGGCCCTGATGTGGGGGAGGATTGTGGCACATCTCAACCACTCAGGTGGATTTTCAATCTCAGGATAAATTTTGGGTGGTGCCGATGGTGCAGCTTCTGGGGCCAGAGGAACTCTGGACTCAGAAGTTCGGGTTTTTAGGGCTAATGCATGCGGAGGGGTGGTATGTTTCTTCAAAACCCAAGGTTTTACCCACGGCGGTGGATTCTGCACTAAATCCTGCCACACGATGATGTATGGCTGTTGGTCAGGTTGCGCATTTGGTCCTTCCTGGAAAGCAAGATCTTTAACCGCCAAAATGATTGTTAAGTCAAATGCTCCCTCTGATGGCCAACCGACTCCCAGAGCGGGCCACTCAGAGTTACAGAATGTTTGCCAAGGTCCTTTTTTAACGTTAACAGAGAGATTATTAGCCCTGGTTCTTACTTCAGAAAAATGTCCTAAAGTCAGGGATAAGGGTGTCGTCATATTCTGTCCCATATCAGTTGCCTACAGAACACATCAGACACTCACAAGAAAACAAGACACACAGGAAGCTCTCTTCAGGACAACCAATTGAAAGCTGCTTCAGACGGGAGAGCCCTCTGGGCCCCTCCTCTCCGGCGGGACACTCTAAGTCCCTCAGATGGACCAGAGACTATTAAAGCCTCTGGATCCGTATTCTACCCAAAGGGACATCTCCCTAGGGCTGTCACTCGTGCTTTTTCAAGCATATCTGCTTTCGCCACAGTCACAAACTGAAAGTAAGCTGAAAATAAAACAGACTTACGAACACACAGGTTTGGCGGCGCCGCACAGACAAAGAAACGAAGACATTTTAGAGGATCTTCTTACCTCCAAGTGGCTGACTGGTGGGTTGTGGGGGTGACTGCTTGATCCTTATGACCCCCAAATGAAAGACCCCAAACTAGGGCTTTACCCAGACTGGGCGCGACCCCGAGCAACTCACACCAGATCCACTCGCTGTAATCACAAGAGGCTTTATTGACGAAGCTTCGAGACGACTTGTATCTCACACAGGAGACAGGGAAGTCGACCCCGAGCCCCAAAAAGCAAGGGAATTTATACTAGATCTAGGGGTTCTTTGGCGTGGAATTAGCTCATTGGCTCTTTGGAAAACAAGACGTTCAATTTTAGGTCAGTTACCTCCTGCTGAC
>NW_006399771.1:23210084-23219042 GCF_000299155.1 Elephantulus edwardii | reverse complement strand
CATTCAGAGTAGCTTGAACTTTCTCCTTCATCACTATTGCCTCTTAATGATATGTTGTTTCATGAAATTCTTTGCCAGCCAATTCTTTTTGTTAGTGTGTAATCTGCCCTGAGGCTAGTTGGTACTAAAAGGAGGAGATAGGGCTCTGGAGAAATGCTTGTTGAAAGCAGATTAGAAAACATGAAGCTAAGCCTGGGGGGGGGGGGGATGATTAAGCACACATAGTATTCTGAGGAGATTTGCATTTGAATAGAACTTCCTTGGGTTTTTTGTGTACATTTGAAAGAAAGAAGAAAAGGCAACTTAGACCTTTTAAAACTAGAATAAGGAGTCTGGCTTCTGAGGCTGAGTATGCCCTTTCCAACACCTGGATCCACCTGAGTGGAATAAAGAGTCTTGTAGCAATGAAGAGACAGAGTGAGTTGAACATATTCTATCAGCATCGTTAATCTAGTATGCACATTGATAACCACACAAACATTGCTCACTTTGATAAGCAGGGAATTGTGTGGACTCCCAGTTGTTGACTTGGCCCTATGTGAGGGCTAAGACTGAGTGAAAGGACCAGTCAGTCTGTAACACAAGAAGAGTGGAGATTCCTGAGTTCACAGCAGATGCCCATTTGGATCTAGCTTTGGATGATTTGAGATGAGTTGACCAAACCCCAAGATGTTCCATTCTATGAGCTAGTGTTGATTGCTGCAATGTGATGAGTTAGTCTTTCCTGGAAAAATCTAACTGGAACAGAAGATTCTTCAGTGAAAGGAACATACTTGTTTCTTCAGAGTACTGGTGTGATAGTGATAGGCAAAACAGGTATTGGCTATCTAAAATTGGGGGGGGGATTAAAACATCAGGAATGAAATTGGTGATTACACACTTTCACAAATATGTTGTTATTGTTATGTGCCATCAAGTCACCTGCAACTCATAGTGATCCTATGTACAACTGCTCCAAACCTGCACTATCCTGAGCCAGTCTCACTGACTCCAACACTCCTAATTAAATTGGCCCAGTTATCATGTCAATTCATCTCATCCAGGGTCTTTCTCTCCTGCACTGTCCCTCCACCATTCCAAGCACATGTCCTTCTCCAAAGACTGGTCCCTCCTTGACATCTACCCAAAGTATGTGAGATGGAGCTTCAAAATCCCAGCCTCCAAGAAGAAATTTGGTTTCACCCTCTCCAAGACAGATCTATTTGCCCTCTGAACAGTCCATGATATGTTCAATAATACTCTTCTCCAGCACCACAACTCAAAGTTCCATTATCCTTAGTCATTGTCAAGCTATCTAATGCATAGCAAGTAATTGCAAAGACCATGGCCTGGATCAGGTGCACCTCTATCTCTAGACTGTCTATTATTGCTCTTCAGCACTCTAGAGAGGTCCATGACAGTAGATTTGACCAATGCAATTTGTCTTTTGATTTTATGAATGCTGTTGCCAAGAGTGTTGATTGTAGAGTCAAAGATGAAATTATTAACAACTTCAATCTCTTCTCCATATACATGGTGCACTAATTAACCCAGTGGTAAGAATTGGGTTTCAGTCCATATTGAAAACTACCATTCTTGACTTTCTGCAGCAAACATTTCAAGTTTTCCTCAATTTTGGCAAGCAAAGTTGTATCATCTGCATAACGTAGGCTCCTCCAATCCTGATGCCACACTCCTCTTCAGAAAGTCTAACTTTTTGAATGAACTGTTCTTCGTATAAATTGAGAAGTTATGAAGATAGGAAGCATCGCTGACACACTCCTTTCCTGATTTTGAGCCATACAGTGTTTCCTTCCTCTGTTTTGAAGACTGCTTCCTATTTCAAGTATAGGTTTTGCATGAGCACAATCAAGCGTTTTGAGATTTCCACACTTTCCAAGGTTAGCCACAATTTATTGTGATCCACACAGTCAGATGCCTTTGCATAGTCAATGAAGCCCTGAATGACATTCCTCTGGTATATTGAATGTGGATATTAATTTTTTTAATGTAAGAATTTTAATGATTGGAAAAGCCAGAAGATTGCTTATAGAGTCTTTCAATATGTCTTTTCTAGCATGGCTTTTTTATGTGACTGGCAGAACTATGCAAATGAGGTGTGTTGGCCTATTCACAAAAGAATTGGCTATCTATCATTCCATGAAGGGATTTTCCAGTTTCAACAATCTATAAGAGGATTGGCTAGTTTCACCAATAAAATTAATTACTCAAATCAGAAGAATCAGAATCCTCCCCAGCCAGATAAGAGGAAAGAGACTTTCCCTACCATGGTAAAGCAAAAAAATATAGGTGATACTTTGAGATGGCAGCAGTAGCCATGGCCTAACTAGAGAAGTGATGTGAGATGGGACTTTGGGATGGGGGAAGAGGGAAGTCAATATTGGTAAGTTTGAGAACTTTGTTGGATAATAGAAACCAATATTGGCAGTACTGAGAACTTGAAAATACTGTTCTGGAGCCATAAGACTTGTGACTGAGGTGTCTGAGTGTACCTTTTGGGAGCTAGTCTTTACTATATTCTGTTATTAATATAAACTTTGACTCCCCCAATATGATTCTGTGTAATCTGTAAGCTATAACATCAGATTTTGGACCCATTAAAGCAATAAGATTTGTGTCGAGATGAGTAGGAAGAGGTATTGGAGTGAGAGGACATATCTGACCTCACAGTAACTGGTTTCTGTGTTCGATGATGTGGATGGGGACAGTTTCCCTCTGAAACATTGAAAAAGGTTAGATATGGCTGTCTTCACATGGCCCTTGCTCTTTTTATAGCTCTCTTGTCTCTCCCAAGTTATATAGTATTTTATAAAGTCTGTGTTCCTTAATACTGCATTGCATTCCATTGTATGAAAATATCATCACATTTATTAATCCGTTCATTTATTTATGGGCATTTAGGCTGTTTCAATTTTCTTACTATTGTGAATAACTATGCTATGAACATAGATATACATATCTCCATTTGTGTCTCAATTCTGATTTTCTTGGGATCTATTCCTAAATGTAGAATTGCTGGATCATATGGGATTTCTATGTTCAGGTTCTTGAGGAAACAGCAAACTGCCCTCCATAGCAATTGTACCATTCTACAATCCCACAAGGAGTGCATAGGAGTTCCAATCTCTATGTATCCTCTCCAAGTTTTATTTGCAGTGTTGTTAAACTTGGTACTGCTGTTGGAGTGATATAGTATCTTTTATGTATCTTTTCTGTGTTTTGCCCAGTTTAAAATTGGCTCATCAGGGTTTTTTGGAGGTTTTTTGGTGGGTTTTTTTGTTTGTTTGTTGGTTTTTATTTTTTTCTTGTCGAGGCCCTGTGTTTTGTAAACTTTAGTTTTGAAATTTTTATCTGAAATGCAGTTGCCAAATGTTGTTTTGGGCTTTTTGGGTTTTGTGTGTGTGTATGTTTTGTGTTTTCTTTTTTTTTTTCTTCCTCTTTGAGCATTCTTTTAACTTTACTGGAGCATATTGATCCACACAGAAATTTGATTGTCAGCAAGTCCTATTCAATAACTTTATCTTCTGCAGCCTGAGCATTTTGGCCTATATTTGTAAGTCTATTCATGCCATAGTTTGTTGTTGTTGTTGTGTGCCGTTGAGTCGTTTGTGACTCATAGCGACCCTATGTACAACAGCCCTAAACCCTGCTCTATCCTGTACTAATCTCATTGCCTCTGACACACCCATCCCGATTACCCCAGTCACTGAATCAATCCACCTCATAGAGGGTCTTCCCCTCCTGCGCTGTCCCTCCACCCTCCCCAGCATGATGTCCCTCTCTAAAGACCTGTCTCTTACAACATGTCCAAATTATGTCAGGTGAAGCCCCAGAATCCTTGCCTCCAAGGAGCAGCCTGGTTTAACTATCTCTAGGATGAATCTGTTTGTTTTCTTGGCAGTCCATGGTACATTCAATACTCTTCTCCAGCACCACATAGTTTAAAGCTTCTAATTTTGTCCCATTTTGTCTCTTATGATCTTTATGGTTTTGATTTTTACTCCTGGATCTCTGATCTGCCTTACTGTGGACCTTGTTTCAGTTTTCTGTAGGTTGATGTACAATTTTGCCAACCCATTTGTTAAAGAGAGGGTCATTTCCCAATTTATAATGTAGGTTGGTGGGGTTTTTTTTTTGTTTTTGTTTTGTTTTTTAACCTTGTCAAATGTCAGTGGCTGTGAGTTGTTGTGGTTATGTGCCATCAAATTGGTCTGTGACTCACAGTGAGCCTATGTACAACAGCTCTGAAGCCTGCCCTGTCCTGAGCCAATCTCATTGACTCAGACACTCTTAGCCCCATTGCCTTAGTCACTGTATCAGTCCATCTCATCTGGGGTCTTCCTCTCCTGGTACTTTCCCTCCACCCATTGAAGCACGATGTCCTTCTCCAAGGATAGGTCCCTCTAGGCCACAAGCTCAAAGCATGTAAGATAGACATGCAAAATCTTAGCCTATAAGGAGAGACTTGGGATTCCTTTTCTCCAATATAGACTTATTTGTTTTTCTTGATGGTCCATAGTATGTTTAAGACTCTTCTCCAGCACCACAACTCAAGGGCATCTATTCTTCCTCTAAAGTTCTTAATCATTATCCAGTTTATTTATGGCTTCTTGATGCTGTTGCATTGAGCTATTTGTCTGTCATCATACCAATACCACACTGTTTGGTATCTATGGTGGTTTTCACTTTGATGTTGTTTGTTGTTGTTTTTATGTGCTGTCGAGTTGACTGTGACTTATAAATACCCTATGTATAACAACCATAAACCCTGCTCTAGGCTGTGCAAATCTTATTGTCTGACACATCTACCCCCATTACCCCAATCACTGAAATCAATCCATCTTATCGAGGGTCTTCCTTTCTTGCACTGTACCTCCAGCATCCCAAGCATGACGTCCCTCTCTAACTGGTCCTGCCTTGCAACATGTCCAAAATATGTCAGACAGAGCTTCAGAATCCTTGCCTTTATGGAACAGCCTGGTTTCTCCCTCTCTAGGATGAACCTGTTTGTTCTCCTAGTAGTCCATGGTATATTCAATACTCTTTTCCAGCAGCAAAGCTCAAGGCATCAATTCTTCTTTTATCACTCCTAGTGATATGTTGAAAGTCCAGCTTTCTGGCACATAGAAAGCAATTGCAAAGACTATGGCCTTGATCAGGTGAACCTTTGTTTTGATGTTGGGAAGTTAAATACCTCCATCTTAATTTTTGTTTTTCAGAAGAGCTTTGCTAATTCTGGGTCTCTTTCTTTTCCAAATTAAACTGGAAATTGCTTTTTCTAACTCCCTGAAGAAGAAATTCGTTTTCTCTTTTGGAATTGCATTGAAGCTGCCAATTGTTTTTAATAAAATTTTCATTTTCACAGTGTCCACTCTTCCTTTTCATGAACAGGGAATATTGTTCCATTTAATTAGGTCTCTTATTTTCTCTTGTAGCAATATTTTGTAGTTTTCCTTACAAAGATCTTTTGTATCTCTAATTAGATTTATTCCTAACTATAATCTTGTAGTTGACTATTGTAAATTATATTGCTTTCCTAGTTTCCTTTTCCTTGTTTTCTTTGTTGTTGTAAAGAAATGCAACTGGTTTATATAAGGTGATCTTATACCTTGCCATTTTCCTAAAGAAGACTGCTAAATCTTAAAATTTTTTGTTATTCTTTGGCTTTTTTTGTGCTTACTGTCTTGTCATCTGCATTTATCGATAATTCACCACCTCTTTGCCAATTTGGATGTCCTTTTTATTTCCTTTTCTTACGTTATTGACCTATCTAGAACTTCTAAGAAATTATTACATGTTGTTGTTGTTATGTGCTGTCAAGTTGTAACTCATAGCGACCCTATATACAAAAGCCCTAAAGCCTACCCTATCCTGTGCCAATCTCACTCTCTGACACACCTGTACCTATTACCCAAGTCACTGAATCAATCCATCTCATCAAGGGTCTTCCTCTCCTTCGCTGTCCCTCCACCCTCCCAAGCACGATGTCCCTCTCCAAGGACTGGTCCCTCCTTGTAACATATCCAAAATATGTCAGACAAAGCTTCAGAATCCTTGCCTCCAAGAAGCAGCTTGACTTCAGCCTCTCAAGGACAAATGTGTTCATTCTTTTAGCAGTCCATGCTATATTCAACACTCTTTACCAACACCATAGCTCAAAGGCATCAGTTCTCCTTCCTTCATTCCTAGTCATTGTCCAGCTCTCTGATGCATAGCAAGTGATTGCAAAGACCATGGCATGTATCTGGCACACCTTAGTCTCTAGAGTGACATAATTACTCTTCAATACCCTATAGGGTCTCTAAGCACAAACTTTCCCATAACACTATGTGTTTTAATTTCTTGGCTGCTGGTGACAAGAGTGTTGATTGTGGAGCCAAACAAACTAAAACTTTAAACAATCTCAATCTCTTTATCCATCATGATGCTGCCAATCAGCCCAGTGGTGAGAATCTTTATTTTCTTGATACTGAGCCGCAATTCACAATGAAGGCTACAGTCTCTGATCTTCCACAGCAAGCGCTGCAGGTCCTCCTTACTTTCAGCTAGCAGGATTGTGTCATCTGCATAATGCAGATTGTTGAAGAGGCTTCCTCCAATTATGATGCCACATTTCTCTTCATAATAATTTCTCCTGGATAATCTGTTCTGCATAAAGATTGAAAAGGTATGGAAATAGGATACATCCCTGTTGTACACTCTTGCCAATTTTGAACCCTGCAGTGTTTCCTTGCTCTTTTCTGATGACTTCCTCCAGGTTCAAGTATAGGTTTTGCATTAACATGATCAAGTGTTCTGGGATTTCCATTCTTCTCAGAGTTAGTCACAGTTTATTGTGATCCTCACAGTCAAATGCCTTTGCATAATCAATGAAATATAGATAGACATTCCTCTGGTACTCCCTGCTTTCACCCAAGATCCTTCTGACATTAGCTACAATATCCCTAGCACCACAACCCCTTGTAAACCCAGCCTGCACTTCTGGTAGTTTTCTGTTGATGTACTGATCCAGCCGTTTATTGATAATTTTCAGCAGAATCTTGCTTGCATGTGATATTAATGATAATGTTCGATAATTTCCACACTCTGTCGGATCACCTTTCTTTGGAATGGGAACAAATATAGATCTCTTCCAGTTAGTTGGCCAGGTGGTTGTTCTCCAGATTTCTTGGCACACCTGGTGAGTACATGTAGGGCAACATTTGTTAATTGAAATATGTCAATTGGTACACCATCAATTTCTGGGGCCTTATTTTTAGTCAATTCTTTCAAATAGTTTGAACTTCTTCCTTCAATCACCCCAGGCTCTTGCTCATATGTTGTTTCATTAAATTCTTCTATGTCTGCCAATTCCTTTTGGTATAATGACCCTGTATACTTTTAATACATCCAAGATGATTTAATATTCTGCCCAAAGCATCATTAAGCATTGCAACTTGAGGCTTGAATTTCTTCTTCAATTCCTTGAGCACAAGAAATGCTGAGTGTGTTCAGTCCCTTTGATTTTCTGATTCCAGCTCTATGCACATTTCATTATAATACTTTACTTTGTCTTGCTGCACTGCCTTTTGAAATCTTCTGTTCACCTCCTTAATTCTTGATTTCTTCCTTCTACTTTGGCTTCTCGATGCTTTAGTGCAATATTCAGAGTTTCTTCTGAAATCCATTTTAGTTTTTTCTTCCTTCTGTGTCTTTACAATGACCTTTTGTATTGAGCAAATTTGTCTGGTCCAGTTGCAAGGGAAATGCCTTTCATCTATCTCCTTTGAGCATGATGGTGACTCTTAGTTCTGCATATGTGTATTTTTCACTACGGCAAGAACATTCCTCTCTATTCCAATCTGCTGAATGTTTTAATCAGGAAAGATGTTGGATTTTGCGGTTCTTATTATTTGTTTTGTTAATGTGTTATGATGGATACATTAATTGTTTTTCTTATGTTGAACTGGGATGCTGGGCTCTATGAGGAGAAGAGTGCCATCAAGATTGGAGGTAGACTCATCAACAATCTGCATTATGCAGGTGACACAGCCCTGCTAGCTGGAAATGAGAAGGACCTGAAGTGCTTACTGCAGAAGGTCAAGGACTGCAGCCTTCAATATGGATTGAAGCTCAACATCAAGAAAACAAAGATTCTTAACACTGAGCTGATTAGCAGCGATATGATGGATGATGAGAGATTGAGATTGTTGACAACTTTAGTTTGCTTGGCTCTACAGTCAACACTTTTGGTACCAGCAAGCAGGAAATGAAAAGATGAATTGCATTGGGAAAGTCTGCTGTCAGTGGCCTCTCCAAAGTACTGAAGAGCAATGATCTCAGTCTGGAGACTAAGGTTTGCCTGACATAGGCCATGGTCTTTGCAATTATTTGCTGTTCATAAGAGAGCAGGACAATGACTAGGGATAATAAAAGAGTTGATGCCTTTGTACTTTCGTGCTGTAACAGAATACTTAATATACCATGGACTGCTAGGATAACAAACAAGTTTGTCCAAAAGAGGGTAAAGGCAGGCTGCTCCTTGGAGTTAAGGATTCTGAAGCTCTGTCTGACAAACTTTGGACATGTATGTCCATGTATCTCCAGGATCAGTCCTTGGAGAGGGATATCATGCTTGGGAGAGTAATGGCACAGAGCAGGGGAGGAAGATCCTCAATGACATGGATTGATTCAGACACTGGGGTAATTGGGATGGTCGTGTTGTCAGAGACAATAAGATTAGCATGTGATAGAGCAGGGTTTAGGGCTGTTTCACGTAGGGTTGCAATGAGTCGCAGATGACTCAATGGCACGTAACAACAACAACAACAACGTGTTGAACCATGCTTGCATTCCTGTTGTGAATTCCACTTGGTCATGGTGAATGTTATTTTTTTTTCTATAATTATATTTTATTAATTTTCATAAACATTTACAGAGATTTTGGGCTTCCACTCATTCATTGTTGCACTATTCTCT
>NW_006399771.1:23192805-23208649 GCF_000299155.1 Elephantulus edwardii | reverse complement strand
AAAAACAAGGAACTCATGCAATATTATTCAAAATGGTGAATGTTATTTTTAAAAAATATATTGCTATGTTTCTATTGGCCAGGATTTTGTTGAGGATTTTTGTATCTGTGTTCATGAGTTATATTTTTCTGTAGCTTGCTTTTTGAGGTAACATCTTTGCCTGATTTTGTTGTTAGGTTTATGCTTGCTTCATAGAATGACTCTGGCAGTATACCTTCTTTTTGCCTATTATTAAAATAATTTAAGTAGAATTTATGATATTTTGGCTCTGAATGATTGTTATAATTTACTCATCAAGCCATCTGGGCCATGACTTTGTTCAGAGGGAGTAATTTTATATACTGCTTTATTTCTTTATTTGTGATGTGTTTAAGTATTCCAATTTTATTTTATTTGGGTCATTTTGGGTGTAGTGTGGGTTTCTACGAGTTTGTCTATTACCTATAGGTTTTGAATGCAATGGAGTAAAGGTTTTCATCATATTTTTATATTATCAATTTAATTTCATCTAGTTCTGTTGTGATATCACTTCTTTGATTTCTTATTCAATTATGTCTCTGCCTCTCTTCTCTTCTCTTCTCTTCTCTTCTCTTCTCTTCTCTTCTCTTCGCTTCGCTTCGCTTTGCTTCTCTTTTCTCTATTCTTTTCATCTCAGTATGCCAATGGTTTTCCTATTTTATTAACCCCATCACAGAACCAGCTCCTTGTTTTGTTGATGGTTTTAATGGTTTTCATGCTTTCTATCCCTTTGATTTCAACCCTTATCCTTACAATTTCCTTTCTTCTAGAGTCTGTGGGATTAGTCTGTTGTTGTTTTTTCCTGTTTTCTGGAGGTGTTAAGTATTTTATTTTGCTCTTCCCCCCCCTTTGAAAATAAAATGTTTGCTTATTGCTGTATTCCAGAAGTTTTGATATGGTGTCTCTTCATTTTTACTCATTTCAAAGAACTTCCTTACTTGCCCTATCACATCACATATCAAGATTTTTCTAAGCCTTGGAATTAGAAGAATCATAATCATAAGAGCTGAGAAAACCAACAGCCTAGTAGTCAATGAATATAGGTTTGGAATTCCTCTGAAATCTCTATGGCAGTTTTGTTCAGAATACTTTTGAGTCAGAACTGATCCACAGTTAACCCTCCAGTGGGTTTCCAAGTAGTTAATCACATGGGAAGAGATTGCCCATCCTTTTCCCTCAGGGCAGTTTCAAACCACATTCATTCAGTATTACAGTGCAGATTCTTACCACTAGGCCACTAGAGCTTTTTCCAATAGGTCACCAAAGCTTCCTCTATTAACAGATAAATGTCTGTATTCAACCAAGCTGGGAAGGTCCTGAAAAACCCCTGCTTAAGCATTTTCTTTTTTTCTTCATCTAGTGAAAGCATTCATGAAGGAACTATACAAACAAACATACAAACAAACAAAAACAAAAACTCAGCAATTATTTGACATTATGATTATCTGAACCTGAAGCCCTGTTACTTGTTGGGGCAAAGAAGAAGGGCCTAAAACTACAAACCTGGTGCCCCATTCTTCTTCAAGAACTCAGCTTCTTGAGAGATTTGTTCAGCACACAAATTGACTAGTATGGAAAACAGATACAGTCCCGCTGTACACCTTTCCTTATTATAACCCATGCAATATTTTCTTACATTATAGTTCCCTGATTTAGGTATAGGTTTCATACAAACATAATTATGTGTTCCAGGATAACCATTATTTTCAGTGTTAGCCATAGTTTATTATGAACTAGATAGTCAAATATCTTTGCATCATCAATAAAACAAAAATAGATATTCTTCTGGTATTCTGTGCTTCCAGGTAGGATCCATCTGACCTCAGCTATGATATCTCCGGTGCCATGGCTTCTAAAAGAAACAGATGAACAAACTAAAGTTAAATCTATCAGAAATAAGGAAATGATAAAAAATGCATTTGTTATTGTTTTTGTTAGGTATGGAACAGTACAAATGGCTGCAACAGTACACTGACGGAAATTCAAGGTGGGTTTAGAAGAGGGTGTGGCACTAGGGATATCACTGCTCAAGTCAGATGCATCCTGGCTGAAAGTAAAGAATACCAGAAAAATGTCTATTTGTGTTTAATGATTATGCAAATGTATTTGACTGTGTGGCTTATAACAAATTATGGCTAACATAGAGAAGTTTGAGAAACCCAGAACACCTAATTGTACTCATGTGAAAGCTGTACTTAGACCAAGAGGCTGTTTTGTGAGCAGAGCAAGGGAACACTATTGTGTTTTAAAGGCGATTAGGATCGAATGAATGATTTTTTTTTTTAATATACAGAAAGCCAGAGTTGAATCTTTAAAAGGTAAATAGGCTTCTTGGAATTCTCAAAGATCTACCTTTCTGATTAATTTAATTTTTGATGGATTTAAACTATCTTTAAAAGTCTTTGTCTCTCTTGCTAAATTTCTACTTTTCCAAGAATAATATCTTACTTCAGGGACTAACCTCTCCTGATAACATGCAATTTGTGAGATGGCATCTCAACACCCTTGTTTCTAATGAGTGTTCTGTCTATACTACTTAAAAGAAAGATTTGTTTGTTCTTTTAGTTGTTGTTGTTGTTATATGCTCTCCAGTGAACTATAATGGACAGCAACACTATAAACTATACTTTTGGGTTTTTTGAACTATACCTTTGAACTTTCCCCTAACCTAAACTAATCTCACCATCTCTGGCACACTTGAGCTCATTGTCACAGTCACTGTGTCAATCCATCTCATCTCTTACACCGAGCATCCACCCTTCAAGCATGATGTCATCTCCAAAGACTTGGCCCTCTGGAGAATATATCCAACTCATCAACAACCTATGTTATACAGATGACACAACCTTGCTTGCTGAAACTGAGGATGACCTGAGCACTTGCTGCAGAAGATCAAGGATTGTATTCTTCAATATGTATTGAAGCTCAACATCAAGAAGACAAAGATTCTCACCACTGGGCCAATTTGCAGCACCATGATAGATGGAGAGGAGGTTGGAGGCTATTATTAGATTGTTTGGCTCCACAACCAACAAGCACGGAATAAACAGGAAATAAAAAGATGAGTTGTACTGGGAAAATCTGCTGTTGGGACTTTTCCAGAGTATTGAGAAGCAATGAGGTCAGTCTAGAGACTAAGGTATACCTGATCCAGGTCATGGTTTTCCCAATTATTTACTATGCACCAGAAATCTGGAAATGACTAGGAATGACAGCAAATTGATATCTTTGAGTTGTGGGAATGGAAGAAAGTGTTGAACATATCATGGACTGCTAAGAAAAAAAAATAGGTCTGTTTTGGAAAGGGTGAAGCCAAGTTTCTCCTTGAAGACTAGGATTTTGAATCTCTGTCTCACACACTTTGGGCACATGGCCAGGAGGGACTGGTCCTTGGAAAAATACATCATGCTTGGAAGAGCAGAGGCACAGAAGAGAAGAGGAAGACCCTGGATGAGATAAATTGATACAGTAACTGGGGATATGGAACAATCAGTGAGATCAGTTTAGGACAGGGCAGGCTTCAGAGCTGTTAAATACAGGGTTGTCATGAGTTGCAGGTAACTCAACGGCACATAATAACAACACATTAATTGTTCAAATGCAAGCTCATATTTTTTCTGATATCTTTTTTTTTGGTTATTTTTGTTTATAAATACCAAATACTAGAAAGCTCAAAAAAAGAATAGTATTACCAAAAATGGTGTTTTCTGAGACTGAAAATGTATCATTGATTTTTCCCTTCCTTCAACTGCCTCAGTTGATGAAATATGAAAGATCATATTTAAAAAAATGTACTAAAATTTTCCCTAAAATTACTGAAAGCCGACTCTACTTTGACTACAGAAAAAGATATCTAAAAGTTTCCACAGTGAGAGGGCAGTGGGATAGGTAATTGTGCAACAATGAATGAATATTTTTTAAAAAAAAGTGAGCTGGGGAAGAAGAAAGGGTGGGAAGGGTGTAAAATGTACAAAAATGAATGAATGAAAAGTCTAACTTCTTTGTAAATGTTATTTAAAATGACAATTAAAATAAAATTTTATTTGAGAAAAAGAAAAGTATCCACAATGATACAGTAACCTATGTAACTATAATATTTTAAGAATAGTTTTCTAAAGATAACTATTATGTCCCTGCAATATCTTTTCTGGTCAAATAAAAAAAATAATTTAATTCACCTTTTCAAAATAAAAACGTTTCAACCCACTCATCATTACCTGTCTTTTCACCCAAGTCCTTCCCATTTACTTCCTCCCCTACCTCCCTCCACAAAACAGTGTAACCGTGTAGTTTCGCCCCCACACATCCCCAGCCCTCCCCTCACTGAGTTCCTAAACATGTTTTGCTAGTTATCCTTCTATTTTTACAATAATAGACTTATGCAGTATTAGTCCTTATGAGACTGCATTAGTTCACTCAGCACAATGCTCTCCAATCTCTCCCAAGTTACGTAGTATTTTTTGAAATTTTTGCTCCTGAGTGCTGCATAACATTATATTGTGTGAATGTACCACAATTTCTCAATCCATTAGGTTATGGTTGGGCATTTAGGCTGTTTCACATTCTTGCAATGGTGAATAATGCTGTTATAAACATTGATGTAAAAAAGACAATGTAATGATGGGCAAGATCCAAAGGTGATTAATTTTATAAAACAATACATGAGAATTATTATATGAAACACAATGTGAATGAAGAATGGTGTAGGACATAATGTATATGAACTTTGTAAGCATACTAATTTAAAAAAAACATAATATAGATAAGAAAGTATTTGCACAACCACTAGCAATGTCATCCTTCAATAAATGTTATATTTACCAAAGTAAAAAAAGAAAGTTTCAACTCGTGGGAATATTGTCACAGGCCAAGTCAGTAGCTTATGGAGCCAGCCAGATAGGCTGTCATTTAATAGGACTATCTAAATATTTTAAATATCCAAATATTTTAGCATGGAACCAATCTGCCATATGTCTTAAGTACCTCAGTATCTGATATTTTACAAAGAAATTAGTGAGATAAATTTTAGACCATAATAAAGATTATGGTTCATTAGAAATTTATCCAACGATGAGAGAAAGAAATTAAAATTCAGCTATGATTAATTAAAATGAGTATATGTCTATACTCTTCTCATACTGAATTTATCAGTTTGTTTTGACATTGAGTTGACACAGCCTTAGGCTGTTTTCTTATTTTTTCCTTATAAAATAAGCAGCACTGCTTTAGAGGAATATAGTTGATTGTTAATATTTAGTATGAAGAGAAATTATTTTACATACTTGACTGATTTTTCTCTCCCCCCCAAAATATATGCTCCTACAATTTATCTCATGATGTCTTTATTTTACACAGAGGTTAAAATGTGACTGACAGCTGGGCACACATATGACATGTCAGCAACAACCTTCATGAAAATTTCATTTGTTAAGGAAAGATGACTTACTTAGACATGTGGATAATCTGAGACAGACATTTTGAATTTCTATTCTCTAATATCACTCCGTCTTTCAGTAATTTCTTCCTTCTAGAAAAGGATCACCCCTGGCTATAAAACCTAAGGAGTTATGCAGTCTAACAAATTAGCTCTGTTCTGTTGATTATGATTTTCAGGATCTTTTTTTCATTGCGTAGTGAGACTTACCTAGTTTTCTAGAATAAGCCTCATTATTTATAGCTCTGATCAATAATTTTCTAAGTGGATCTACAGTAGAAAAGGAATTTGAAGGATTTCCTTTTTTTTTCTCCTCAAACTTAAAATACGCAAAATTTAACTCCTCTACATCATCCTCCAAAAGGCATTTGCTTTCCAGCTAACCCAATTCTGTCAGAGAGGTTTTTCCAGATGACTTTCTATATTTCCCGTGTAGTTGTATTTTATGCATTTATTTTTTATTTAAATTATCTTTTGTTCTCTATGTCACTGAATCTTGCTAATTCTTTGCTCGATAAAAGCACATACTTGATCTTTCAGAGGTTCCAGGGAGCCACTGTTAACAATCAACCGTTACAAGATAGATCCAGCAACCTAATAAAAGATACCCCCTACTTTCTATTTTTAGTATAAATACATGAATGACAAAAATATTAGAAAGAGGAATTCCTTACTTAGGGGGTTTGTGGCTATTTCTGTTTTCCTTTCTACAATACTAGTTGTATTTATAAGCCCAAATTTTATGTGTATATATATTCTCAGTTTAACTCTGAAACTAGCATAATGAAATTGTTAGTACAAATAAATGGTTTAAGATGCATGAGTTATATGTTAAGGTAATTATTGCTGCTCAGAAAATTCTCAAACACATGTATTTACTTAAATAATATGATTTCCAGAATTGATTGCATACACTTTTATCAAAACTTTGTGATTATTTTCAATGAAAACTCATATTATCTTATTCATTATGTTTTTTAGTGGAAACTCTGATAATTCACACTTTGAAATTTGGTAATAAATTAGATGTTCATATGAAAAAGTTTGTATTGATTATGATGATATCTTTCTTGTCTAAGACTTATCATGTTTGTATGTAACTTCATTTTTGTCTCTTATGATCAATTAACATATAGTAAAAATGTCGTTGTTGTTGTTATGTGCCGTCGAGTCACTTGCGACTCATAGCGGCCCTATGTACAACAGCCCTAAACTCCGCTCAGTCCCTTTTTTAATTTAATTGGCTTTTCAAATGCACGTTTATACTACCACTACATGCTTACATAAATAAGAGCTGTTAAATGAATGGCAAAGAGTTATCTGAGTGCATAAAATAATATTGTCCAACTCAAACCATTAGTGGTTAATGTGTAACTTTTGCCAGAATTTACACTTTCTTATCTCTATCTAGAAAGTTCTGCCTGCATGGAGGGTAAGGAGTTACATAGCTTATTCAAAGGAAGGCATTCCAAACCCACAGTCTGTTCTTGATAATCATAATGTGCTCCTCCTGTGAGGCTTACAGCTTCTGATCAGCTATAAATTGATTTTGACTCGTTAGCAAATAACAATAGCATCTATATTTTCAGTAATATAACAAAGAAAGCAAAATCCTGGAGTTAAAATCCAAAAGAGGAAGCACCTCTTTAAAATAATAATGAGCAAGGATATCACTTCAGAAACCAACGTGCACCTGACTCAAGTCATGGTGTTCGCAATTGCTTCCTGAGCATTTGAAAATTGGACAATCAAGAAAGAAGGCAAAAAAATCAAAGTGATGGGTTGTAAAAAGAGCAAGCAAATCTATCTTGGAGGAAGTGTGATGAAGGTGTGCCTTAGTGGCAAAGATGGTGAAAAAATTCTCTTATATATTTTGGACATGCTGTCAGGAAGCAAAAGTAAAAGACACTACGCTTGAAGAACTAGACAATTAGTGTAAGAGGAGATCCTAAAAAAAAATATAGTGACACAGTGATTACAACAGTCAGTTTGTATATCTGAGAGATTATGAGGCTTGGAGCAGGATAAGGCAGTTTCATTCTGTTTTTCCTAATTTTCCCATGAATCAAAGTCAACTCAAGGACACCTAACAACAATAACCAAACCCAATCTATATTTTATTCTCAAAACAAAAGAAATGGATGCTTTTAAAAAATATAAATCAAAACATTTAACCTTTTTTTCAAAATACCTCTTGTGGTTGTTGTTATGAATGAACAATGGTGACTCTGTAAACAATGCTCAATGTTTTTTTGAACAATGGCTCTGAAACTTGCCCTAACCTGAGCCAGTCTCTCCATCTCTGACACATCTGTACCCATTGCCACAGTCACTGTGTCAATTCAGCTCATCCAGACAGGGTCTTCTTTTTCTGCAGTGACCCTCTACCCTTCCAGTTATAATGTACCTCTCTAAAGATCTGACCCTTTTGGTGGCATGTCCAAAGTATGTGGGATACAGTTTCAAAATCTTTGCCTCCAAGAATCAAACTGGGTTCACTTTCTCTGGGAAAGAAATGTTTGTTCTCTTGACAACCGTGGTATGTATGTTCAGTATCATTCTCCAGCATTCCAAATCAAAGACATCAATTATTCATTATCTATCCAGCTCATGGATGTATAGAAAGCAATTGAGAAGACTATGGGTTGGATAGAGCACATCTTAGTCTCTAAACTGCTATCATTGCTCTTTAACACTCTGAAGAGGTCCTTGACAGCAGATTTTCTCAATGCAATTTTTTTCATTTTCTGACTACTGGTACTATGAGTATTATGGAGGTTGTTGATGAATCTTCCTTCAATCTTCATGCCACATTCTTCTTCATAAAGTCCAGCCTCTTGAACTATCTATTCTGTGTATAGACTGAAAAGTTATGAAGATAGCATATATCCTTAACACACTTCCTTTTTTAATTTTGAACCATGCAGTGTTCCCTTGCTCTGTTCAAAAAATAATTCTTGGTCATTTGCGATACTACTTTTACTTTATGCAACATAATTTAACTAGTCCTCGTGGCCACTTTTATAGTTCTGGAATATGCTAGCCATTTCCCACCTTCAGATATATGTATGAGTTTTTCCCATGCCCCATTCCTTTCATCCAGAAAATCATATTTTCTTATCTCTTTACAATTGTGACTTAAATGACACACCTAATCTGAAAAGCTTGGAAGCAGGAGTGGCCTCCACTTCCATAATAGCTTGCCTCCAGAAACCTATGAACCTGGAGAAACGATGAAAGTCACACAAGTGTTGAGGACTTTCATTCTTAGGGTCGCTAGACGGCATTTAACAATAACAACAATTAATGCTTACATTTTATTATATTTGTTGGGGGGAGGAAATCCTTTCAGGAGTTCCCAATTCTCATTGTTTGTAATGTGAACTATAGCATAATATAAAGGTTTCACTGGATAGGTGTGAACCAGATTGCTTGAACTGTATTCTGATTCTATGCCTCTAGCAATGAATGGAAAAACATGATCTTTTTTTTCTTCAGGTTTTAAAAAAATGGATTTAATCTCCCTCTCAAAACAGTGCACTGATTTTACAAATGTCCACATTTGGTTTCCCGTTTACCAAGATGGTGTCAGTACAACCTGTGAGATGTAGCACCCACTGCAGCCTCTGCGCCCCTGAGAGAAGCCAGACTGCACAGTGGACTGAGGCCAACAGTGGAGATGAGACCCAGAGAGGGAAATGGTTAGTGCAACCCAATATCTAACATACCCAATACATCAAATACGGTGATCAGGGGACAGGAAGGAGACAAACAAGGACAACCCACTAGAGTACATTGCAGTAAAGTCTGCACACCAGCACTTCACCCCTAAATTAATATCATACTTTGGACATGTTGCAAGGAGGGACCAGTCCTTGGAGAGGGACGTCATGCTTGGCAGGGTGGAGGGACAGTGCAGGAGAGGAAGATCCTTTATGAGATGGATTGATTCAGTGATTCGGGTAATGAGGGTAGGTGTGTCAGAGATGGTGAGATTGGCACAGTATAGGCCAGAGTTTAGGGTTGTTGTACATAGGGTTTTTATGAGTAGCAGACAACTCAACGGCATATAACAACAACAAAATTATAATATACCTTATGCACTGGTCTGTGGACATTGAAAGAATAAGAAATTATACACATTAAATGAATGGATGAGTGGAAGAGAGGAAACTAATTTGGAGACTGGTGTTTGGGAATGAAAAGATTTTAAAGGTGGCCAATCCTCCATTTTTAATGAACAATGCCATTTAATAGATAAAAGTAAACGAGCAAATATGGTAGAGCGTTCTTTGTGAAAATAGCTAATGAAAGCCAATGTATGTCAGATTCTTTTAAATCTAATGAGGTTTACTTGTACAATTTAATTTTAAAATATCACATTTTTCCATATATAATCATGTTGTACATCATCATGCACATAATTTCAATTCAGGCTTATAATTTTTTATACTCTAGGGATCTTCTTTCTTTTCTCCCTGTAGCTAAAACAGCTATGAGTACAGTTACTGATAAATAAGCTCAGTGTTGTTTTTTTAAAAAAGGTCTATGTATGCAAGTGAACAAAGACTATGTAATTCTAGGAGGATGTGAAAACTGATAGTTTAAGTAATAGAGCAATGAGAAAAAATTTATCAAGAGCTCACTTTTCTGAAATCAAGTTATTGACAGCTAGAAACATTCTTACATGTCCTAGGGACTGAGAAATGTCCCAGTTTGCTAAACAACCATCTGGCTTGCATGAAGAACTAAGGAAATCTCATTCCAAGCCCCAAGGCCAGATTCATTCACAGCTGCTAAATAGTTGATATCTGATTGGCCTTGAGCACAACAGTTACTTGGATACAATGATGTGAAAAGTTTCTGATACAGGTGAATGTTCCAGATCTACAACTGAACAAATGAAACTGAGATTTAAACAGTAAACAGAGCTAGAACAAATGATACAGGATTTTGTTGATATTAGTCTTCTAAACACGGTTGAAACCAAAAGAATATTAATTTACTTGTAAGTATTTCATTATTCAAATATTTAGCTAACATATACACTAGTTTTAACATAATTTTGTCATTGCCACTTACTAGACATATGTCATTGTAAAATTTATTTTTACCAAATTTTAGTTTCTTTGTCAATACAACAATGGTGATACATCTTGTAAGGAAAGAAAACCAGTAAGCACTCCAGTTTTAAAAGTTGAGCAAAGGTCCTTTGTTCAGGCATGCTTTAGAAAAGGAAAAAGATAGAGTGGAGACTCAGCCAGCCGGCTAAACCTGAAACTCATGAAGGCTACATTCACAGAAAGATTTTATACAAGTTATTGTTATTGAAGGCACATTTACATCAAGGTGATAGAGAAAAGGGTTACTCAGATATCTGAATTCTTAGATAAAAGAACTTTTGATATGGGTTACAACCCATGTCTTCATTTTATTGGACATCTTGGGATATTCCGTAACACAGAAAGAGGACATCCACACTAGATTTTGCAAAAGAAAATAGAGAATCAGAATAAGCCATCTATTCCAGGTTAAGAGCATAGAAATGTGAATGAAGCAAACCACAAACTTTGTTTTAGGGGCTATTTTGATTTTATATGTTAGTGCTATAGGAGTATGATAAAGAAGTTTTGTTTGTAGATAGCAAACTCTGAAACTCAGAATAGACAGCATGGAGGTTTCTAGGAACTGGCTACTTGCATACAATTTCAGAAGTAGTTATTTCTATAGTTATTTCTACTGGGAAACATGTATAATTATTTCCAATAAAACATCCTTCATCTATGAAGCACTAATAGCAGATTTAAAAATAAGTACGTCTTGAGCAAAAATATGCTAATGATTTTTTTCAGAAATGCAAGTAAATGAGTTTATTTTTAATAAAAGCTAACAGACAATAGTAAAATACTAGGAAATCAATCAAAATTGTGCATATTATAAAAAATTGGAGGAAAAAAAGGTTGACCATAAATTTTAAAATATTTATATAGACATGTTGTTACTGTTGTTACTTGCCCTAGAGTCAGAATGAACTCATAGCTGATCTTCCAGCTAGGTTTTAAAGGTAATTAATTGCATGGGAGGAGACTGCCCTTCTTTCTCCCATGGATTAGCTGGTGGCCTTTGGTTTAACAGCTCAGGCCTTTACCACTGAGACTCCAGAGCCCCTTTATATACAAATAGGCAGAGATAAAAAAGAAATAGTGATTTTTATTAATATTTCCCTTAAAGGCTTTAGGCTATAAGCATTAGACTAAAATAAAGAATCATTATTACTCAAAAGTCAACTCATGCACCTCACCACCACCACAGGAGATATGAGGCTAAAGTTTGATACTAATTTTAAGTGCTATAACATCTGTGTATCTGTCACATGAACCTTGGCTAGCATGTAATGCTGGTTGAGATTCAGGATCCAAAGTCTCTCTAGATGCCTATACAACCTAGGAATGTGTCATTTAAGCAGTAATCCCTGCTGGCACAGTTGTTAAGCACATGGTTATTAACCAACAGATCAATAGTTTTAACTCATCAGCTACTCATGGTAGAAAGATATAACAATCTGCTTCTGTAAAGATTACAGCATTGGGAGCTCTATCAGTCACTGGTATTCTGTGCTACTCTGGTAAATGGAGCTCTGGCTTAGTGCTAAAGAGCTGTACTGTCAACATAAAGGGGTGCAGTTGGAATCCACCACCTACTTCTCAAGGTAAAGATGAGCAATCTTCCCTGTGATTCACGGCCTCTGAAAACCCACTGGAGGGTCAGCTATGGTCAGTTTCGACTCAAGGTTACACAATAACTACAACTGTGATACAGAACTGTGATGATTTGGAATCAACACAAGAGCACTGGATTTGTTTTACAGTTCGGACAATTTAACCTGATTTATAATCCAGTTAAATCGAAAGTTTGGAGTGGAACGTATCGTAATGAGATGCTATATTTCAGCTGAAACAATTAGCGTACTTAAGGGAACTTGTTTACAATACAACTTAGTTTATTTCAAATACTGGATCTTGAAAATACCATTGTTATACCTAGGATAATAAATGAAACAACCATATGGAATATCAGACTGGATATTTAAATAAATCACCTCAGCATTAATGTACATTATGATTTATTGCTGACTTTTTGTACTAATCATTAATAGTTCAATATTCAGTAGAAGAGATAGAAAGATATTGATAGCAGAGGATTCATTACCATTAACTATAGGGAAATTGCATGGCACTCTTAACATCTTTTTAAATTTTTAAAGATTTTTATATACATTTTAAAACCTGAGAATCTACATTCTAGGAAGTAGATTATAGCAGTTTAAAGACCATAAGTAGCTTATATGGCTGCCCGGAGGGTTCTGGGGACAAGCTGTACTTTAGGTTGACATTCAGTGTAGTAATTTATATTAAAATGAAATGGTTCTACAAAGTAATTGAAGACTAGAAGAAATTTTTGGGTTTTCTTTACTTTATACATTCCACCATACCCCTCCCATTTTTTTTTAAAGAATAACATCCTTTTATCTCTCTTTATGCCCTTACCCTGTCAGTTTGTACAGCTTGTCACAGCAATAAATAGCTTCTACCTCCTGCTATGCCATGCTCAGTGGGTGCACAGTAAGGTCAAAAAAACTAAACAAACAAGAACAAAAGAATGAAAAAAGAACATTTTATAAAAGACAGAAATGTTAGGAAGTACTGTAAAGATACACATTGTTGGTCTATAATAGTTCTGAAAGTTTGTTTCATGTAATATTTTTTCTATGAAGTAATTTTACCTTGGACACAATAATCAGATCATCATAAAATAATGCACATAATGCATTCTAAGATGTGCTTTCATATTCGGTAATTGAACTCATGAGTTAAAGAAATGTCTTTAACTTTATTTACTTTAGGGAGCACTGGCGGCCTAGTGGCAAGAAACTGAGGTAAAATCTTGAAGGCAAATGGTTCAAGGCCACCAGCAACTCCATGGAAGAAGAATAGGCAATCTCTTCCTGTACTATTGGAGGGTCAACTATGGGTCAGACTGTACACAACAACATAACATTCAACAATATATTTGTACAAATATTTCTTTTATTTGATATCTGTTGAGCAGTTTCTCAGATTGTTGTTGTCACTACAAGGTTGCCAGAGTCCCCTGATAAGATGATGATGCTGATGAAGATGATGATGATGATGATGATGATGATGATGATGATTATTGAAGTTGTGTTGGTGGTGTGCCATCGACCTATAGTTGACCCTCTGGGTTATGAGAGGCAGTTAATTCCACAGGAGGAGATTGACCATCCTTCTCCCACGGAGCAGCTGGTGGCCTCAAAGTGCGTGCCTTCAAGACTACAGCACAGCTTCGGGCCACTAGGCCATCAGACTCCGTTCCATAATTACTAACACATAATTAATAATATATTGTTAAACATATTAAGTAGTGTAATAAATATACTGTTATTTGTGGTGTTGTGGAGTATCACCAAGTCAGAACTGACACATAGCTTACCCTTCAGTAGGTTTTCAGAGGCAGTTAATCTCATGAGTTGAAATTGTACCTCCTTCCCTCTCAGAGCAGCTGGAAGACCTGAACCCTGAGCATTCAGGATTGCAGCACAGGTTCTTACCACTAGGCCACCATAATATGATTGTTGTTCTTATGTGCTGTTGAGTCACCTGCCACTCATAGCAACCTTCTGTATAACAGCCCAAAACCCTGCTCTATCCTGTGCCAATCTTATTGACTCTGACACACCTATCCCCATTACCCTAGCCACTAAATCAATCTATCTTATTGAGAATCTTCCTCTCCTGTTCTGTTCCTCCACCCTCCCAAGCATGATATCCCTTTCCAAGGACTGGTTCTGCCTTGCAACATGTCCAAAGAATGTCAGACGAACCTCTAGAATTCTTGCCTCCAAAGAACAGCCTGGTTTCACCATCTCCAGGTTGAAATTGTTTGTTTTCCTAGCAATCCATGGTGTTTTCAATTCTCTTCTCCAGCACCACAGCTCAAAGGCATCAACTCTCTTTCTATCATCCCTAGTAACTGTAATTGCAAAGATCATGGTCTGTATCAGGCACACCTCAGTCTCCAAACTGACATCATTGCTCTTCAATACTTTAGAGAGGTCTCTGACAGCAGACTTTCCCCAATACAATTCATCTTTTAATTTCCTGGTTGCTGGTACCAAGAGTGTTGATTGTAAAGCCAAGCGAACTAAAGCTGTCAATAATCTCCATCACTTCACCATCTATCATGATGATGCCAGTTGGCCCAATGGTAAGAATATTTGTTTTCTTGGTGTTGAGCTTGGTGTTGAAGGCTGCAGTCCTTGACCTTCTGTAGGAAGGGCTTCAAGTCCTCCTCAGTTTCAGCAAGCAGGATTGTGTCATCTACATAACGCCGATTGTTGATGGCTCTACCTCCAATCCTGATGCCACATTTCTCCTAATAGAGCCCAGCCTCTCCAATAATCCATTCCATATATAAATTGAAAAGATATGGAGATAGGACACATCCTTGATGCAAACCCTTCCAAATTTTGAACCATGTAGTATTCAAATCTACGGGATCCAAAAATATGACTTTGAGTCTATCCCACCTGAATTTTAGAACTATCTCAGGAACAGGTTTGAGGCCTTGAACACTAATGAGCTAAGACCAGACAAGTTGTGGGAGGACATCAAGGATATCATCCAGGAAGAGTGCAAATGGTCATTGCAAAGACAGAAGAGGAAGAGAAGACCAAAAGAGACTGAAAATTGCACTGGTGCACAGAGGAACCAAAGCACAAGGAAGAATTCAATATACTAAAGAGTTGAATAGAAGATTTCAAAAAGCAGCATGGGATGACAAAGTAAAATATTACAATGAAATGTGCAAGGAGTTGGAGTCAGAAAAACAAAAAGGCCAAACTGGCTCAGCATTTCTTAAGCTCAAGGAACTGAAGAACAAATTCAAACCTTGACTCACTATAATCAAGGATGTTTAGGCAAAATATTAAATGATCCAGGAAGTATTAAAAGAAGATGGAAAGAATATACTGAGTCACTGTATTGAAAGGAATTGGCAGACACAGAATAATTTCATGAAACAACATATGAACAAGAGCATGTGGTGATGAAAGAAGAAGTTCAGGCTGCTTTAAAGGAAATGGCGAAAAATAAGGCTCCAGGAATAGATGGTATACCAATTGACATATCTCACCTCTCACATGCTGCCCTGGACATGCTCACCATGTTGTGCCAAGAAATCTGAAGAACAACCACTTGGCCAAATAATTGGAAGAGATCTATATTTGTTCCCATCCCAAAGAAAGGTGACCCAACAGAATGTGGAAACTATAGAACAATATCATTAATTTCATATGCAAGCAGGACTCTACAG
>NW_006399771.1:23185956-23192005 GCF_000299155.1 Elephantulus edwardii | reverse complement strand
ATATGAAATGAGGGAATATATTAAATAATGTATTTAATAAGTAATACTGCCTCTAGGCAGTATTCCCAAAGTGTGTAAGATGGAACTTCAATCCTTGACTCTAGGAAAAACCTGATTGCATCTTTTCCAGGAAAGGATTAATTAAGGTTCTGCAGATCTCACTTTGGGAAATAATAATTTGGGAAAGAGAAGTTTGAGTTAGCTATACAAATTTTTATTTTTATCTCCCAAAGTGAAAATTAGCTGGGCTATCGATCACATGGAGACGAATGGGAATCTCAGTACATGTAATGGTGCTCATACAAAATCTATACCTAGACCAAAAAAACTCTCATCATACAGAACAAAGAAACACTGCGTGCCTTTAAGTTGTGTTGTTAGAGTATTGAATATCCCTTTGAATGCCCAAAGAACAAATATGTCTTAGAAACGGTGCAAGGAAGACAAAGCTTTGTCTTTCACACTTTGGACATGTAGCTGGGCACAGCTTTTCCTTGCAAAGAGACATCATGCTTGGAAAGATGTAGAGTCAGCAAAGAAAATAAGACCTCCAATGAGATAGACTTACAGTGTGACTTCAGTAATGGGCTTTAGTGGCAGAGATGATTAGGATGGTTTAGGATACAGTAGGTTTCAGGATGGCTATTCTTGATTTTCTATGTATCATACTCAGCTCCATGGCACTTAACAACAACAACAAACTTACTGAAAATCAATTCAAAAAAGGATATGTTTGATGATATCATTGTTGATGTCAGGTAGATTTTAGGTGAAAATAGGAAACATTAGAATGATATTTAACTATGTTTTATTAACTACGCAAAGACATTCAACTCTATTGGTTGAAACAGATTATTGAAACTACTTTACTGACTTAGAATTTTAGAAACTCTTATTATGTTCATTTGAAACATGTACCTAGACCAAATAGTGGTCAAGTAGTGACACAATGATTGTAACAGACAAGGGAATATCTTGAGGTTTAAAAACAGGAAAGTGTGTGTCAATGTTTTATCATCATAATTCATTTTAAAACTGTATGCTAAATAAATAATCAAACATGTTAGATTACATAAAAAGATGCATAGCCTCTGAAATGGAGGAAGACTCATTAAAAATTTGCAATATGCAAGTCAGAGAATCTTACTGAAAATGAAAAAGATTTGAAGTCATGAAAATCAAGCACAGACTTTATCATTCACTCACTGCCATGGAGTTGGCTCTCACTCAGTACTACCCTTCATTGGGCTCCCAAGGCTGCAAATAGCAATTCAAGGAGACTCTGACTTAGACATCTTTTTGCTTTACTTTGAGTCCTCCATGCTCTAGTGCAATTTTCTGGCATCTATTTTGTTTTTTTCTTTCTGTTCTCTCTTTTTAAAGGCCTTTTGCACTATTCATAGATGTCATCTCACAACTCATTTGTTTTACAATTGTTGCTATTGAACAATTCAAACACATTTTGTTAAGATGGTTTAAAGCTAAACAGAATATTTCAAAGGGCAACTTAAGAAGACAAAGCAATGCATTATAATACAATGTGTAGAGAGTCAGAATTGGAGAATAAAAAGTGACAAAATAACTTGAGATTTCTCAAAATGAAATAACTGAAGAGCAAATTCAAGCCTCAAGGTGCAAAACTGAGAGATTGGAGAAAATATTGAATGATCCAGAAAACATTAAAGAAGATAGAGGGAATGCATGGAATCACTGTATCAAGAATTGGCTGACATTAAAGTATTTTAGGAAGCACTATATCATTAACAGCAAGCGTAATGGAGGAATAGTCTCATGCTGCACTGAAGGCATTGGCAAAAAATAAGACACGAGGAATTGATGTGATGCCAAATGACATTTTTCAACTAACAGAAGCAGCCCTGGATGTACTCACCAGTCTATGCTGGGACCTTTGGAGCACAGATGCCTGGTTGAATGACTGAAAGAGATCCATATTTGTTCCCATTACCAACAGAATACCAAATTTATCTAACAATATCATTAAATCACATGCAAGCAAAATACTGCTGGAGATCTTTCAAAAATGACTAGTTCTTTCATCAACTAGAAGATGCTGTGCCACCAGGGATATCATTGCTGACATCAGATGGATCCTGGCTAAAAGCAAAGAATACCAGAAGAATGTCTGTTTGAGCTTTATTGACTATGTAAAAGCATTTGATTGTGTGGATCGTAACAAATTTTGACTCACATTGAGAAGAATGGGGATCACAGAACACTAAATTATGCACATGAGAAACCTCTATGGAGACCATGAGGCTGTTGTGTGAACAGAGCAAAGCAACACTAGTGGTTTAGAATGAGGAAAGGTGTGTGGTAGGATTGTATCCTTTTTTCAATACCTATTCATTCTGTATGTTGAGCAAATTACTCAAGAAGCTCTATGGAAAGAATGTAACATCAGGATCAGAGGGAGACTCATTAATAACATATGTTATGCAGATTGCAGATGACATAATCTTGCTTGGTGCAAATGTCATGATTTTGAAGCACTATTGCAGAAGATCAAAGACTAAGGAATAGAACATGAATTGCATATCAACCTCAAGAAAACAAAAATATCTCATCATTGAACCATGATGAATGGTGGAGAGAAGATTGAAACAGTTAGCAATACAACTTACTTGAATCCACAACCAATATCCTTGGTACAACCAGTCAAGTGCCCAAGATATGTATTGCAGTGGCAAAGTCTGCAGTCAGAGACATCTCCAAATTCTTGATAAGTCATTATGTCAATTTGAGGACTAAGGTGTGTCTGATTCAGGCCATGGTCTTTTCGATCACTTGTTAGGCTTCTGAGAACTGGACAATGAGCAAGGATGACAGAAAAATAATAAATGCCTTTGGGGTGTGGTGTGGGAGCCAGATATACCTTTGACTACCAAAAGAGTAAAGAGATAAACCTTGGAGAAGGTATAGCCAGAGTGTTTCTTGGTGGCACTCTTCTTTTCATATACTTTAGGTATGTTGCTAGGTGAGGTTATTCCTTGGAGAGGAACATTGTGCTTGGGAAGGTAGAAGGTTAACAGAAAAAAAGGAAGATCTTCTACCAGATAGATTGACATAAGGACATCAGCAGTGGGCTCAAGTAAGTCAGAGATTATGAGGATGATACAGATAGGACAGAGTTCAAAGATGTTTGTAGGATTGCTATGGGTTGTACTTGACTCAATGACACCTAACAACAGCTTTCTTATAGGAAGTGTAACTAAGATTCTTCTTAGAGGTAAGGATGTTGAAACTTCATATCATATACCTTGACGTATTGTCATGAGGCACCAGTTTTTTGGGAAAAGATATAAAGTTGGTGATAATAGACATTCAACAAAAGAGATAAAACCCACCTATCAGGTGAATTGACAGAGGACTGCAACAATGGACTTGAGTATACTGCAGGTCATGAAGATAGAGTAGCACAGTGCAAAGTTTCTCTATCACAGCGTAGCTCTGAGTTATAGTCAATTTGAAGGTGCTTACCAAAAACAATGCTGTCTTCATTAGGAATTACATCTCAACATGAAAAAATAATGCACACCTGTATTTCTAAAGAGAAAAAAAGGATAGCCTTTTTTCAAGGATTGACAAAGAGTTTTGCTTTACTTGGATGTTAGAGAAACAGCAGTAAAAAAGAAAAATAATAATAATAATCATGTTGTTGTAGTTGTTGTTGTCGAGTCGTTTCTGACTCATAGCGACCCTATGCACAACAGCCCTAAACCCTGCTCTATCCTGCGCCAACCGCATCGCCTCTGACACACCCATCCCGATTACCCCAGTCACTGAATCAATCCATCTCATAGAGGGTCTTCCCCTCCTGTGCTGTCTCTCCACCCTCCCAAGCATGATGTGCCTCTCCAAGGACCTGTCCCTCCTGGCAACATGTCCAAAGTACGTCAGACGAAGCCCCAGAATCCTTGCCTCCAAGGACTAGCTTGGTTTAATCCTCTCCAAGATGAATCTGTTTGTTTTCCTGGCAGTAGGATGTATTTTTTTAATTAGGTGCCGTTGAGTCAGGCAAGAACCATAGCGACTCCATGAACTGAACCTGCTTCTATCCTGTGCTATCTTCACATTTTTTTTACATACTCGAGCCCATTGCACCTGTCACTGTGTCAGTTCATCTAGTTGAGTGCCTTCCACTTGTTTGCCAACCTTCTCAAGCATGACATGTCCCAAGCATGACATCTCACTCCAAGGAATAGCCTCTCCTAGGAACATGCCCAATGTGTATGAGAAAAAGCTTTATCATCTTTGCCTTCAAGGAGCACTCTAGATGCACTTTCTCAAAGACATATTTGTTTATTCTTTTGGCAGTCCATTGGATATTCAGGAGTCTCTGGTGGCTGAGTGATAAGAAATTGCACTGCAAACCCAAAGGTATGTGATTCGAAATCACCAGTTGTTCCTCAGGAAAAGGATGCTCAATCTCCTCCAATGTGATTAACTCCTCTGCAAACAGGTTGGAGGATCAGTTATGGGTCTAACCTGACGATACACAACAACAGCAACAACAACATGGGGTAGTCCAAATTCTTCTCTAATACCACAGTTCAAAGGATTTAATCATTCTCCTGTCATACTTTTTCACTGTCCAGCTCCCAGATGCATGTCACATATTGAAAAAAAAGAAAAAACCAAACCAAAAAACAGAACCCAAGCCTGAATCAGCCACACCCTAGTGCTCAAGTTGGCAACATTGCTCCTCAATAATTAATAGGTTTATCCAAGAGCTGATAATCCATCAGACAGTTATCCATGAATGTGAAAATTCCATGCTAAAGGTTAACCTTAAGGGTACTAGTATTTGCTGACACATTATTTTGGAGTGAGTGATGAAGTGTTCTGTTTCTGATAAGTCTTTCAAAGTTCAGTCTTCCAATATTTTTGTTGTTGTTGCTTTCCTTTTCATTATAAACTTGATTTTTATGTCTCCTAGCTTTGGATAAGAGAGAAGTTGTTTCCAACAAAGTCATTTTCACTAGCTTGATTTAAACAGGATGATAATTCTTCCTAGGAATTTTCTATGTGTCATTTTAAGTGATAGTTGTCTTGACTTACAAAACAAAACTCAAATTCACTGCCTTCAGGTTGATTCTTATTCATAATGGCCCTTTAGAACAGAGTAGAACTGCCCCACAGAGTTTTCCAGGTTGTACATGTGTAAAGCTTTCATCTGGTTTGTTCAAACTTGGCTCTTTTGAGTTTAATAGTAAAAGTATTTCAACAACCATACTTTACTTTGTTTTCCCACCTATCCTTTGAAATCTTCTGTTCAGCTCCTTAACATCTTGATTTGTTCCCTTTGCTTTGGCTTCTTTGTATTCTCTACTGTGATATTCGGATTCCCATTTGAAATGCACCTTAGTCTTTTCTTCCTCCTCTATCTTTGTGATGACATTCTTCCTTGATAATATTCTTGATATCTTACCACAGTTCATGTGGTCTTGACTCATTAGTGTTAAAGGCCTCAAATCTGTTCTTGAGATGGTTTTGAAATTCAGGTGAGATAGACGGAAGGTCACATTTTGGTTCCTGTGGATTTAACCTTCTTTAGCTTTAGTTTGAACTAGCATATTAGTAGTTGATGGTCTGTTTCACAATTAGCACCTGTCCTAGTTTCACAGCTGATATAGGACTTCTTCAGTAATTCTTTCCACAGATGTAAAAGATTTAATTTCTGTGCACACCATCAGGTGAAACCCATATATATAGTCTGTGTTTATGTTTCTTATCAAATTCATTTGCAATGAATAAATCATTGTATGAAATCGAACCTTGTATCTCTAGGCACATTCCTGCCATGAAGTCCATGTTTTCCAGCTACTGATCCTTCTTCCCTATTCCTAGCTTTTGCATTCCAGTCCCATTATTATTAATGAATCTTGGTTGCACGTTCGATCAACTTCTGACTGCCAAAGTTGGTATAAGTCTTCTATTTCCAGGGTATATTCCCAGTAGTGGAATTTCCTACTGCCAAAGGGGCCCTTTAGAGTAGTGAGAGAAGATCTTCACCCTGAAACCCACAGCA
>NW_006399771.1:23173212-23185531 GCF_000299155.1 Elephantulus edwardii | reverse complement strand
ATATGATTGTCTGATTCAAAATGTCCCATGCTAGTGCATCTCATTCCACAAATACCTAGTATGTCAATATTTATGAATTCCATTTTTCTTTACAATATTTAATTTTCCTTCATTCAGTTGCCATATCTGGTAGTCTACTGGGAAGAGCAAATCAATGGAGAAGCTGGGCTCTATGAACAAGGTTACTATGAAGAAGAAGGTGACATCAGTGTTAGAGGGAGACACATCAACAACTTGTGTTATACAGTTGACACAACTGGATGAAAGTGAAGACTTGAAATGCTTGCTGTAGAAGATCAAAGACTAGTCTTCAATATGGATTGCATCTCAATATCAGGAAGGAAAAAAAAATCTCCTGTCCTGGGCCAATAAGCAACATCATGACAGATGGACACAAGATTCCAACTGTAAACTATTTTATCTTACTTGCATTACAATCAACTCCATTGGAATAAACATTCAGGAGATCAGGAAACATATTGTATTGGTCAAGTCTACTATCAGGGACCACTCCAAGTTGCTGAAGATCAAAGATATCAGTTTGAAGGGTAAAGTTAAGAGCATTATTCAGGACATGGTCTTTTCCATCATTTGCTATGCACCTGAGAAGCACAGATGATGAAGCTTTGTCTCACATACTATGGCCATGTTGCTAGGATAGGCTATTTATTGGAAAGGGACATGATTCTTGGAAAGTTGGAGAACCAGTAAAATAAAGAAAAATTGTCAATGAGATGAATTGACACAGTAACTATAGCAATGAGCTCAACTCTGTTGGAGGTGATGAAGATGGCACAGGATAGGACAGGGTGGGTCCTGATCTGTTGTTCATAGGATTGCTGTAAGATGTACTTGATTAAACAACACCTACCAACAACAATATGAAATATAATATATATATGTTTATATATGCATATACATAAGTATATTTATAGATGTATATACATAAATATATATACACTATAAACATATATTCACATAAACATAAATATACATATATATTACACTTTAATGCTCAAAACAAATTAACTAGAACATTGAAGACAGTTTTAAACAACACTGTGCTTTCTTTAGTTTTTTAATGTTAAGTTTTTATCAGCATATATTAAAGAATCAAATGTCCCAAGGTACTTGCTCTGATTGAAGGGTAGTGACCTTTTCTGGCAATACCTATATAGTTGAGACTTCTCATAGCCTTTAAACCTCACCTTACTCTTCTTTCATGAGTATATTACTGAAGAACAAGGAACCCTCTGTAGTGGTAGATTTCCACTGTAGTTTTCCCCAGTTTTCTTTTGACAATTTTGTACTGAAGTTGTTTATTTGAAAACTTAAATGGAAAGGTACTAGAAATGGTATTTAGGATTCTGTGTGGGAATAAAAAATTGAGGGCAGACCCTGAGAGTAGTCTGTGGTGACATATGAACACAATTATGGCTTCAAACTGACCACTGAAAATCCATGAGCCTATGAGTTGGCTAGAAAAAGACTCGGTGCCCTTTTGCTAAGAGAATCTTGGTTTCTCTGCTAAATTCCATAGACACCACAAATAGAAGAGAAACATGCACATCGAATGTGTAAGCAGTGCAGAGAAAGAAAGGTTAATTAATAGCAGAGATGGTAAGACTTCACAGAAATCCAAGAAAAAGACAGTCTTAAGGTCACCACTGAAAAGCAGAGCATAAAAGGATCAGTAAGGGCAAGAGGACATACAACAGAGAAAATGTTAGATTTTGTTATGTCATTGAGCCTAAATTTTCAAAGAGCTACTAAGATGTAACTGCAAAAATGTACACAGATGGTTTGTACCCTGTATTTTTAATCTTCTGTTACAGGATTATCTTGGTAAATTAAAGTGAAACTTCTTTGTTAAAGTTTTATAAACATTTTTATACTCAAATTGATTTTAAAAAGTTATGCCTAAAGGAATTGTCTTTTTTACTGTGTCAAAATGATACACGTTGTTTACAGAGGCCTCGAAAAACAAAAGAATATAATTACCCACAATATCATTATATATTATCATTTTTCACTGATTACATTTAATTTTTTACATAATTAATATATTTTGATTTTGTAATCCATATTATACTACTTGTTGTTATTATTATGTGCCTTCAAGTCACCTGTGACCCTTAACGACCCTATCAAAGGCAGCTCTGAAGCCTGCCCTGTCCTGAACCAGTCTCACTTATATACAGGATATATATAATCATATATAATCCATATTATAATGGATATACATATATAATCTCTATCTTATTACTGTTCGTTGTTGTTGATTGCCTTCGAGATGAACACGACTCATAGTGACCCTATGAACAAAAGGCCTGAAGTCATTCTATAAGTATCAACATTTATCAAAGTTTATAGAGTTTCTGGAAGCATGTTGTTTAAAAAGTGGATGCCACTCCTGCTGACACACACACACACACACACACACACACACGAATAATAGATCCAGGTATAAAGAATAGAAAGCTAAAATAGGAAAACTTCTTTGTCATAACCAAACACTAGAGCGTATGCGATGCTGGGACCAAGAGCTCAGAACCATAGTCAGTTTCCATTGACATAATTGACAAAGACAACACTTTATCTTTCACCTTGCTAAATAAAGACTGATGTCTTAAAAGTTCATGAACAGTTATCTAAGGGGGTATGTGTGTTGGAGTCAGTGAGATTGGCTCAGGATAGGATAGGGGTCAGAGATTTTGTACATAGAGTCCTTACGAGTCACAGGTGACCTGATGGTACATAACAACAAAACAACATCAAAATAAATAAATATATATATGACACTGATGTGTCAAATGTGATAATGATTACCCATGGTGGACGGTGTTTGGTGGAGCTCCCTGATTAAAACAAACTTGGAAGCAGAAGTGTCACTGCATATCTGGCATATTTTAGATGAAAATGAACAAATCTAATGGACAGTGTGATTTAAAAACTGGTTTAATTTTATTCTTACCATGTATAACAAAGAGACACACATGTACACACACACACACACACACACACATTTCCTGTAATACTTCCTCTATGCCTAAATATAAAATTGAATTGACATATTGAGGGGATAAAATTATATTCCTTTATTGTCTTCTAAAGTGAATTTTCATTTTATTTCCTCTTATGCAGGTATACGGTTCCATGTGCACACTTGATATATTTTGGTGAGTTTCTTCTATAAGTCTTGCTAATTAATTTTGAAGAAATGTATAAAATGGAGTGAAAGATACATGATATTGATATAACAGAAAGTTCTTTTTGAGATAGCATTCCTAACTTCCTAAGTATGATATATAACTTTTCATACAAAATATCTTTAACATAATTTAAAATTTTATAGCAAGCTATTTTATTGGGTATTTAACATGAAGACAAAATTAGAAGATAATTTCTGGAAGAAGAAAAAATATTCTTAAATTTCACTATTAGTAGATCCATCATTTATATTAAGGTTGCAATCACTTGTTATGCATCAGAGAGTTGGACAATGACTAGGGAGGATAGAAGGAAAATTGATGCCTTTGAGCTGAGGTGCTGGAGAAGAGTACAGAATGTACTATGGACTTCCAAGAAACCAAACAGATTCATCCTAGGAAGGGTTAAACCAGGCTGCTCCTTGGACCCAGGGATTCTGGGGGCTTCATCTGACATACTTTAGACATGTTGTAAGGAGGGACCAGTCCTTGGAGACAGACATCATGCTTGGGAGGGTGGAGGGACAATGCAGGAGGGGAAGGCCCTCTATGAAGTGGATTGGTTCAGTGACTGGGGTAATTGGGATGGGTGTGTCAGAGGCAGTGCGATTGGCACTGAATAGAGCAGGGTTTAGGGCTGTTGTACATAGGGTCGTTATGAGTCACAAGCAACTCGACGGTACATAACAACAACAACAATTCTAAAGTTAAAACCATGCCTCATTTTTTCCCCCCAGATATTCTAAAACCAACTTTGGGGTCACTATTTAGTATAAAAGCAAGTTATCAGTACAATTTTATATTTAGTAACCTCAAAAGGTTTACTCGACAGAAAATTTTCAAGTTGTTATCTATAGGCATATCAGCATTATAAAGAAGTAATTTGTGTTTTTATCAATTTCTGTTTCCCAATATGTCCTAATAAAATTAAACAATTTAAACATCTATATGATATACTTTTATTACCATAAAAACTTTCCTGAATTTATTATACTGAAGCAAAATAAATGAAAACTATGAGTCCTAAAATTAACCTCAGATTAGGAATGCACTAAGTAAAAGAAGAATATTCCCCTTTTTTATCTGACTTGTATAACAAATAGGGAGCTCTGATGGCCTAGTGGAGAGCTGTGCTGCTAACACAAAGCAACTCAGTTTGAATCCACTGCCTTCTCCACAGGAGAAAGATGAACAGTCTTCTCTGGGAAGATTTACAGCTTTATAAAATTCCCTGAAGGGTCACTTATGAGTTGGTTCCCATTTGACAGCTACAAGTTTTGTATAACAAGCACAAGTTTCATAAAGTCCTAAAAGAGAGAACATATTGTCTCCCATTTTAAAAACAATAGAAAACCCTCATATTTAGTAATTTTTTTGTCTTGTGAATATTCAGATTCCCTGTTATAAAATCTTCATAAAGGTTACTACATCTGTAAAAATTATTTTATATTATAAGAGCATTTATCATCTTAATGTTATGAAATATATTACATTCATTAATCTTCCTGGCTTCAGAATATTTTTTAGCCCAGTATTTCTAACTTTCTCTGTTATCACTAAGTGTTGTAGCATTTAGTATTTTTCACTGGTCACTGTCAGCTTTCAATTTTTAATTTTTATTTATCACTTTTTATTTACCACTTTATAGAATAAAGTAGAGGTTTTCGGAACTCTTTTAACTACCTTGAAAGTGTGTGTGTGTTATTCCAAATGTTGTTGTTATTGTTATGTGCCATGGAATCAACAACCCTAAACCCTGCTCTATCCATTGCCAATCTGATTATCTCTGATACACCTATCCCCATTACCCCAGAGACTGAATTAATCCATCTCATCGAGGCTCTTTCTCTCCTGCACTGTCCCTCTACCCTCCCAAGAATGACGTCCCTCTCCAAGGACTGATCTGGCCTTGCAACTTGTCCAAAGAGTGTCAGATGAAGCTTCAGAATCCTTGCCTCCAAGAAGCAGCCTGGCTTCATCCTTTTGAGGATGAATTTGTTTGTTCTTCTAGCAGTCCATGGCACACTTAATATTCTTCTCCAACACCATAGCTAAAGGCATCGACTCTCCTTCTATCATCCTTAGTCATTGTTCAGCTCTCTGATACATAGCAAGTAATTGCAAAGACTATGGTCTGTGTCAGGAGCACCTTAGTCTCCAGACTGACATCCTTGTTCTTCAGTACTTTGGAAAGATCTCTGACAGCAAACTTTCCCAATGCAATTCATCTTTTCATTTCATGGTGGCTGGTACCAAGAGTGTTTGTAGGGCCAAGCAAACTGAAGCTGTCAACAATCTCAATCTCTTCATCACCTATCATGATGCTGCCAACTGGCCCAATGGTGAGAATCTTTGTTTTCTTGATGTTGAGCTTTACTCCATATTGAAGGCTGCAGTCCTTAACCTTCTGCAGCAAGTACTTCAGGTCATCCTCAGTTTCAGCAAGCAGGGTTGTGTCATCTGCTATATTATATGTTAGAAATAAGAGTAAGAAATATGTAGGAATTTTCTATGTTATATGTTAGAATATATGTTAAGAATATTTGTGAAAAAATACACCAAACTGTTTAACAGACCTAAACATGCCCTTAGTGCCTAAAGGGCTCCATTAGCCACAACAGTTTGAGTCCTTGATAAAGTAATATGACTTGTTACTGCCCATGTTGTCAAGGAAACACAACTAGTATACAACATGGGTGGTCAAACCCATGTTGCTTTGGGACTAATGTCATATAACTTGGTTTGAAACTAATGTATTTGGTAATATGTTTGATGAGTCTACCTCCAATCCTGATGCCACACTTCTCCTCATAGAGCCCAACATCCCGGATAATCAGTTTGACATATAAATTGAAAAAATATGGAAATAGGACACATCCTTGACACACACCCTTCCCAATTTTGAAGCATGCAGTATTTTCTTGCTCTGTTCTGACTACTATCTCCTGGTCCAAGTATAGGTTTCACATAAGCATAATCATGTGTTCTGGGATTCCCATTCTTCTCAGAGTCAGCCTCAGTTTGTTTTGAACCATACAGTCAAATGTCTTTGCATAGTCAATGAAACACAGATATACATTCCTCTGGTACTCTTTCTGCTTTCAGCCAAGATTCATCTGACATTAGCTATAATATCTCTAGTGCCACGGCCTCTTCTAAGTCCTGAACTCTTCTGGCAGTTCTCTGTTGGTGTGTTCCAATTATTTTTGGATGATCTTCGGCAGAATCTTCGTTGTATATGGTATCAATGATACTGTTTGATAATTTCCACACTCTGCCAGATCACCTTTCTTTGGAATGGGAACAAATATAGATCTCTTCCAGTCAGTAAGCCAGGTGGTTGTCCTCCAAATTTCTTGGCACAACTTGGTGAGCACATCCAGGTCAGTGTCTGTTTGTTGAAATATGTCAATCGCCGTGGCATCAGTTTCTGGGGCATTGTTTTTTGCCAATTCTTTCAGAGCAGCTTGAACTTCTTCCTTCATCATCACAGGCTCATACGCTGTTTCATGAAATTCTTCTGTGTCCACCAACACCTTTTTGTACAATGACTCTGTATATTCTTTCCATCTTCTTTTGATGTGTCCTGGATCATTTAATATTCTACCCAAAGTATCCTTAAGTATTATAACTCGAAGTTTGAATTTGTTCTTCTGTTCCTTCAGTTTAAGAAATGCTAAGTGAGTTTGGCCTTTTTTGATTTTCTGACTCCAGCTCTTTGCACATTTCATTGTAATACTTTGTCTTCCCCCGCAGCTCTCAGGAATCTTCTGTTCAACCAACTCCTTAGTATATTGATTTCTTCCCTTTGCTTTGGCTTCTCAGTGCTCCAATACATTATTTAGAGTTTCTTCTGACATCCTTCTCAGTCTTTTCTTCCTCCTCTGTTTTTGCAATGACCTTTTGCATTCTTCATAGATGATATTCTTTATATCCTCCAACGGCTCATCCAGTCTTCACCCTTTAATGTCCAAGGCCTGTTTCTGAGATGCCTTTGAAATTTATATGTATTTCAAATGAGTTTATTTAATTCCAGGTGATACAGACCTCTGGGCATAACAAAGAATGAAGAGTAGATTCTGATAGGATTCTTGATTGTGTTTCCTGTGACTGCACAACTAAGATCAGAGTGGCTGAGTGAGGACAGAAGAGATGGATCATCATATAGTTTCTTTTTCTTCATTGTTTTATAAAAGTTTATTCTTAAATGTACAACAGGCTCCAATACAACATTTTATTTTAACCACTGGTGGAAACAGATGTTATAGCAGAGAATTCAGATGTTTTAAACAGGAAGGGAAGTTCATCATTGCTTCAGTCACCAAGAATCTTATTTTTTGTAGATTTCTTAATTCCACTCTTGGCAAGTAGAACTTTGCCTGCACCCTTCACTTTTAGCTCTGCTAATTTTTTCTGTTCTTGTTGTTTCAGCTTGAAATTCTATCTTGCTTATCTATTTCTTTAGTCTGATTCTTTGTCTGTTTCAGATGCTACTTCTTATCACCTTCGCTTCCAGACATGGTGCTGACCGTCCCTTTCCTAGATCTGCCACTGCAAAAGTGTGTATGTATTTTTATGTATAAGAATTTAGTCCTTAATAAGACATTGTGAAATTAAACTCCCCCCATGTAACTATACTTCCCAGTATTTCCCCCATCAACTGCACTGATTTCCTAGATTTATCATAAACTAATTTAAATTGAATAAACATTAAATATTAGTTGTTGTTGTTATTGTTGTTAGGTGTTGTCAAGTCGAATAAGACTCTTAGTGACCCTATGAACAAAAGATCTGAGCCCTGTTCTATACTGTGCTATGCTTAGACGTCCTGACACACAGGAGCCCATAGCGGCAGGCACCAACACATCGATCCACCTGTTTGAGGGTCTTCCTAGCCTTTGCTGATCCTCCACTCTTCCTAGTATTGTGTCCTTCTCTAAAGATTAGCCCTGAAGTATATGATATACCCTCACTTACTTTGGGAAACATGCCCAAAGCATGTGAGGCCAGACCTCATTCTTATCTCTAAAGAAGACCCCAGCTGCACCCTCTCAAATAAGACCTACTTGTTTATTCTCTTGGACATCCATGGGATGTTCAGTGCTCTTCTCCAGCACCACAGCTCAAAAATATCAATTTTTCTGTCATCCTTATTCGTTGTCCAGCTCTCAGTCTCAAAGCAAGAGCTTGGAAAGACTATGGCCTGAATCAGATGCACCTTAGTCCTGAAACTGACATCATTGTACGTCAGTAATTTGGAGAGGTACTTAACTGCAAATTTCCTTATTTCCTGACTTCTGGTACTAAGAGTGTTAATTGCGGATCCAAACAAGATGAGGTTGTTTACAGTTTCAATCTCTTCTCCATCCATCATGATTTTGCCTATAAGTCCAATGGTAAAAATAATTTCTTGACATTTAGAAGCAATCCATACTGAAGGCTGCATTTCTTGATCTTCTGCAACAAATGTTTCAAGTCTTCCTCACTTTCAGTAAACAGGGTTGTGTCATCTGCATAACACAGGTTATTGATGAGTCTCTCTCTGATCCTGATGCCATACTTCCCTTCCTAGAGTCCAGCTTCTTGATTAATTTTCTCTGTATTCAGATTAAACAGGTATAGAGAAAAAATACAACTCTGGCACACACCCTTCTATCAAACAATATCATTAATATCATGTGCATGCAAAACACTTCTGAAGACCATTTAAAAAACAGCTGGAAAATTACATAGGTAGGGAACTGCCAGTAGTTCAAGCAGGATTTAGATGAAGCTGTGGCACCAGATGATGGCATCTGCTGATGTCATATGGATCCTGACTGAAAGTAATGAGTACCAGAAGAATGTCTATTTGGGCTTTATTGACTACGCAAAGGCATATAACTGTGTGGGTTATAGTAAGTTCTGACTGATATTGAGAAGAATGGCAGTCTCAGAGCACTTGATTGTGCTCATATGAAACCGAACCTGGGCCTACACCTATACCTGAAACAACACCTGGTTGTTGTGCAAAGAGCAGGTGAACAAATCATGTGTTTTAAAGATATTAGTTGTATTATGCAAATATCCAGTGCACAGCAGATTTATGTGGTGCATACTATCAAACTGTACTGTGCAAGGAATATTTTCATAAGTAGATAACAGCAAATTAAACACAAAAGTTTTAATATAAAACTTGCTATTGCTTTCTCCTAAGATAATTGATATTCAGTGTATCTCCTGACGTGTTCGGTATATGCCAGCAAAAGCAAAGTCAAATGAAGGTCTAGAAAGGTTGAGATAGGCATAATCAACTAAACCTCAAGGGAAATTAGAATGAAGAAAGTTCTTAGAAAACCAAAGTCAAGTGGGAAGGTACTTCTGGTCCCTGTTATTCTGTAAAAATACTGACACAAGTGATTTAATACAAGTGAATTAAGCATGTTTAAAAAATTACAATGGGTAAGAAGAGTGGAGAGGTTGAAAGAAGATCTCAGTTTGGTAGTATTTTTTTTTATATTTGGTCTTAAATTTCTCTCCACTTGCCCATGAAGACCCAATGGTTGCACAAATTCATCCTTATTCTAAATTCCAGGACTCAGGGCTATAAAATAAAACTTAACCTGCTGCAAATGGAGGATAAAAGAGAGTAACCGTATACACATCTTATTGTATCCTGACAGAAGACACTCTAGAGAGTTAATTCCTTATGTTACTCTGCCACAATAAGATTTAAATAAAGCCCTCATCCATATGACATAATAGTTTAACTCCAAATGAGAAATATGAGGTGCTTGGTGCCTGATGAAGTCAACTAAAAATGGAAAAGGTAGTATCTTGTTCAGTGAAATATATTAACAGATACTGCCTGATGCATCATAGTATAAGTGAAGTGAAGTATGCATAAAGGCGATTTCTTTTAACATTAAGCAGTAAGATTTTTCTTAAAAGCTGATATAATGACTATCAAACGCTAGTGCTTATACACACAGTCACAAAATTTATTTCTAGTTTTTTCTTGATCTCAACACACCATTATTATTTTTTTTAATTATGTCATTGTGATGATGGTAGTGGTGTATGTCATGGAGGCAGAAGCAGCTCATAGCTGACCTTCTAGTGGGTTTTCAGAGGCAATAAGCTGCACTGGAGGAGATTGGCCAACCTCGTACAGTGGGATAGATGGCAGATTGGAAGCATATGCTTTGGAGATTATAGAGCAGTTTCTTATTATTAAACCAGTATAGCTCTCATAACAACAATAACATCAACAGAGAGAGAAAGAGAGAGAGAGAGATCAGCTGGCCCAGTGAAGAGAAAACGATGTGACCAAGACAAAGGTGGGTGACTTTTAGTTTGTGGCCCTCCAGCCTGCCTTTCATTGTTTTTGTTCAGACATTTCTCTAGGTTGTATAGCCCTGGTGTACAAGTTGCCATCCCGCCGTCACTTGTGGTTGCTGTGAGGCTGACCTCTGTGACAGGGATGTGTCAAATGCGTTAATGGTTGGCTACCCAATGCGGACTGAGAGTGGGGTGGAGCTACCCAATTAAACAAGCGTGGAAGCAGGAGTGGCATCCACTTCCATAATAGCTTGCCTCTGGAAACCCTGTGAACCTGGAGAGAGGATGAAAGGCACCCAAGTGTCGAGGACTCTCCTTCATAGGGTCGCTATGAGTTGCCTGCAACTCGACGGCACTTAACAACAACATAGCTCTCATATACTAAATTCTGAAATAATACATTAGAATAATAGTTTCTTTTGCCATTTTTTTTTAGTGTTTACACAAGCTTTACGCACTACAACTCCTAAATTAGAGGAAAGTTCCAGGTATTTGAGTGATTATAGTTGTTGTTAGGTGTCATCCAATTGACTGTGACTCATACTAATTCCCTGAAGAACAGGTCTGAACATTGCCCTATCCTGAGCCAGTCTCATGATCTCTGATATGCTTGAATCCGTGGTTACAGTTACTGTGTAGATAGTTAAGTTTTCCTATCTTGCACTGACCCTCCACCATTTCAAGAATTATAAATTTTTACAAGGATTAACTTCTCCTATTGCATGTCCAGAGTATGTGAGATGAAGCTTCACCATCCTTGCAAGTAAGGATCACTCTGGTTGCACTTCGTCCAAGAAAAATTTGTTTGTTCATTAGACAATTTATAGGCTATTCAATATCCTTTTCTTCAAACCTCAAGGTGCTATAATCAAGGATGCTTTAGGTAGAATATTAATTCACCCAGGAAGTATTAAAGGAAGATGAAAAGAATAGACTTAATCACTGTGTCAAAAGGAATTGGTAAACACAGAAGAATTTCATGAAACAACATATGAGCAAGAGCCTATGCTGATGAAGGAAGAACTTCAGGCTGCTTTGAAGGAAATGGCAAAAAATAAGGCCCCAGGAATAGATGGCATACCAATTGACATATTTCAGTTAACAGATGCTGCCCTGGACGTGCTCCCCAGATTATGCCAAATCTGGAGAACAATAACTTGGCTAAATGACTGGAAGAAATCTATATTTGTTCCCGTTCCAAAGAAGGGTGACTCAACAGAGTGTGGAAACTGTAGAAAAATATCATTTATTTCACATGCAAGCAAGATTCTACTGAGGAATATCCAAAAATGACTGGAACAGCACCTCATCAGAGAATTGCCAGAAGTCCAGGCTGGGTTTAGAAGAGGTCGTGGTACTACGGATATTGTAGCTAACGTTAGATGGGTCTTGCCTGAAAGCAGGCAATACCAGAGGAATGTCTATCTGTGTTTCATTGATTATGCAAAGGTGTTTGACTGTGGATCATAACAAACTGTGGCTAACTCTGAGAAGAATGGGAATCCCAGAACACTTGATCTTGCTAATGCAAAACCTGTACTTGGACCAAGAGGCAGTTATCAGGACAGAGCAAGGAATCATTTCATGGTTCAAAATTGGGAAGGACGTGCGCCAGGAATGTGTTCTGTCTCTAGACCTATTAAACCTGTATGCAAAACAGATTATCTGGGAGGCTGGGCTCTATGAGGAGAAATGTGGTGTCAGGATTGGTGGAAGATCTATCAACAATCTGCGTTATGCAGATGACACAACCCTGCTTGCTGAAACTGAGGAGGACATGAAATGTTGCT
>NW_006399771.1:23169599-23172837 GCF_000299155.1 Elephantulus edwardii | reverse complement strand
AGAATTGATGCCTTTGAGCTATGGTGCTGGAGAAGAGTATTGAGGGTACAATAGTCCACTAGAAAAACAAACAGATTCATCCTGGAAAGGGTTAATCTGGGTGGCTCCTTGGAGGCAAAGATTCTGAGGCTTTGTCTAGTATACTTTGGATATGTTGTAAGGAGAGATTGGTCTTTGGAGAAGGACATCATGCTTGGTAGGGTGGAGCGACAGTGCCGGAGGGGAAGGCCCTCTATGAGGTGGATTGATTCAGTGACTGGGGTAATCGGGATGGGTGTATCAGAGACAGTGTGATTGGCACAGGACAGAGCAGAGTTTAGGGCTGTTCTACATAGAGTCGCTATGAGTCGCAAGCTACTCGATGGCACATAACAACAACAACAATACCACAACTGAAAGGCACAAATTATTCTGTCATCCATATTCACTGTATAACATTCAGATAGTAAAGTAATAGGGAAAAAGACATACTTGGAACAGGCACAGTTCAGTGTTTAAACTGATTTCATTGCTCTTAGCATTTTGGAGAGTTTTTTAAAGCAGATTTTCCCAAAGCAACATGTGTTTTGAATTCTTGACTGCTGTTATTATGGGTATTGATTGTAGATCCAAATAAAATGAAGTAGTTGACAATTCCAATCTTTTCTTTTAGTGGTAAGAAGTTGAGCTGCAACCCTAAAAGCACACAGTTCTAATCAATCAACTGCTACATGGGAGAAGGATAAGCGGTCTCCTCCCATGCAATTGCTTCCAAAATCCTGCTGAAGGGTCAGCAATTAGTTCCAACTCGACAGCACACACACTGACAACTATCACTATGTAATGCCTATTGGTCCAGATGTGAATTTTTTGGCTATCTTAATGCTGAGATGCAATCTATATTGAAAGTCTTTGGTTTCATGCAACAAAGTTTTTCAAGTTCTCTTTACTTAATGGAAGCAAGATTTTGTTATCTGCAAGAAATAGATTGATGAGTCTTCTTTCAATCCTCATGCCACATTCTTCTTCACATAGTCTAGCTTCTTGAATTATTTTCTCAGCAAACAGATGGGACTATAATTATTAGGTACTGTTGAGTCGAGTATGACTCATGTTTTTGTTATTGTTATGTGCCGTTGACTCATAGCAACCCTAAAATAGCTCCTCTGAAGCCTGCCTTATCCTAAGCCAGTCTCACTGACTTCAATATACCTACGCCCATTACGCCAGGTACTGTGTCATTCCATCTCATTCAAGACTATCCTCTCCTACATTGTCCTTCCACCCTTGATAGCCATGATAGCCTTCTCCAAGGACTGGTCCCTCCTGGCCACATGCCCAAGGTATATGGGTCAGAGCTTCAAAATCTTTGCCTCTAAAAATAAATTTAGTTTCACCCTCTCCAAGACAGACCTATTTGTTCTCATGGCATTCCATGTTATGCTCATACTCTTCTCCAGCACTATAACTTAAAGGGATTGATTCCTCTTTCATCATTCTTAGTCATTGTCCAGCTCTCTGATGCATAGCAAGTGATTTTGACGGCCATGGCCTGGATCAGGTGCACCTTGCTCTTTAAACTAACATCATTGCTCTTCAGAACTCTGGAGTGGTCCCTTACAGCAGATTTTCCCAATGAAATTTGTCCTTTGATTTCGTGACTGCTGGTGTCAAGATTGTTGATTGTGGAGCCAAGCAAACTGAAATGATTTACCTCAATCTCTTCTCCATTTATCATGATGCTACCAATTGGCCCGGTGATGTGAATCTTTGTCTTCTTGATTTTTAGCTTTAATCCATATTGAAGACTACAGTCCTTGGCTTTCTGCAGCAAGTGTTTCAGGTCCTCCTCAGTTTCAGCACGCAAGGTTCTATCATCCTCCAATCTCGATGCCACATTCCCCTTCATAGAGTCCAGCCTCTTGAATGGTCTCTTCCATATGTAGATTGAAAAGACACACTCATTTCCTGATTTTGAACCATGCAGTGTATCCTTGCTAAATTCTGAGGATTGCTTCTTGTTCATGTATAGATTTCACATGAGCACAATTAAGTATTCTGAGATTCCCATTCTTCTCATGGTTCACTACAATGTGTTGTGATCCACACAGTCAAATGATTTTGCATAGTCAATGAAACACGGCCTCTGCTCCTCTTTGTAGCCAAGATCCATCTGACATTGGTGATAATGTCTCTAGTTAATATTTCTATCTTGAGATGCTAGAAAAGGAAAAGACAATGGCGTAATGGTGTAACTAATTAGGACATCCTGGTTAGAGAATTACTAAGTTGCAGCAGAGGTGTCATTTGGACCCTCTTATGGCTTCTACAACCAGTTACTATCAAGTCAGTTCTAACTCATGACAACTCCATGTGTATCAGAGCTAAATGGTGCCCCATGCATTTTCAATTACCCACTTCAGGAAGTAGATCATTAGCCTCTCTTATGAGGTGCTTCTAAGTGAACTCAAAGTGCTGCTCTTTTGTTAAGCCATTGAACACGCAATGGTAAATTGTTTGCCTTCTGTAAGAAAGACCCAGGGCAATTCAAAGCCAATCAATGTCATGCACAGCCACCATCCATTTTTTTTAAGGGAAGACATGTATGTTGCTGGGATGTGGGCAGTTTTCAGAAGGGCTCCCAGACTGAGACAAAGAAGGCTTAGGGATCTACTTTGAAAATCAGCAATGAAAGGCTTAGCGATCACAAGTCTGACCCACAACCAGTAATGGAGACGGTGCAGGACCAAACAGTTTTGTTCCATCGTGTGTGCACATGAGTCAGAGGCAAAATCAAAGGCAGCTACCAGAAAGGGGCTCTGTGGAGACCTGCATCTGTTTTTGGCATCCAAGTGGGGACAAGGAAACTTCTCTGAAGTGGGGTATTCCACACCACCAAACAAGTGAGTGCGGAGCTCAGTGACTTTTCTCCTCACTCTGGGATAGTCTCCCCAGAGGTTGCCAATGACCCCTTACTCCCAGGGATGACCCCACTGGGGTCATTGTCCACCAGAAGTGACCCCGCCTCAGAATTTGGTAGTAGGGAATCACTGTTTCTGGACAAGACTTCTCACACAGCAGGGAGTCTCTAGTCTATATGTCTCATTTTCTCACCTCATTTCTGGCGGGAATGCATGCTAACTTAACAAAAAAGAGTCTAATGTTGTTGTTGTTATGTGCCATCAAGTTGCCTGGGCAATTCTATATCTGAACTCTCACCTATCCTGTTCCAACTTTTCAATTTATTTTTAAAGTTTAT
>NW_006399771.1:23162431-23166597 GCF_000299155.1 Elephantulus edwardii | reverse complement strand
TTATAACGTTTTATAAATTGTCTTTCAGAGTTCCATAGTGTGAATATACCACAGCAACTCTATTCATTCATTTGTTGATGGGCACTTGGGTTGCTTCATTTCTTTGCTCTTCTGAACAATACAGAAATAAACAAGGATGTGCATATATCTATTTGGGTAGCAGCTCTGGTTTCTTTGTAGTATATTCCCAGTAGTGTAATTGCTGGGTCAAATGGTATTTCTATTTCCAACTTCTAGGGAAAGTACCATAATGCCTGCCATAGTGGTTGCACCATTTTACACTCTCACCAACAGAAAAATATAGATCTGAACCTGTGCCATTCCCACAACCTCTGAGACATCTGAGACCATTGCTACAGTCACTGTGCCAATCCATTTGGTTGAAACTTTCCCTCTTTTTTCTACCCCTTCACCTGTCTAAGTGTGATGTCCTTCTCCAAGGAATAACCTCTCCTAGCACCATGACAAAAGTATGTAAGATCAAGCTTTATCATCATTGCCTCCAGGGAAAACTCGGGCTGCACCTTCTCTAAGACATATCAGTTTTTTCTTTTGGCAGCCTATGGGATTTTCAGTACTCTTCTCCAAACCATAATGCTAAGACATCAATTCTTTGTCTATCATCCTTATTCCTTGTTCAGCTCTTAGTTAAGTGATTGAAAAGACCACCACCACCTGAATCAGGCATATCTTAGTCCTCAAAAATAATATAATTTCTTTTCAATAATTTGGAAAAGCCTCTGTTGCCGACTCCCAGTGAGATATATCTCCTGGTCCCCTGGCTGCTGGTACCAAGTGTATGACTGTACATTCATGTAAGTGAAGTTGTTCATGGTTTCAGTATTTTCTCCATTTATCATGATGTTACCTACTGGTCCAATAATGAGAATTTCTGTTTTCTTGAAGCTGAGATTCAATCCATGTTAAAAGCTGTTGTATCCTTTCATCTTCTGGAACAAATGGCTCATGTCTTCCTCATTTTCAGCAAGCAATGTTGTGTCATCTTTTTAGTGTAAAAGTAAGAAATTAGCCTCAATGACCAATCATAATGAAACCTATGGGAAACAGAATTCAACAGAATTTCTTTATTTTTTCCATGTCTTACAAATGTTCTATCTTTAATAAGGTTCAGTTTTACCTCTTTTCTGTTACTTCCTACTGACTAAAAGTATATGCATTTTTCTTCTATGACAGGCTGTCATATTATGCAGACTGTAGTTTTCAAGTTTCACTGTTTATTTTATCCCTGAATAACGTTCTGATTTTGTTGTGTTGTGTATCATCGAGTTGTAACTGACCCATAGATCTTATAGAGACTGTCAGAGGAAATTTAGTTTCATCGGAGGAGGATTCCCATCCTTTTCCCCACAGGGGTGTGGTGGATTTGAACCCACATATCTTTGGGATTGCACTACAACTCCTTACTATGAGTGATCAAGCTCCCTGATAGATGTGCAAATTTAATTTATTTATGAAAATTTATATTTATGGAACTTAGCATGTCAGTGTAGTTTTAATTACTGACAAATTAGATCCTTTATTTTATAATGAAGTATTTTTAAAAAAATACCTTGAATCTATGTGTTTTATAAAATCTATATAAACAGATCATCTGGGTTACTAGGCTCTATGAGAAAGAATGTGGCATCAGGATTGGAGGAAGACTCATCAACAACTTGTACTATGAAAAGGACACAACCTTGCTTGCTGAAAATGAGCGGGACCTGAGGCATTTGCTACATAATCAAAGACTGCAGCCTGCAATTGGATTGAAGCCGAACATCAAGAAAACAAAGATTTTCATCACTGGTCCAATTGATAGCATAATGATATATGGATAAAAGATTGAGATTGTTAACACCTTCAGCTTGCTTGGCAACACAATCAACATTCTTGGTACCAGTAGCCAGGAAATAAAAAAAACCAAATTGTATTAAGAAAAACTGCATTCAAGGGCTTTCCTAGAGTATTGAAGAGCAAGGATGACAGTCTAGAGACTAAAGTATGCCTGATTCAGGCCATGGTCTTCACGATTACTTGCTATGCATCAGAGAGCTAGACAATGACGAATAAGGATGGAAGAATCTATGCCTTTGAATTATGGTTTTGGAGAAGAGCACTATATTATGGATTGCTAAGTGAAAAAACAGATTCATCCTGGAGAGGATGAATCCTTGGAGGCAAGGATTTTGAAGCTCCATCATACATGCTTTGGGCACATGTCCAGGAGGAACAGTGAATGAATGGAATTCCAAAATCTCTGTAGATGTTCATTGAAATGAAAAATAAACAACCTAAATAAAAAAAAAGTAAAAAAAAAAAAGGACATTATGTTTGGAAGAGTGGGGTGACAGTGCAAGAGAGAAAGACTCGATGAAATAGGTTGATTCAGTGACTGGAATAATGGGAGTAGGTGTGTCAGAGACAATGAAATTGACTCGAGATAGCACCTGGTTCAGAGCTATTGTACTTGGGTTGCTGAATCACAAGTGATTTGGTTGCACATAACAATAGCAACAACATCCATATTTTATATGTCTTAAAAAATGTAAAGATGTTCCTTCTAAAATTGTTCATTAAATACATTGTTAATTACATTGTTTAGTGTCCTATTTTCATATATAATACATAAACTAAATTTTAGTTAAAACATTTACTGCGATTTATTAAGAATATCCTAAGTAAATTATATCCATACAACTCAATATACAGCTAACTATAGAAGCGGAAAATATTAACTTTTTGAAATCTGAAGTTTTCCAGGAAGTAGAAATGTCAATTCAACTTAAAATTTCTTTAGTTCTGTGTATGGACTCTTTATAGTGATGGAGATTTTATTGGTGGCATTTCAGAATATTTCCTGGTTCAGCAGCCACTAAATTTGACAAAGATTCCTAGTGAAACTAATAATACAATGGCTGTGGTAGGTCTATGGCACCCATAGAGAATCATTGCTCCATTCAGATTTACAATGAAGTATGTTGGATTCTAAAGTATTATTTAGGAATGACTCAATATGTATTTACTAATATGTGAAATTTTATTCTTGGAGCTTAGTGAGGTAAACTACAGAAGGAGAATGGGATGAAATTTCATGCAGAAAATCTTATATTTGGCAACATTATTGGAAAAATCCAGTCTAAATTTGTTCTCAAATATTAATCATTATACTGAAGTTTTATTCAAATAAAAGAATGAAAAATGTTTTTTAACTTTTGGGGGGTTTCTCTTACTCAGACTCTTTTGATGGAATATTTAGAAAAGTCACATAAAAAGAGAATGTTACATCTTTACTGTTCCAGTGGAGAAAATAACTTATTGACACATAATTTGAGAAAAACTTTGGTAAAAAAATGAATAGATGTTCCAAAGAGGTGGTATTTTTATCAAAGAACTTAAAAGTCTTACTGATATCGCCCAAACTTCGTAGGTGTTGTGTAATATATTTTAAAGAGATTGCTTACAAATAATCCCCTTTAGAACAAAAATAGAAACATGTATTTTTTAATTAGTTTCTATAAAAACTGAACAAATCAAATCAGTATTAGATTTTGTTCCTATAGTTTTTCTCCATTCAGGTTTCATGGTTTTAGACATTTCATTCCAAAAGTTACTTCTTCCTTTTATACTTTGGTTTCTTGCCTTATTTATTAGATTTGGAAACGGTGCTTTTAAAAATCATTCTTTCTGACTGTGCAATTGATACACATCAACTTACTATTTTTTTAATTTAGAAAAACCAAAACCACCTCTTTCTAGAGGGTCATTTCTAATTCCTGCTGACACTGTACATTAGAGTAGAACTGTACTATAGGATTTCCTTGGCTCTAGTCTGTACGAAAAGAATTATTCTATGTTTAATTTCCAGCATGCCACTGACTGGGTTTGAACTACAAATATTTAGTTTACTCTTTTAGTGCAAACCATTTGTGCCAGCCATTTAGTCCTAATTGTATAACTGAAGTTGCCTACAGAAGGCTAACTTAGTCTTGTTGTGTACCATTGAGTCAGATCAGTTCTATAACTGACCCTCAAATAGGTTTTCAGAAGCAGTAAATTGAATGGAATTTATATGTATGTGTATCTATCTATTGACAAACACACACATTCATGCACACATACAGACACAGAAATACCTACACATAAAGAAGTGTGTGTGCACGTGC
>NW_006399771.1:23160303-23162026 GCF_000299155.1 Elephantulus edwardii | reverse complement strand
AGTGCAAGAGAGGAAGACCCTAGATGAAGTGGATTGACTCAGTGACTGGGGTAATGGGGATAGTTATGTAAGAGACAATGAGGTTGGCTCAAGATAGAGTAAGTTTTATAGCTGTTGTACATAGGGTTGCTGTGAATCACAGTGACTCAATGGTACATATAAACAACACACATACACTGTAAAAATATGTTGTCAAGGGCTTCTCTAAAGTGTCACTGTAAAGATTAAGATGTGCCTGACCGAAGACATGGTGTTTTTCTATTGTTCTCTACACAATGAAAGTTGGACAGTGAATAAAGCACATTTTCTAGTGCAGGCAAAAATACTGAATATAACATGAACAACCTAAGAAGCAAATAAATATGTATTGAAGGAAATATAGCCACAGGTTTCCTTAAAAGCAAAAATGGTAAACTTGGTCTCATATTTTAGGCATGTCATTAGGGGGAGTCAGCCCTTGAAGAGGGACATTATGCATAGAAAAATTGGGGATCAGGGATAAGAGGAAGACCTTTAAATGAGATCAATAAATTTTGTAACTGAAATTATGGGCTTATTAAGCACTATGAAGATGACACAAGATTAGGCAAGGTTTCATTCTGTTGTACAGGGTTTGCTATGAGTTGGAGCTAACTTGACAACACCTAACAACAACATGAGTAAAACTAAAGCAGAGAAAGAGGACAGAGGACATTTCAATTAAACTAGAGTAGATAGGAAAAGTTCTCCTCATTGGAAAAGTTATATTTAAGAAACACCTTAACTTGTGGCTATTAGAAAAAAATAACATTTTGGATGTATAAAATCAAATACACAGACACAGGGGTTGGAGATCAATTAATAAACTCAAAAATTAATAAATAATGGAATCAAACATATAAGAGATTGTAAGAATGGCATGGTAGATCAATGTTCAGATGTATTACCCATAGGGTTGCTATAAGTTATCGTCAACTAGATGGCACTTAACAATATCAATTATAGCTTCTGTATTAAGAACTTAGTCTATGATAACAAAAGGTTATATAGAGATATTGTTGTGGTATTGTTGTGACCTCAATTTTGATGTTTTAATGAGTTTTGAAGTAAAAATTGGACCACACATACAATTAGTAAATTTTAATAATAATTGGGAATGAGAATCCAAAAGCTGGAAAGAAGGAAGAAGAAATAGTAGTCAGAATGTACAGACTTGGTGCAAAAATGAAACCAGAAATAGAATGGTTGAATTTCGTATGTTCAATGTTTTTTTTTTCCACAGCAAATATTAAAAAAAAAACACCCACATACAGAAACTTTGTACATGGATTTAACCTGATAGACTTTATAGAAATCATAGTGACTGTATCTGTGGAAGGAATCATTGGAAAAGTTTAATGTCAAGAATAAAAACCAGGCTAGGTGCTAACTGTGGAACAGACCATCAATTACTAATATGGGAATTCAAACTGAGGCTGATGGACATGAAAACAAATCCACAAAACCCAGCATATGATCTTGAATGTATTCTACCCGAATTTAAAAATCCTCTTAAGAACAGATTGGAAGCATTGAGCACCAATAATTGAAGGCTAGAAAAATTGTTGCATGGCATCAAGGATCTCGTCCATTAAGAGAGCAAAAGGTCTGGGGGTAGGGGGGAGGGGTTTGTGCGGGGAGAAGGGTGCAACAATGAATGAATGGAATCCCAAAATCTCTGTAGATGTTCATTGAAATGAAAAAT
>NW_006399771.1:23147432-23159933 GCF_000299155.1 Elephantulus edwardii | reverse complement strand
GCAAAATCTTGAATGATCCAGGAAACATCAAAAGAAGATGGAGAAAATATATAGAATCACTGTGCCAAAAAGAATTGGTCTACACTGAAATATTTTGGGAAATACCATATGATCAATACCTGATGATAATGCAGGGAGAAATTCAAACTGCACTGAAGGCACAGGCAAAAAGTAATATCCCAGGAATTTGTGGAATGTCAATTGATATATTTAAACTAAAAGATGAAGCCCTGAATGTGCTCACCAGTTTATGCCAAGAAAGTTGGAGGACAGCTGTCTGGCTGACCAACAAGAAGAAATTCACATTTTTTTCCATTGCAAAGAAAGGTGACCCAATAGAATGTGGGCATTAACAAACAATATCAGTAACATCACATGTAACCTTCTCCTACCAACAAAGTATGTGAGATGAAACTTCATCATCCTTTTTCTCCAAGGAACACTTTGGCTGCACTTTCTGTAAGACCTATCTGTTTCTTCTTTAGGTAATCCAAAAGTATGGCAATCCATTTAATATTGTTCTCTAACACCACAATTTGAAGCCATTAATTCTTCTACCATCATTATTCACTGTCATGCCTTCAGATGCATGGCAAGTGATTGAAGCAAGGGTAAGTACACCCATTTCTCCCTACAACTGATAAAGTAATAACTGGGAGATGAAATATCATGTCCAAACTTGCAGAAGGTGTAGGATGCAAATAAATCTGTTTTATGGCAAATTTCACATGTATAACCTGATTCTGGGAGAAAGGAGAAAAATACTAAGTAAATACTTTCTGAGTTAAATTTTAAGGAGTGAATGATAAAATTATACCAAGTATAGAAACTAATGAGACAGAAAAGAATTCTGGAAATGGATTTTCACAAGTGTTTTTTTTTTTATTTTTTATAATCCTTACTTACATTTTTAAAAAACTATATCTCTTCTTAAACTTTCTAAAAATTTCTGACAATGGATTTACAATAATTTGCACAAATCTATGCAACCATTCTAAGTGATAGTAAGAAAAAGAGAAGGGTCAAAGAAAACCATTTGTTTATATTGATATTAAGAAACAACATTGCTTCATTAAAAACAAAAGAAATGGTTATTTTAAAAATGTATGATAGAATTTTTTTTTCAATTAGTTTTACTACATATCCCTAAGGACCTAGTTTGTAGGGAATTGTACTGCTAACACAAAGGCTATACACACCTTTCTGGCAGTTTGAATACACCAGCATCTCCATAAGAGAAAAATAGTCTTCTGTATCCATGGGATTTATAGCTTTGGAAACCCAGTGGAGGGTCAATTACAAGTAGGTTCCTAAATGACAACAATGGATTTATAGAAAGTAAATATTGATTGACTTTATTTCTTTTATTTAAGAATTTAATTTAGCACTGCCACAGTGTCTCTAATTACTGCTAATTGTTAATGTTTCCACTTGAATGTGTCTTTCCTTATAAATTATTGTATAATCATCTAGTATTAAAATAACCTGAGAAGCTGAGCTCTACGAAGACACATTAATAATCTGATATAAGCACATGGCATAATGCTGCTTATTGAAAACAAGACATTCTGCAGTTACTGATGAAACCCCAAAACTACAAACATCATTAGGGATTATACTTCAACATTAAGAAAACAAAAATTCTTACAAAATGAACCGATAAAAAGCATCATGATAATTGGAAAACAGATTGACATTGTCAATCCCTTTATTTTACATGTATCCACAATCAGCGCACTTGAAAGCAGTAGTTTAGAAAACAGTTCATTGTACTGAGCATATCTGCTGCAAATATCTTTTTTAAAAATGTTAGAGGATTAATGTGTACTTTACCCAAAACAATATATTCTTTTTCTTAAATTTGTTTACATACAAACATTCAGATTCATCGCATTTAATTCAGGTACATTTGCCAAAGATGTGTCCTAGCTCCACACCTTTTCAATATATATGCAGAACAGATTATCCGTGAGGATGGGCTCTGTGAGGAGAAATGTGGCATCAGGATTGAAGGAATTCTCAGCAACAATCTGTACTATGCAGTTGACACAATCCTGCTTGCTAAAATGGAGGAGGACCTGAAGCACTTACTGCAATAGGTCAACGATTACAGCCTTCAATGTGTATTGAAGCTCAACATCAACAAAACAAAGATTCTAACCACTGGACTGATTGGCAGCTTCATGATAGATGGTGAAGATACTGACAACTTTAGTTTGCTTGACTCCACAATCAACACTCCTGGCACCTGCAGTCAGGAAATTAAAAGACAAATTGCATTGGGAAAGTCTGCTGTCAGAGACCTCTCCAAAGTATTAAAGAGCAATGATGCTGAGAGACTAAGGTGCCCCTGATCCAGGCCAGAGTCTTTGCAATTACTTGCTATGTATCAGAAAGCTGACTAGGGGTGATACAAGGAGAATTCACTCCTTTTAGCTGTGGTGCTGGAGAAGAGTGTTGAATATACCATGGGCTCCTAAGAGAAGAAACAAGTTCATCCTAGAAAGGGTGAGATCAGGCAGCTTCTTGGAGCCAAGCTTCATTTGATATTCTTGGACCTGTTGCAAGGAAGGACCAGTCCTTGGAGAGGGACATAATGTTTGTGAAGGTGGAGAGACAGTGCAAGAGAGGAAGATCCTTGTAGAGATGAATTGATTCATTTCTGGGATATTGGGAATAGATGTATCAGAGACAATAAAACTGGCACAGGATAGAGCAAGATTTAGGGCTGTTGTACATAGGGTCACAATGAGTCACAGGCAACTTGATGGCCCATAACAACAACAATATTGTCTTTTAAATAATCATTCATACACACTGTTTGATCCCCACTTTTCATGACTTCATTTTATCAAGTCCCCATTGTACTTTGCCAATTTCCTTACCCCTCATCCATCTATTGTTGTTGTTATGTGCCATCGAGTCACTTGTGACTAATAGCAACCCTATGTACAAGAGCCCTAAACACTGTTCTATCCTATGCCAACCTCTTTGTCTCAAACACACTCATTTCCACCACTCCAATCACAGAAATGATCCATCTCATCGAGAATCTTCCTCTCCTGCACTGTCCTTCCACTTTCCCAAATGTGATGTCCCTCTTCAAGGACCAGTCCCTCCTTCTAACATGCCCAAAGTATGTCACACAAAGGCCCCAGAATCCTTGACTCCAAGGAGCATTCTGGCTTCACCCTCTCCAGGACAAACCTGTTTGTTCTCCTAGCAGTCCATGGTGTATTCAACACTCTTCTCCAGCACCACAGCTCAAAGGCATCAATGCTCTTTCTATAATCCCTATTCATTGTCCAACTCTCTGATGCATGGCATGTAATTGCAAAAACTATAGCCTGGATCAAGTGTACATTAGTCTCCAGCCTAATGTTATTATTTTTCAGTATTCTTGAGAAGTCCCTCACAGATGACTTTCCCAATGCAATTCATCTCCTGATTTCCTGGCTGCTGCTACCAAGAGTATTGACTGTGGAACCAAGTAAACTAAAACTGCTAAGTATCTCAATTACCATGTATTAATCTCTACTCTTCTGGTGATTTTCTGCTTTCCCCTTCTTGTATTTCTCCATACCTATTTTATCCATATGCTTAACAAGTTATTTGAGAGACTGGATTCTATGAAGAGGAATGTAGCATCAAGATTGGAGAAAAATTCATCAATAATCTGCACTATGCAGATGACACAAACTTGTTTTCTGAAAGTGGGGAGGACTTGAAGCACTTGTTGCAGAAGATCAAGGATTGCAGCCTTCAAGTATGGATTGTTCTCAATTTCAAGGAAAGACCAAGATGGATGTCAGATGAGACCTTGAGTATTGCATTAGAGCGCCGAGAAGCCAAATTAAAGGAAGAAACCAAGAAATCAAAGACCTAAACAGAATTTAAAAAAGGCAGCCCGGGACGACAAAACAAGACACTATAATGAAATTTGCAGAGAGCTGGATATAATTATAGAAAAAAAAATCAAAAGGGCCGAACTCACTTAGCATTTCTTAAGCTAAAGGAGCTGACAAGCAAATTCAAGCCACGGGTGGTAATACTTATGGTTACTTTGGGTAGAATTGTAAATGATCCAGGAAGTATCAAGAGAATATGGAAGGAATACACAGAGTCACGGTATCAGAAGGAATTGGCTGACACAGAAGAATTTCATAAAATGACATATGAGCAAGAGCCTATGGTGATGAAGGAGGAAGTTCAAATTGCTCTGAAGCAATTGGCAAAAACCAAGGCTCCAGGAGTTGATGGCATATAAATCGACATATTTCAACAGATAGATACTGCCCTGAATGTGCTCACTAAGCTGTGCCAAAAAATCTGGAGAACAGCCAGCTGGCCCACTGACTGGAAAAGATAGATATTTGTTCCCATTCCAAAGAAAGATGACCCAACAGAGTGCAGAAATTATCGAACAATATTGTTAATATCACATGCAAGCAAGATTCTGCTGAAAATTATCCAAAAACGTTTGGAACAATATGTTAACAGAGAACTTCCAGATGTACAGGATGGATTTAGAAGAAGTCATGGTACTAGGGATATTATAGCTAATGTTAGATGGATCTTGGCTGAAAGCAAAGAATACCAGAGGAATGTCTGTCTGTGCTTCATTGACTACACAAAGGCTTTTGACTGTGTGGGTCATAACAAGCTGTGGCTGACTTTGAGAAGAATGGGAATCCCAGAACATTTGATTGTGCTAATGCTAAACCTATACTTGGACCAAGAAGCAGTCGTCAGAACAGAGCAAGGAAACACTACATGGTTCAAAATCAAGAAGAGGTCCATCAGGGATGCATTCTGTCTCCATATTTTTTCAATCTATATGTGGAACAGATCATTTGAGAAATAGGGATTTATAAGGAGGAATGTGGAATCATGATTGGAGGAAGACTCATCAACAACCTACATTATGCAGATGACACACCTTGCTTGCTGAAGGACCTTCAAGCGCTTGCTGGAGAAATCTAGGACTGTAGTCTTCAATATGGATTGAAGCTCAACATCAAGAAGACAAAGATTTTCACCATTGAGCCAATTGGCAGCACTATAGTACATGAAGAAAAGATTGATGTTGTTAAAAATTTCAGTTTGCTCGGTTCCACAATCAACACTCTTGGCACCAGCAGTCAGGAAACCAAAAGATGAATTGCATTGGGAAAATCTGCTATCAGAGACCTCTCCAGAGAACTGAAATGCAACATTGTCAATCTAGAGACTAAGGTTCACCTAATCCAGGCCATAGTTTTCAAAATTACTTGCTATGCATCAGAGAGCTGGACAATGACTAAGGATGACAGAAGAAGAATCAATGCCTTTGAGTTGTAGTACTGTAGAAGAGTCTAGAATATACCATGAACTGCCAAGAAAACAAACAGGTCTGCCTTGCAGAGGGTGAAACCAACTTTCTCCTTAGAAGCTATGCTTTTGAAGCTCTGTTTCACATACTTTGGGCACATAGCCAGCAGGGACTGATCTTTGTAGAACATCATGCTCAGAAGGGTGGAGGGACAGCATAGGAGAGGAAGATCCCACATAAGATGGATTGATACAGTAACTAGGGCAATAAGGGTTGGTGTGTTGGAATCAATGAAACTGGCTCAGGACAGCGCAGGCTTCAGAGATGGGCAGGCAACTCAATGGCACATAACAACAACATAGAAAAAGAGTAGTTTTAATGCAACTTTAGTTAGAAAAACATCTGGACATTATTTAGTAATATACTTGTCCTGAATTATTTTTTCATGTTCTGGCTAGCACACAATAGCAGCTTCTGAAAGTCACTCTGATTACCAAAGGTCAACATATATAATTATAAGGCTACTAATATATATAATATTAATTTGTATGTAATATAATTAAATGCTAAAGCAAAAAAAAATAACAAGTATTAGAAATAGCTCTTTGGCTATGGCTGCAAAAGATAAAATAAAGCTTTCTTCATTAAACTTAAGCTTTTTAGGATAAGATCAATAAGTGACACTTTGTGAAATATTCTATCATTATTAATATTTTTATCCTAAACTTCAATATTTAAGCCAAATCTAAAGATGAGAGATATAAGAGAAAGAGATGTTTCTATAAGACAGAGTAAAAGTTGAGTTGCATCAATTATTTCTCTTAAGTTTCATATTAATCTCATAAATTTAGGATCATTACCTTTCCTACTTGTCAAAGAAGGAGGCTAAGGCACATAAACAGTAGTCCATTCTTCAAAGTTAAGTAAACGAAGTTTTAAAAAGACAGAATGAGGTTTGGGGTCTGTCAGCCCGAAAGATTTAGTTTATTTTCTTAACTCCATTATGCTCAAATAATCAAATCCAATGTATAATAACGCACCAAAAAATCTGCCACATAAGCCCTAAAAATGCCAAATTAAAACCGTTGTTGTTCTGACCAGAATTTTCTAGTAAATGTAGCAAAGACCTAAATAATAATAATTTATTGCTATTCTCAAATTTTCATAATTTTATTATCTTGGAGTATACTGTGTGGTTTTCCAGCCATTGCCTTTGACTTGCACCACATGGCTGGATTATTGGTGATGTCATTGTTGTTAAATTAGTGAAGTTGAGTACGACTCATAGTGACCTTACAAACAAGAGATCTGGACCCTGTGCATCCTCATTATCTCAAATATATCCAAATTCATTGCATCAGTTGCTGTGTCAATGCACCTAGTTGAGGGTCTGCCTCTCTTTCAATAATGCTCTGCCTTTCTAAGCTGGGTGTCTGTCTCCAAGGAATACCCTCTCATAACAACATGCCCTAAGTATAAAAGATGAAGCTTTGCCATCTTTACATCTAAGGAACACTCTGCCTGTATTTAGTCCAAGTCACATCTGTTTGTTCTTTTGATAGTCCATTCAATACTCTTCTCCAGTACCACACTCTAAGACATCAATTCTTGCATCATTCTGATTCATGTTCCAGCTCTCAGATGCATAGAAAATGATTAAAAAGACCGTAGCCTGAATCACACACACACTAGTCTTCAAATTGACGTCATAGCTCCTTAGTGATTTGAAGAGATCCTTGACTGCATATCTTTCTTGGAAAGTGTTGATATGATTTCCATGGTTGTACAGGATTCTACAAATTATACTTTGTTTAGACTCTACAGAAAGGATTGAGAAACTTGCTAGTAATGTAAATAAGGGAATAGCACATTTTGGGTGGGACTATGTAAACAAGTTGTGTAGACTACTAACCAGGGGATTGGTCAGGTTTGACATCACATCAGGCATAAATTGAGGAGGTTCAGAGGTAGAAAATCAGAATCTCATTACCACCACCACAACAAAAAAACAAAAAAAGGAAAGAATGAAAGGTGTCCAAAGCTGTCCTTTTGGGCCAAACACTCCTACACCAGACAACCCAAAATCAAAACCTGCAATAGCAGAGATTGCAAAGAAGCAGATGCCAACTTGAGGCAGAACTGAAGTACAGTTGCTGTCGCAGAGGAGCTGGAGGCCTTAGTCCTGGCTTATTGGAGAGCTGCTAGCTTAGTGGTAAGGAATCATGTTGTCAACCAAAAAGTACATGGTTCAATGCCACCAGTTGCTCCATGGGAGAAAGATGGGAAATCTCCACCCATGTGATGTATTGCTTCTGAAAATCTTCTAGCAGAACAACTGTGAGTTGATTCATACTCTATGGTACTCAACAAAAGCAACAACACATGCTATCCAAACTGAAGAATAATATGCTAACTGTCTCTTGCCTGTTAACTTCCCTAATATACTCCATAATCATGAGTATGGCCTGTGAGTTTTGTGTGGCCATTGCAACAGATTAGTGGACCCAGTAAAAAAGAAGTAAGAGTGGTTGGAGGGATCATTAATGTCAGAATTGATAGAAGTTCCTACAAAGGCATGTGGTCATCTCTGACCTCGTGGAAATCAGTGTTGTATTGTTGATGTTAACAGAGATTTGTCTCTCCTCTGGAGTTAGTGGATGTCAGACAAAGGCCATTTCCACACAAGCTGCACTATTTTTATAATAGAATTAGTAGTTGAAGTTTTTGAACTAGAAAATTAAGGACAAAATACTTTCTGTAATTTTGCAAAAGAGCTAATCTTACTTTATTTGCTCCAACTAATTGTTGTAATAATTGACTCATAAACAATCTTTTTTTGTTGTTTCTTTAAATCATAGGCATACAAATTTTAGTTTATGCCAATTTGCTTATGGTTTATACTTCTTATACTCAATTCATTTATAAATAAATGAAGCCATGAAGTCTGGTATTATATAATTTTATTATAGCAACTGTAGAAAATTTTTGAAAATTATGCCAGATGTTTATATTCCCAAAGGCAAAACTCTCAAATTGAAATAATGAAGCCAAAAGGAGTGGATGGCAAGAATATTTGCATGGGAGGGGTGAGGTTTAGCTAACATTTAGAAATTTTAAAAAATAATTAAAACCAAATTAAGCCAAAATTATTCACTATTCAATTAATCTGGTTGCTTGAGAGAAATAACAGACTTTAGTTCTTCAACTGAAATTAAGCTACCTAATACTAAATAAAAATAAAATTAAAAGATGTATTGCGATGGGAAAGTTTGCTGTTAGGGACCTCTCCAAAGTACTGAAGAGCAATGGTGTCTCTCTGGAGACTAAGGTACGTCTGATACAAGCCATGGTCTTTGCAATCACTTGTTATGTGTCACAGAGTTGGAAAATGACTAGGGAGGATAGAAGAAGAATTGATGCCATTGGTCTGTGGTGTTGGAGAAGAATATTGAGGGTACCATGGACTGCTAGGAAAATAAACAGATTCATCCTAGAGAGGCTTAAATTGCGCTGCTCCTTGGAGGCAAGGATTCTGAGACTTCATCTGACATATTTTGGACATGTTGTAAGGAGGGACTGGTTCTTGGAGAGGGACATCATGCTTGGGAGGGTGGAGGGACGCCGCAAGAGGGGAAGACCCTCTATGAGTTGGATTGATTCAGTCACTGGTGTAATCAGGATGGGTGTGTCAGAGACATTGCATTTGGCACAGGATAGAGCAGGGTTGAGGCCTGTTGTACATAGGGTCGCTATGAGTCACAGGCGACTTGATGGCACCTGACAACAACAACAATACTAAATAGGAAGCTCTGATGGCCTAGTGGCAAGAAGCTGTGCTGCAATCCGGAAGGAACATAGTTCAAGGTTACCGGCTGCTCTGAAGTAGAAAGATGGGCAATCTCCTCCTGTACAATTAACTGCCTCTGAAAACCTGCTGGAGGATCCACTTTGGGTTGGTTCTGACTTGACAGTACACAACAACAACAATACTAAATAATTCTTATTCTGGTTTTATTGCAATTTGTCTACAGAGCACATTTTGGTGGGAAAAGCCAAAATATATGTCTATTGTTGACATAATTTCTGATGCATTATATTTTATTTAGAATTATGCTCTTCCTTTAGTTTATTTAATTGGTGGATAGATTCTGTCAGAAGTACTCTATTTTACATACAAAATGAAATGATAAACTTGTTGTTGTTGTTGTAATGTACCATCAAGTCGTTTGTGACTCATAGCGACCCTATGTACAACAGCCCTAACCCCTGCTCTATCCTGTGCCAATCACACTGCCTCTGACACACCCATCCCGATTATCCCAGTCACTGAATCAATCCATCTCACAGAGTACCTTGAAATAGGAGCACTGAAAAAGATAAAAACAAAACAAAACAAAACAAAATATCTAATCTATGGGGGTTTTAGTTAATTCTGACTCATAATAAATCCACCTATATGGAGCAGAACCTCCTCATTGGTTTTCTTGACTACAATACCCATGGCAGCCAATCACCAACCATTTTTTTTGTTTATTCTCTTCAATACAGACAGGTGAGTTCTATCCATCTTTAAATTAGTAGTAGATGAGCATAAATCATCTGTTATTCCAAAACTTTGAAAGGTATAGGATGTTCTTTCTATTTAGCGAATTATCTCACCATCATGACGAAGTAGTTTTAATAATATAACAGAGGGAAGATGATGAGGGTGACATGAAAGTTCATTTTCTCAAATCTAGTAAAAGAGAAAAAGAAATATTAATGAGACATAAAGGAAAAAATTAGAAAACTAAAATTCATCATCCACATTTACATCATGCTTGTTGGTGTTGTTATGTACCATTGAGTCAAGTAAAGCTCATAGCCACCCTATGAACAACAGATCTCAATCCTGTCCTATCCTGTGCTGTCTTCCCACTTCCTGAAACACTAGCGCCCATTGTAGCAGTCACCGTGTCAATCCACCTGGTTGAGGATCTTCCTCTCCTTCTCTGATGCTCCACCCTTTCAAGCATCATATCCTTCTCCAAGGAATAGCCCCTCCTAACAAAATGTCCAAAGTATGTGAGGCAAAGACGCATCATCCTTGCCTCGAAAAAGTATTCTGGCTGTACCCTTTCCAAGACATTTTCGTTATTTCTTTTGGATGTTCATGTGATGTTCAGTGCTATTCTCCAAAACAACTCAAAGGCATCAATTCTTCTCCTGTCATCCCTATTCAATGTCTAGCTTTCAGATGCATAGTAAGTGAACAAACAGATGCACCTTAGTCCTCAAACTGACGTCACTACCCTTCAGTAATTTGGAGAGTTCCTTAACTGAAGACTTTCCCAGTGCAGTGTGTCTCCTTATTTCTTAACTGCTGGTATAGAAGTTATTAATTGTGGATCCAAATAAGATGAAGTTGTTGCCTGTTTCAGTCTCTTTTTCATCCATCACGATATTGTCTATCGCTCCAGTGGTAAGAATCTTCCTTTTTTTGACATCAAAATGCAATTCATACTGAAGGTTGTATTCCTTGATTTTCTGCAACAAGTATGTCAAGTCCTCCTCTCTGTCAGAAAGCAAGGTTGTGTTATCTGCATAATGTCCGTTATTGTTTAGTCTCCCTTAGATGTTGATGCCACATTCCTCCTCAGAGAGTCCAGCTTCTTGAATAATTTGTTCAGCATACAGATTGAATAGGAATGGAGAGAGAATACAGCCCTGATATACACTCTTCTTAATTTTAAACCATGCATGTCCTTATAAATCCAAAATGCAAGTAAAGAGAAAATATTGCAACTACACATCAACATTTGTGCAGAATAAAGCAACCCTATGTCTTGGAATTTGAAATAGACTATCCATGAGGGTTCAATCTGTAAACACATGAAGGACCAATTTTCAAACACCGGTTAAGGTTAGGAACCTTGCTTAGCTATTTGTACGATGATCTACAGTAAATTCTCCAGGGGTCCCAGGATTTTTAACTCCTACAAAGCCTTTAAGCTTATCAAATATGACTACTTTCCATTGCATGTTCCCACATTTAAGAAAACAAAAGAAATATATCTAGAGCTAAATTAAATTCATCACAAAAAGACAACAAAAGGGATAATGCTCAAAAATTTCTAAAATCTGTTGAATCATGTTTTTTGGGGAATGAGAATAAATATGGATCTCTTTCAATCAGTTGGCCAAGTAGGAAACTTCCAAATTTCATAGCATAGACTCACTCACTTACCAACTCACTGGTGTTGAGTTTGAACTAACTCATAGCTGACTTACGAGTGAGTTTTTTAAGGGCTTGTGAATTGCACCACAGATTTCCTATTTTTCTCCCACCAAGCTGCTGGTAGATTTTGATCTCTAGATAGGTATCATCTTTGGATCAGCAATGCAGCTATCTCCCTGTGGACTGTACTACCAGAGTTTCCTCAGAGTGGAGACACTCTTCCTCCTCCTCCTCCTTCTCATTGTTGTTGAGTGAAAATAGGCTCACAGCTGACCCTTCAGCAGGTTTTCAGAGATTATAAATCACATGAGAGGAGATCATCCATCTTTCTCTCTGAGGCAGGTGGTGGGTTTTAACCGACCTTTGGGTTGACTGTACAACTTGCTAAACCAGGGGCCCAGTGAGTACATTTCTTGTTGTCATCCAAGGCGGATATATTTGTTGAATCACTTTAACAAGTGTTCCATCAATTCCTTGAGGCTTGGGGTTTAATTGGTAATTCCTTCAGTGCAGCTTAGATTTTTCTTTCATCATCACTTGTTAACTTCCTAAGAGAGTTCAGCATTGGCAAATTATTTTTAATATAGTGAGTCTGTGTATAATTTCCATCTTTTTTGATGTTTTTTGCATCTAATCACACTGGAAGAGATCGCCCATTCTCCTGAGGAGCCACTAGTGGCCTTGAAATGTGTTCCTTTGCGATTTCTACACAGCTTCTTGCCACTAGGGCACCAGAGCCCCATCATTCAAATTTTACCCTAGAATCCTTTAAAGTAAAAACCAGCCTCTTTATGTTGTGGATTAGGACTACTAAAGTTCTTCCAAGCTTTTCTTTAATGAAGTTTATAGTCCTTGGTTTTAGTCCTAGGTCCATGATCTACCTTGAGTTGGTTTTTGTATATGGAATGAGGTGGGGACCTTGTTTAATTCTTCTACAAATAGTTTTCCAATTTTGCCAACACCATTTGTTAAA
>NW_006399771.1:23137820-23146169 GCF_000299155.1 Elephantulus edwardii | reverse complement strand
GGTGGGGGTAAGACTGATAAAAACTGGATAAATTATGTTTACTGCATTGAAGTCTATGAGGTACAGAATAGGTTAAAAGTATTATATTTTAGGGCATTATGCTTATCATAAGAGTACAGAATGAGAGTTGCAGAGTGGATTAAATTTGGGGTGGGGTTGGGGTTGAGGTTGCGGCATGTGCGGGGGGAGATTGTGTACCAATGAAGGAGTTTTTCTTTTGCTTTTCAAGGACAGGAGCAAATGAGGGGGGTGGAGGGGGTCAGTGGAGAGGGCATGAGCGGGGAGAAAATTGCAAGAATGAATGAATGAATGGAATTCCAAAGTCTCTGTAGATTTTCATTGAAATGAAAAATAAATTAATAAAAAAATAATTTAAAAAAACAAGCCAAGATTTGATTTTTTTTAAACTTCATTTCATTCAACTTGAAAAAACCAATTGTATCCTTCCTTTTTGGTTTTCTGACTAAGGCTCTTTATACAATTCATTAGAACACTTTGATTTGTCTTCTTGAAGTATTCTATTCAATACCAGAGAAATGCCTATTTCTGTTTTATTGACTAAGAAAAAGCATTTTATTATGTGGATCAAACCAATGAATCCAAGAACACTTAACTATGGTTATAAAAAACCTATACCTATGAACCTGGAGAAAGGATGAAAGTTATACAGGTGTTCAGGTCTTTCATTCATAGGGTTGCTATGAGTTGCCTATAACTCGACGGCGCTTAACAACAACAACAACAACAGCATAGAACGGTTTGCTTTCTTCATGGATGATGTCATTGATGTCATCCTGCAACCCATCTTTGGTCTTTAGCGTTAAACAGATCAAATCTGTTATTGAGGTGATTATTAATTCACATGGGACAAATTCAGAGTTGCATTTTAACTTCTGTAGAGTTATTTTAATTTTCTTCAGCTTTAATTTCAACTTGGATATGAATAATTTATGGTCTAATCCATACCCAGCCACTGGCTTTGTTTTGACTACTGAAAGAGAGCGTCTTCACCATCTTCTTCTACATATGTAGTACATTTAATTACTGTAAATCACATCAGTTGAGTTCCATGTGTATAGTTGGGATCTTTGTTTATTTAAAGCAATATTTGCAATGAATAAATCAGTGTACACAACTGGTCGGTCGCTTTGCAGTTCTGTGGTGGTTTGTATATTCCTATAACACTGGGATTTATGTTTCTAAAATGTCAAATACTAATAAAGTCACCCATGGTGGGGAGACCTGCCACCCATGACTCTTCCAGACTAACTAAGAAGAATATCCAGCTTCTACTTCTTTTTTAAAAATATTGGCTTGCATACAAACTTCATATATACTGTGTTTCATTCATGTACATTGTATTTCACACATTACTCCATTCAAATTGTATCTCATATGATCATTCCTATGCATTTTCTTTTATAAAAAGAATTCTTATTGATATATGCTCATTATTACCCTGTCTTTTCAGATCTCCATTGGATCTTTTCTAATTCATTCACACCCTACCTCCACTCATCAAACTTTGCCATCCTGCTGTTTCCCTCTCCTCATCCTCTGCCCCCTTGCCTCCCTCCCCTTTCTCTTTTGGATTGTTATACACATATTACTAGTTTATACTTGTATTTTTTAATGGCCTTTGCAGTATTTGTCCTTATAAGACTGAGTTAATTTACTCAGAATAATTCTCTCTAGACTTTCCCCTATTATATTTTATGAAATCATTGCTTCTGAGTGCTGCATAGTAGTCTTTTGTCTAAAGTAACATTTGTGAGGTAAAATTGTTGTTATGTCCATTGAGTCACCTGTGACTCATAGCAACCCTATGTACAATAGCTCTGAAGTGCACCCTATCCTGAGCCAATCTCTGTCTCCAACATACCTACCCCCATTACTCCAGTTACTGTCTCAATCTATCTCATCCAGCCTCTTCCTTTCCTGTACAACCCCTCTGCCCTTCTAAACATGTTGTCCTTTTCCAAGAACTGGCTCCTATTGGTAACATGTCTAAAGAATCTGAGACCAAGCTTCAAAATCCTTGCCTCCAAGGAGCCACTTGGTTTCATGCTCTCCAGGAGGGATCCATTTATTCTTTTGGCAGTCAGTCTATGGTATGTTGAATATTCTTCTTCAGCACAACTCAAAGGGATTAATTGTTCTTCTATAATACTTATTCATTGTCTGGTTCTTTGAGACACAGCAAGTAGTTGTGAAGACCATGGCTTGGATCTTTACACTTTAGTGTCTAGCCTGATATCATTGCTCTTTATCTATGTGGAGAGCTCTCGGACAACAGACTTCCCCAATGCAATTTGTCCCCAATGCAATTTGTCTTTTGATTTCCTGATTACTGGTTCCAAGAGTGTTGATTGTGGAGCCAAGCAAGCTGAAATTGTTAACAACCCCAATCTCTTCTCCATCATGATGGTGTGCCAATTGGCCCATTGGAGAGAAATTTTGTCTTCTTGATATCAAGCTTCCAACCATATTGAAGATTACAGTCCTTGACCCTCCACAACAAACACCTCGGGTCCTCCTCGGTTACATAAACAAGGTTGTGTTATCTGCATAACACATGTTGTTGGTGAGTCTTCTCCTATCCTGATGCCATTGTACTCCTCATAGAGTCCAGGCTTCCCAATAACCTGTTCCACATGCATATTGGAAAGGTATGTAGATCAGATGCATCCCTGACATACAACTTTTCTGATTTTGAACCATGCACTATTTCCTTGCTCTGTTCTGATTATTGATTTCTGGTCCAAGTATAGATTTTACATGAGTGCAATTAGGTGTTCTGGAATTCCCATTCTTCTCAAGGTTAGCCACAGTTTGTTGTGGTCTACACAGTCAAATGTTTTTGCATGATCAATGAAACACAGATAGACATTTCTCTGTTACTCTCTGCTTTCAGTGAAGAACCATCTAACATTATTCTTATATTCCTAGTGCCGCAGCCTCTTCTAAATTAAGTTTGTACATCTGACAGTTTTCTGTGGATGTATTGTTCCAGCCATTTTTTTTATAATCTTCAGCAGGATGTTGCATGCATGTGATATTAGTAATAGCATTCAATAATTTCCACATTGTATCGGATCACCTATTTTGGGGGATGGAAATGTCTGAAAAATCCTATGAATAACATTAAAACATTGCCCTTATTACCTATTTTGCTTGTCTTTTATATTTGCCACTGGAAATTTAACTTTTTAAAAATATTAAAGCTCTTGAAAATTTATTTTTATTAAAAATATTATCTACGAGAAGATATAAAAACTTAAAATTACCTTAATTGTGCTGTTTTTACTATTTAATCAAGATTTAAAAGTATTTATAAATTAGTTTTTGTTGTTGTTAAATGCTGTCAATTTGAGTACAATTATTAAGAGCCTATTAACAAAAGATCTGAAACCTATCCTGTCATCTTTATCATCCCTGACATATTTTAACCCACTGCTGCAGACATTGAATCAACTCATCTCCATGAGGGTCTTTTTGTTCTCTTGCCCTCCCTTGTATCTTGCCAAGCATAAGCTCCCTTTCCAAAATACAGCCTATTCTAACAAGATGTTCAAAGTATGTGAGATTAAGCTTTGCCATCTTTGTCTTCAAGGAACACTCTGGTTGCACTTTCTTTAAGACATAAATGTTTGTTCCTTTGAAAGCTCAAGGGATATTCAAATACTCTTCACTAATACCATAACTCAAATACATCAATTCTTCTTTTGTCATTATTATTCATTGTCATGCTTTCAGATGCACAGCAGGTGATTAGAAAATGTTGGTTTGAATTTGGCACACCTTAGTTTTTAAACCGATATCATGGGTCTTCAGGACTTTAGAAAGATTCTTGATAGCAAATTTTGCCCATGATATACATGTCCTGATCTCCTGAAAGGTGATAAAAAAGGTGTTGATAGTGGAAAAATAAAATGAGCAAAATATGAGTTTTGGGTTATACCAACAAGTCAGTGAGAAAAATTTTGAAGACAAGGTGTGATTTTACATTTTTAAAAGACGTAGAGTAGTTAATAATTTGTCTTTTAGTTACTTAGCATGGCAATTCAAATAATTGTTTTAATGAGCAAATGATTTTTTAAAACAATTTCAAATATATTTTAAAATATTCATTAGCAGGTACACTGTTAGTTTATACATTAGTTCCTCAAATAATGAGATAATTGTACACACTGTTTTTTATTGACACAATCTATGCAAATGTACACTTTATGCTTTTATCAACCATTTTAACCAAACATTTAACTTCATATAAAGCATGTGGAGTAAAGCATTTGAATTGGATATAATAACATGATTTTTCTCTTATTCATTAAGTATTCATAAAACAACTATGAAAGCTGAATATTTTTAAAATTAATAATACATGGATATGAATATAAAACCATATAACAATATACTCTAGCACATCACATGTGATTCTATATTTTGTTACCTTTTCTTTCACAGTTCACATAGCGAAAACTAGATTAAGTGTAACTATTAGAACTGACTTAAGTGTAACTATTAGAACTGACGTTAAAAAGTTGCTTTACTCAGCTTTCTTAATGAATTCTATCTTTACCACAATTTTATTATGTTTATGAGGATTTTTTTATATGTCTAGTACAAGCACTTTCTTATTTTCAATTCCTAGTCATTTATATAAAATACAAAATCAATAAAATATACAATTAATTGTACATATTACAAACACAGCTATCTAAAGAAATATGATGACATTGCAGTAACTGAATGAACTCTTTGCTTTCTGACAGCTGGCCAATATACAAAAGTTCATATTTGCATGCAAAACATGGTTTAGGAATGACAATTTAAAATGCATTAAATATATGGATTGTAAAACTTTAAAGAAGTCTGTAAAATAGAAGGCTTTTAAAGAATTTTTTTCAAATAGAAAGCCTAAAGTGGAAAATGAAAATATTTCTCTGAACACTTAGGATCTTTGACTTGCATAACTATTAGAAAACATAAATCCTATTCATTCATTGTATCCCAATTTGTCTTCTCCAGTACTCCTGATTACAATAAATTACACCATGTTTCTTTCATTTTCTCAGACTAGTGAAAATGTGCTGCTGTCTGCAGTTTACATTATAGTGGATGAAATGTAATGTGAATTCAGGTATAGATACAGATAGACGTGATAAACAAATGTGGTAAAATGTTCATCATTTAGTTTCTCTAATTTTCATGCTTTAATAAACATTTCCATTGCACTTAAGATATAAAATATATTCCTGCCATACCATTCATGATTCTTTCTTTTATTCTTTGTTGCTGTTAGGTGCCGTCGAGTTGACTATGACCCATAGCCATCCTGTGAACAATAGATCTGAACTTTCTCCTGTCCTGTACCATCTTCATCATCTCTGATATACTTAGATTTATTTTCGTAATTACTGTATCAATCCATCTTGTTGAGAATCTTCCTGCCTTTCACTGGCCATCCACATTTCCAAACATGATGCTTTTTTCTATAGACTGGCCTGTCCACCAGCATGCCCAAGCATATGAGATGATGTTTAACCATTTCTGTTTCTCAGAAACAAACTAGTTGCACTTCCTCCAACATATATTTGTTCTTTTGGTAGTTTGAGGTTTTCTTTTTTTTATTATTATTAATTTCAATGAAAATTCACAGATACTTTGGATTTCCATTCATTCATTGTTGTACTTTTCTCCCGGCCCACTCCTCCCCTCCAGTTCATTCCTCTCTTTGAAAAGTAAAAGAAAAATTCTTTCATTGTTATACAGTCCCTCCTCCAAGTCCACTCCACTAGGCAGCCTTCATTCTAGACTCTTGTTATGACAAAAATACCTAATCATATATCCCTTTTAAACAGTTTTCTCCCTCATCTGTTTAATGCAGTATACATTATTTATCTCATTTTTCTCAGTCCCCTCCTAACCCCAATGTCAGTATCGTTACACAGCAGAGGCACTATCAGTACTCTTCTTCAATACCACAATTCAAAGGCATAAGTTCTTCTATAATCCTTATTCAGTGTTCTACTTTTAGATGTATAGAAAGGAATTGAAAAGAGCAAGGCTCACCACAACAACATAAAGGAAAATAATCCGATTAAAAAATGGGCACAGAATATGAACGGACACTTCACTAAAGAAGACATTCAGATGGCAAACAAATATTTGAAGAAATGTTCAAAATCCCTAGCTCAAAGAAAGATGCAAATCAAAAAAAACTATGAGATACCATCTCACACCAGTAAGAATAGCAAAATTTAACAGAACAGCAAACATCAAAAGCTGGCGAGGTTGCGGAGAAACTGGAACCTTTATTCACTCTTGGTGTGAGTGTAAAATGGTGCAACCACAACGGAAGGCTGTATGACTCTGCATCAGAAAGTGGCAAATACCATTTGACCCCAAAATTCCACTACTGGGAATATATCGTAAAGAAACCATAACTTCCATCCAAGCAGATATATTCATACCCATGTTTCTTGCAGCTTTGTTCACAATAGCAAAGAGCTGGAAACAACCTAAGTACCCATCAACAAAGGAATGGATAAAGAAGCTGTGGTATATTCACACAATGGAAGACTATACTGAACTGAAAAACAAAGAACTCATGAAATACTATACAAAATAGATTACCCTGGAGGACATTATGTTGAGTGAAATATCTCAGTCACAAAAGGACAAACATTGCATAGTGCAACTGATGTAAAACGGGACTGACATAGGGGCTGAGGGGAGACGAGAAAGAGAGAATAGGTATTATTATCATGACAGGAGTCCAGAATGAAGGCTGCATAGTGGAGTGGACTTGAGGGGAAGGATTGTATAATAATGAAAGAAATTTTCTTTTACTTTCCAAAGAGAAGAGTGAATTGCGGGGAGGGGTAGGCAGTGAGAAAAAAATCAACAATGAATGAATGGAAATGCAAAGTCTCTGTAAACATTCATTAAAATTAATAATTAAAAAAGAGGGGGGAAAAAGAGCAAGTCTTGGATTGTATGCTCCTTAGGCTTTAAGCTTATAATACTTTTAGTACAATAGAGAGTTGGGTTTTTTAAATTTATTATTAATTTCAATGAAAATTTACAGAGACTTTGGATTTCCATTCATTCATTCATTGTTGCACTTTTCTCCCCACCCAACTCTCCCCTCTAGTACACTACACTCTTGAAAAAGTAAAATAAAAATTCTTTCATTGTTTTACGATCCCTCCCCCAAAGTCCACTCCACTATGCAGTGTTTGCTCTGGATTCATGTCATGACAAAAATGCCTAGTCACTTATCCCTTTTAAATAGTTTTCTCCCTCATCTTTTTCAATGCAGTATACATTATCAAACCCATCTTTCTCAGTCACCCTCTAACCCCAATATCAGTCCTGTTTACCATGCAGTATTTGTCCTTTTGTGACTGAGATACTTCACTCGGCATAATGTCCTCCAGGGTCACCCATTTTGAATAATATTCCATGAGTTCCTTGTTTTTCAATGCAGCGTAGTATTCCATTCTGTGAATATACCACAGCTTCTCTAACCATTCCTTTGTTGATGGGCACTTAGGTTGTTTCCAACTCCTTGCTATTGTGATAAGCAAGCGATAAACATGAGTGTGCATGTATCTGCATGGATGTCAGTTATGGTCTCTTTAAGGTATAATCCCAGTAGTGGAATTGCTGGGTCAAATGGTATTGCTATTTGCAACTTTTAAAGAAAGTGCCATACAGTCTTGCACAGTGGTTGCACCAGTTTACACTCCCACCAACAGCGAATAAGGGTTCCAGTTTCTCCACAACCTCACCAGCATTTGTTGCTTGCTGTTCTGTTAAATTTTGCTATTCTGACTGGGTTGAGATGATATCTCATAGTTGTTTTGATTTGCATCTCTCTTAGAACTAGGAATTTTGAACGCTTCTTCATGTGCATGTTAGCCATCTGAATGTCTTCTTTGATGAAATGTCTGTTCATATCCTATGCCCATTTTTCTATTATATTATTTACCTTTATCATGTTGTGGTATTCAAGTATTTTATAAATTCTGGATGTAAGTCTCTTATATGATATGTCATTACCAAATACTTTTTCCCAGTGTGTGGTTTCCCTTTTTACCCTGTTGGAGAAGTTTTTGGATTTGCATAGGGATTTGATTCCAAGAAGGCCTCATTTATCTGTTTTATCTTCTCCTGGTTGTAGGTTTTTCAGGATACTTGGAAGACTATTTATGTTGTGGATTAGGACTTCTAGTGTTCTTCCAAGCTTTTCTTTAATGAAGATTATAGTCCTTGGTTTTAGTCCTAGGTCCATGATCTGTCTTGAGTTGGTTTTTGTATATGGAGTGAGGTGTGGATCTT
>NW_006399771.1:23133958-23137720 GCF_000299155.1 Elephantulus edwardii | reverse complement strand
TTTCCCCACTTAACTGATTTCATCTCCTTGTCAAAAATCAGTTGACCATAGATAGATGGGCTGATCTCCAGGTTCTCAATTCTATTCCATTGATCTATGTGTCTGTAATTGTACCAGTACCATGCTGCCTTAACCACCACGGCAATGTAGTAGGATTTGAAATCAGGAAGTAAGATACCTCCTACCTTTCTTCTATTTTGAAGGAGTGCTTTGCTTATTTGGAACATCTTTCCATTCCAAATGAAACTGGATGTTGCCATTTCTATCTCTTTGAAGAATGGGATTGGTATTTTTATTGGAATTGCATTAAACGTGTCAATTGCCTTTGGTAGTATTGCCATTTTCACAATATTGAGTCTTCCTATCCGTGAGCAAGGGATATTCTTCGACTTCTCCAAGTCTCTTTTTGTTTCTTGTAGTAATGTTTTGTAATTTTCTTTGAATAGATCCTTTGTGCTTCTGGTTTAATTTGCTCCCAAATATTTAATCTTGTGATTAGCTATTATGAATGGTATTGTTTTTCTTAGTTCCAGCTCTGTATTCTCTTTGTCACTGTAGAGAAATTCAACTAATTTTTGTATGTCGATCTTGTATCCTGTGACTTTGCTGAATTGGTCCAGTGTCCAATAGTTTTCTTTAGGGTTTTCTAAGTATAGTATCATATCATCTGCATAGAGAGATAATTTTACCTCCTTTTTGCCAATTTGGATACCTTTTCTTTCCTTATCTTGTCTTATTGCTATCGCTAAGGCTTCCAATACAATATTCAATAAGAGAGGTGATAGTGGTCATCCTTGTCTAGTTTCTGTTCTTAAAGAGAATGCCTAACCTCTCTCCAATGAGAACAATGTTGGCTCTCGAGTTTGTATAAATAGTTTTTGCTATGTTGAAGAAATTCCCCACTAATCCTATTTTGTTGAGTGTTATAATCAGGAAAGAATGTTGGATTTTGTCAAAGGCCTTTTCTGCATCAATTGATTGGATCATGTGGTTCTTGTTCTTTGCTTTGTTAATGTGAAGAATTACATTAATTGTTTTCCTTATGTTGCACCATCCTTGCATACCTGTTATGAATCACACTTGGTCATGGTGAATTATTTCTTTGATGTATCATTGGATTTTATTGGCCAGTATTTTATTCAGGATTTTTGCATCTATGTTCATGAGATATATTGGCCTATAGTTTTCTATTTTGGTGGTTTCCTTTCCTGGCTTTGCTATCAAGGATATGTTTGCTTCACAAAATGAGTCTGGGAGAATTCTATCTTTTAATATTTTCTGAAATAATTTCTGTAGAATTGGTAACAATTCTTCTCTGAATGTTTGATAAAATTCACTTGTAAAACCATCTAGTCGAGGGCGTTTTTTTTTGGTTGGAAGTTTTGTATTACCTCTTCAATTTCTTGTTTTGTAAAGGGTCTGTTCAGATGTTCAATTTCAGTTTGTGTCATTTTAGGTAGGTTGTGCATTTCTAAGTATTTGTTCATTTCCTCTAGGTTTTCATATTTGTTTGAGTATAGTTTTTCATAATACTCTAATGTTAGCTTTTTTATTTTAGTTGGTTCTGTTGTGATGTTGCCTGATTCATCTCTTATTCGGATTATTTATATCTTCTCCTTCTTTTCTTTTGTGAATTTTCCAAGTGGATTGTTGATTTTATTGAACCTTTCAAAGAACCAACTCCTAGTTTTGTTGATAGTTTCAATTGTTTTTCTGTTTTCTGTTTCATTTATTTCTGCTCTAATTCTTATAATTTCAGGTTTTTTAGAGGTTGTCAGGTTTTGTTGCTGTTCTTTTTCAGTTTGCTGGAGATGTTGGGTTAGAGAGTCAATGGTCAATTTTACGTGCCTTTTGATGTGTTTGCTTGTTGTAATAAATTGACCTCTGATTACTGCTTTGGCTGTTTCCCAGAGGTTTGGTAAGTGGTGTTTTCGTTGCCATGTGTTTTAAGAAACTTTTTAAATTTCTTTTTTTTTATTTCTTCTAGTACCCATTCATGTTCAAGCACGGAGTTGTTCAGCTTCCAAATGTATGGTTTTTTTCTCCTTTATCTTCTTATTATTAATTTGTATTTTTTTCTGAAAAGATGATTTGCATTATTTCTATGTTTTTGAATTTATTGATGCTTGCCTTGTGACCTAGAATGTGGTCTATTCTGGATAACGTTCCATGCACATTGGAAAGAAGGTATACTGTGCTTTTTTTGGGATGCATTAGCCTATAAATATCTATGAGGTCAAGTTAGTTTATAGTGTGGTTTAATTCGTCAGTATCTCTGTTGAGTTTTTTTGTGGTAGTTCTATCTTTTCTTGAGAGGGGTGTATCGAAGTCTCCAAGTACTATAGTAGTGTTGTCTATTTCCTTTTTCAGTTTTGTTAATGTTTGTTTCATGTATTTTGCTGGTATTTCATTTGGTGCATAGATATTTATCATTGTTATGTCCTCTTGTTCTATTGACACTTTCAGCATTATGTAGTGACCTTCCTTGTCCTTTGTGATGGTTTTTACATTGACATTTATTTTATCAGAGATTAATATCCCTACTCCTGCTTTTTTTCTGGTTGCCATTTGCTTGGTATATTTTTCCCCACCCTTTTATTTTTAGTCTTTCTTTAACTGCATTTTTCAGGTGTGTCTCTTGTAGACAACATATTGATGGATTTTGATTTTTTATCCAATCTGCTACCCTCTTTCTCTTCAGCATTGCATTTAAACCATTCACATTCAGTGTGACTATTGAGAGGCTAGGTTTTATTGCTATCATTGTGTTGAGTTCTTTTTGGTGTTGTTGCTAGTTACTTTGGACCATGTGGCTTTCTAGAGAGGTTCTTGACAGCAGTTTTTCCCAGTACAACACGTTTTTTATTTCTTGATTTTTCTTATCAAAGGAGTTCATTTGGGATCTAAGCAAGATGACATAATTGACAATTACAATTTTTTCTCCATCTATCATGATGTTTTTATTGGTCCAGTAGTGAGTAGTTTTGTTTTCTTGATGTTGAAATGTAGTACATATTAAAGGCTTTCTAATATAATCCAAATTATAGTCTTTAATTTTATGCAACAAGAATCTCAACTCCTTCTAGCTTTTATCAAGCAACATAGTTTGTTGAAGAGTATTCCTCTTATCCTCATGCCACATTCTATAAAGTTCATCTTGCTGAAATGATTTGCTCATCATAAAGTTAAAACAGAGAGAAAGGAAATGACCCTGGATCATAAATTTCTTTGTTTTAAACATGCAGTATTACCTTACTGTGTTCCAACAGCTTCTTGGTTTCACATAAATGCAATTGAGTGTTCTGAGATTCCCATTCTTCTCAATGTTAGCCATTATTTGTAATGATCCACAGAGTCCTAAAACACAAGAAAACGTAAGTCAATAAAATACAAATAGGCATCCTTATGGTATTCTCTACTTTCAGAAAAGATCTAACTGACATTAACACTGATAGCCTGGTGTTATGGCCTCTTTTGAATCCTATTTGAATTTCTGACAGTTCTCTGTTGACTTATTGCTCTAGTCATTTTTAAATAATCTCCAGCAAGATTTTACTTGCCTGTGAAATTAGTAATGTTATTCAATAATTTCCACATTCTGTTGGGTCACCATTTTGGGGAATGGGAACAAATATTGATCTCTTCCAGTAAATTGGCCAGATAGCTTTGTTTCCAAATCTCTTTCTTAATGGATGAAATCTTTTTAGAAATGTATGAGATGTAGCAACATTTCCTTTTTTTAATATGTGAAAATACTCTTGT
>NW_006399771.1:23126627-23133538 GCF_000299155.1 Elephantulus edwardii | reverse complement strand
GTTAGTTCACTCAACATAACACTCTCTAGACTCTCCTATGTTTTATAGAATTTTTCTGAAATTGTTAATTAGTGCTGCATAGTTTTTCACTATGTAAATGTACCACAATATCTTAATCAATTTGTTTCTTGAAGGGCATTTGGGCTGTTTTCATGTTCATGCTATCATGTATAATGCTGCTATTAAAATAGATGTACATGTCTCCATTTGAGGGAGAAGGATGAACAATCCCTCCCATGGAATCAACTGCCTCACCAGAGGATCAGCTATGGATCGATTTAGACTGTACAATACACAACAACAACAGATCTCAATTTGAATCTCAGTTCTGATTTTCTTTGGCTTTATTTCTAACAATGGAAGCACTTGTTTATATGGGGATTTCTATATTCAGCTTTTTTAAAAGAAATATCAAACTGCTTTCCATAGTGGTTATACCATTTTACAATTTGATCAACAGTGCATAAGAATTTCACTCTCCCTGCATCCTCCCCAATACTTGTTGTTTGCTGTTTTGTTAAACTTTGCTACTAGTTCCGGGATGAGATAGTATCTTATTGTTGTTTTGATTTGTATCTCTCTGATTGCTAGTGATTTTGAAGATTTCTTCATATACTAAGAATTCCTCTGCTGGGAAGAATCTCTTCTTAGTTCTTCCTGTCTTTTCTGGATTTTATCATTTGGTTATTGGTCTGTTCTTGTAGAATCCTGTTGTGTTCTATAAACTTTAGTTATGAAACCCTTGTATGATATGTCATTACCAAATGTTTTATTCCCAGTTGGTGGATTTTCTTTTCACCTTGTTGGAGAAAGTGTTTTATGCACATAAGGATTTTATTTTAAGCAAGTCTTGACATTGGTTGATTTTATGATCTCCTGCTTGTGCATTTTTGGCTATGTTTGTAAGCCTATTTATGCCATAGAGAAGGTCTCTAAATTTTTTCCCATTTTGTCTCATAATCTTCATGTTTTTTCCTTTTATCCTTAAGTCTCTGATCCACTTTGAGTTGTTGTTTTTTAATACAGTGTGGCATGTGGATCTTGTTTCAGTTTTTTGCAGGTAGATATCCAGTTTTGTCAGTACCATTTATTAAAGTCTGTCTTTTCTCCATTCAAGAGGTTTTGTTTCCTTATCAAATATAAGTTGACCATAGTTATATGGGATGATTTCTGGGTTCCAGATTTTATTTAATTGGTTTACATATTTGTTGTACCAATATCTTGCTATTTTATTATGGCTATGTAAAAGGTTTTTAGGATCAGAAAGTAAAATGCCTCCTACTTAATTTTTCTTTCTCAGAAGTGCTTTACTTTCCTGGGTCTATTTCCTTTTCAAAAGAAACTGGAAATTACCTTTTCTATCTCCATGCAGAAATAACTTAGTATATGTATTGTGATTACATTTACCTGTAGATTGCTTTTGGTAGGATTGTAAGAAAATATTCTGGGTTTCTTTTTTTCTTTTTGGTTTGGTTAAAATTTTGCTGTTTAGCAATTGACCTATCATTCATTGCTGTTTCTATTAGTAGCATCCGGTCAGTTAAATTCATGGCACCCCTATATTCCAGAGAACAAATATTCCTTTCTCCTACACCATCCTTAGGATGATCAATATGCTTACAACTATTGTAACCATAGTGTATTTTGAGTGTTTTCATGTTTGGTTGTTTTGTTTGTTTGGTGGTGTTTTTTTTTTAAACCTGAGAGCATAATCACTGATATTTAGACTCCACAATATTGTATAATAAATTAGGGAATTTTCATTAGTTAATTTTTGGAAATTGTCATTTTAGCTGCCACTGAATGAAGTCCATCTCAAAGTGACTGTATAAACATCATTCGTGACCCCTGTCCTATCCTGTGCTGTCTTCATCTCTGACACACTTATGGCTATTGTTTCAGTTACTGTGTCAACCCATCTCCTTTAGGTTCTACCTTTATTTCATGGGCCCTCCATCTTTCCGAGCATGATATCCCTGTCCAAGAAATAGTCTCTCCTAGTAACATGCCCAAACTATGAGAGATTAAGCTTCACTGTCTTTGCCTCCAAGATCACTTTGCCTGCACTTTTTCTATTAGATATGTTTGTTCTTTTTACAGTTCACTAAATATTCAGTACTCTTCTCCAACAATATAATTCAAGGCAGCAATTCTCTTTCTGTCATCTTTATTCATTGTCCAGCTCTTAGATGCATAATAAATAATTGGAAAGGCCATGACCTGACAGGTGCACCTGGATCTTCAAACTGACATCATTACTCTTCAATATTTTGGAGCTGTCCCTGACAGCAAACTTGCCCAATGCAATATATCTCCTTATCTCAGTACCAAAGGTGAACCCAAGCAAAATGAAATAATGTATAATTTCAATCTTTTTTCCATTTAGCATGATATTGTCTATTGCCCTAGTAGTGAGGACATTTCTTTTCTTGATGTTGAGATGAATAGATTCAAAACTGTAGTCCTGATAGTAAGCGTATCAAGTCTTCCTCACTTTCAGCAATCCAGTCATGCCATCTGCATAACACAGAAAATATATTGCTGGTTTATTTTTTTCTGACTCTGTTTTTATTAGTTGCCACCAAATGAACACGACTAATGAACAGCAGATCTGAACCTTGTCTTATCCTGCATCATACATACAATCTCTGACATGCTCAAAGCCCTTGTTAAAGTTACTGTGTCAACCTGGTAGACAGTTTGCCTCTCCTTTGTTGTCCTTCTACCTTTTCCAAGTATTGATTCCTCCTTACATGCCCAAAGTATGTGAGATGAAATGTTATCATTCTTTCCATTAAGATATGTGCTGGTTTCATTTCCTACAGGATAGATTTGTTTGTTATTTTGACAATGCTTGATACATTCAATACTCTTCATCAACATCACAGTTAAAAGACATCAGTTATTCTTTGGACTTCCTTATTCATTATTTAACTTTTAGATACTTAGGAAGTAATTAAAAACTATATAGCTTGGACCAGGTGTGAGTTAGTATTTATTATCATTATTTCATTCATTCATTATTACACATTATTCTCCCTTGCCTTCTTCACTTTCCCTTCTTCTTCCCCCATTCCGCTTTGCAATGCACCTCTTGTTTCAACTAGTTTTCATACATATAATGCCTAATTATAGATTTCTTTCAAATAGTTTTTCCCCTCATCTGTTCCAATGCAGTGTTCATTATCTATCCACTTTTCCCCTTATTCTCTCCCCAATCTCCCAAGTCAGTTCTGTTTTTAAACAGTGGTGCTATGCAGTATTTTTCCTTCTGTGACTGAGATAGCCTGGAGGACATTATGGTTTAGTCTTTATAATGACGTCCATAATTTTTAGCACCCTGGGAGGGTCCTTCACAGCAGATTTCTCAAGCAACAAAGTCCTTGGATTTATTGACTGCCGCTACTATGGATATTCACTGTGGATGCTGGTAAAGTAAAATTCCTAGCAACTTCAATTTCCTCAACCCATATTGAAAACTTCAGTCAGTGACCTTTTGCAGCTAATGCTTGAAGTTCTAGAACACTTGATTTTGCTCATGCAAAACCTATTCTTGGATATGGAAGCAGTCATCATAACAGAGCAAGGAAACACTACATGGTTCAAAATCAGGAAAGGAATGTGTCAGTGATGTTTCTTCTCGTCATACTTTTTCCAGTCTATATGTGGAACAGATAATTCAAGAGGCCAGGCTTTTTAAGAAGAAATGTGGCATCAGAATTGGCAGAAGAGTCATATACAACCTGCACTATTCAGATGACACAACTTTTCTTGCCAAAACTGAGTAGGACCTGATTGCAGGTTAGACAGTTTTTAAAAATCTGAAGCAAGATTTTACTTGCTTGTGATATTAATGACATTGTTTCCAAGTTCCATCTTTTTTTGGAATAGGAACAAATATTAATTTATTCCAGTCTTCTTGTGATGGTTTTTAAATTCAGTACTATAGACTGAAGGTCTTGTGGATTGTTTAAAAAAGTGTTTGACCATGTGGATCCTAAGCAATTATGAATAATATTGAGGAAAATAGGAATTAGTGAACACTTAATTTTACTCTCTCTGGAGACTAAGGTGCATCTGATACAGGCTATGGTCTTTGCAATCACTTGTTATGCGTTAGAGAGTTGGACAATCACTAGGAAGGATAGAGGGAGAATTGATGCCTTTGAGCTGTGGTGCTGGAGAAGAGTATTGAATGTACCATGGACTGCCAAGAAAACAAACAGATTCATCCTAGAGAGGTTTAAATCAGGCTGCTCCTTAGAGGCAATGATTCTGGGGCTTCGTCTGACATACTTTGGACATGTTGTAAGGAGAGACTGGTCCTTGGAGAGGGATATCATGCTTGGTAGGGTGGAGCGACAGTGCAGGAGGGGAAGATCCTCTATGAGGTGGATTGATTCAGTGACTTGGGTAATCAGGATGGGTGTGTCAGAGGCAGTGTGATTGGCACAGGATAGAGCAGGGTTTTGGGCTTTTGTACATAGGGTCACTATGAGTTGCAAGCTACTCGATGGCACATAACAACAACAACAACAACTAATACACAGACTATGGTGCAATTGTCCTAACAGAACAAGGGAGCACTGTTATTGTTGTTATTTTATACCACAGGGTCAGATCCAGCCCATTGCTGACACCCTGGTGGGATTTCAGAGGCAGTTAATAGCACAGGAGAATTTCCATCCTTCTCCTGTGGAGTAGTTTGTGGCCTCAAACCACTTGCCTCCAGGTTTGAAAAACAACTTTTCGCCACTATGTTACCAGAGCTCTCTGGTTTAAAATAAGAAAATGTATGCATCAGCACTCTATTCTTTCTCCATACCTATCCAATTTGTATACTGAGAAATAATTAGAGAAGCAGAATTATATAAAGAGAATGTGGCATCACAATTAAAGGAAGGAAGACTCATCAACAACTTGCTTTATGCAGTGACACAACTTTGCTTGCAGAAAATGAAGAGAGTGTGAAACACTTGCTGCAGATGATGGAAGAATACAGTCTTCAATATGGATTGAAAAGTAAAAATCCACACCCCCTATGATCGGTGGAGAAATCATGAAGTCGTTAATGGTAATATTCTATAGGTTCCATGATCAACACCCATGGTAAGAGCAATCAAGAAAATGACCAACACCCATGGTAAGAGCATAGAGAAAATGACCTCACCAAATTCTAAAGAGCAAATGATGTCCATTAAAGTGCAACCAAACCCTCACTAAAGTTATAAAGAACAGTGATGTCTATTTAAAGACCAAAGTACACACGGAACCAACCATGATATTTTCAATTGCTTCTTGTGCTTCTGAAAGTTGACCAATGATTAATGATAACAGGTGCCTTTGAATTGTGGTGTTGAAGAATACTGTATGTCATTTGAAATGTCAAAATAGCAAGTTTATCCAACCAGGGCATTTCTTATAAGTAAGGATAATGAAATGCTTACATTATGTACTTTGTACCTGTTTTCAGGAAGGACTGGCCCTTACATGGAGTGTTCATGCTACATTGTTCTATAGAGTCACTATGAATTGAAATTGATTCCTCGGGAGGAAGTTTAACAGTACCTTTAGGGAATGTGATATCTCAGCAGATATCACATATTGAAGTTATACTCGGGTATAACTTCGAAGTTATGAAGTTTGAACCCAACAGTCACTCTGAAAGAACGATAAGGCAGTAAGCTTCCTTAAAGTTTTATAACTTGAAACCCTATGGAGCATTTAGATTTGGTCCTGTTGAATCATTATCAGTCAGAACAGACTCAACAGGGACAGGAGGAAAAAAAGCTAATTATTTTATTTCAAGCATAACAGATGTATTCCCAGTACATTTTTAATTATTTGTTTTTGAGCTTTCTATCATCAAGTCACTGGCAAATAAAGGTGACAATTGGCAAAGGCAGCTGTCAAAATCAACAGCTGTTTTTGAGGGTTGTGGGTTCTTTTATTTACTTTCCAATTTGCTTTATTTTAGTCTTAGATGGAATTATTTGAACTCATCACTTTTTGACAATAATTTGTCTATTCTCCAAGGAAGAAAGCAAAAGTAAAATTGAAGGCTCCAAAGGTCCCCAAAATCTGTCTTGCCACTCAGGAAAATTATGAGAAGCTGAGCTATTTGGTGTTTATAAAATCATCAGTTAGCAGAACTTGAAGATCAATATTTCAAAATTTCTATTCAAAGTCAAACTGAATGATTTTATGTCATATTAGTCAGCATTGTTGCAAGTCCTCTGAAATATATAGGGCCATAAAGGATGTCAAATGAGATACAGGAGTAAAACATATATTCTGAAAGAGAAAAAGATTCTTAAGATGCAGAACCTACACACAGCCTCATGTAAATATATCCTTGGCTATTCTTTTATTCCTCAGGTCTCTTCTTTTGCCATTACCTGGTGGTAATTCACGAAGCCCCTGCTGTAAATTAAAGCACCTATCTTTCAACAATGATGTGAAAGATGAGAGTGACTTACAATAAATAGCCATTAATGCTCCATGCTTCCCAGATGATTTAGTAATGCAGTTCTTGCAAACTGCTGATAGGGAAAGGCATGCATTTTAGATGTGAATCTTTCTTTAAAATTTTCATGTTACATAAAAGTCACCTAGGAAAGTCCTAAGAAATTAAAAAAAAAAACCCACCAAGAAAATATGAAACAATATGGCTGTAAGATTTGTATAAGAACTTTACTCCATAATTACTATTAATTGAATCAGAATATCAAACTCCCTAAGTTTAAATTTTGGCTTCAACTCCTTGACCTTGGTAGAAGATGTATAATCACTTTAAGACTAATTTTTCTTGCTTTAAAATAAATTTCAAAAATTAGGGCATATGGTATAAATTTGCTATTGTTGTTGTTGTTGTTGTTGTTATGTGCCATCGAGTCGTTTGCCACTCATAG
>NW_006399771.1:23117017-23125715 GCF_000299155.1 Elephantulus edwardii | reverse complement strand
CCCTGCTCTGTTCTGACAACTGTCTGTTGGTCCAAGTATAGGTTTCATATTAGCGCGATTAAATGTTCTGGGATTCCCATAAAAAATTTAAAAATACCTAACTCTGGAATAATTTAATAATTTAAAAATCAAAACTGTCAACTTTTACTGCTATTTTTACTCTTGCTTTGTTTTGCTGTTATAATGTGCAATGTATTATTCAGCAATTATAAAAGTACGTATAGGTATTAATTTATATAACCACTTTTATTAACTAGGATTATAATATGTAGCGTTACAATTTACCTATTTTAATACACAAATCTTAAAATAGAAACTATTGCTGAAATGTCCAGCAAATAACTTAATTTAAAGGTACAACAACTTTGTGATTTAATGGTCAACTGAAATATTCTTAAATCAGCTATAATATTGAATAATAATAAAAACCTCACAAAGAAATATTTTAAGAATAAAAAAATTAATTTTACTAATTAAAAAAATGTGAACTATTGAATCAACTCTCAAATGTATTTACTAGTGGAGTATAGCATAGTAATAACTGTTAAGATGCAAAGAATTATGGTTCTAATCTTAATAGATGAAAAGATTCAAAGGCAGATTAGAATGATGTCATCCAGATAGAACAAAGAAAGAGGTTGATAAGTTCTGTTGAGTCAATTGCACGTCATTGCAACCCTGTCAACAACAGATATAAACTTTGTCCTGTGCCATACTCACAACCTCATTGTTGGAGTCATGCATGTATCAACTAACCTAACTGAGAAGTTTCCTCTCTTTTGCTGACCTACTTTCTCAAGTATTAAGTCTTTTTTTCTGAGGATAGGTACCTCCTGACAATATGTCCAGAATATTTGAAATGAAATCTCACTATCCATGCTACTAAGGGACACCCTAACTGCAATTTCTCCAAGAAAATTTGGTTTGATCTTTGAAAAGAGTATATTCAGTTCTCTTTGACAACATCACAACAAAATAAATTCCTCTTCAGAGTTATTTATTGTCCAAGTTTCATAAACACATGGATCAATTGAAAAATACTATGGCATGGATTAGGCACATTTTAGTATGTAGTATTTAAATTAAATCTTTAGCACTTTAAAGAGACATGTGATGCAGTAAGTTTGTTGTTCACATTGGTTTTCCCAGGCCTTTGCCTTTGACTTTGCCCATAGCTGGGTGAAAGCGTGGAAACTATATATGTAAACTACTCATAATGGGATTGGTCTGTTTTCACAATCATTCCAGGTTTAACTGAGCAAATTTAGTAGCAGAAAAGGAGAATTTCACTACTAGTAAGAAAGAAATATTGGAGAGTCCTGCATGAGTCCATTTGGACCAGAGATTTCTACACAAAATAGACTAGCTCCTGGCTAAGAACAATAGCAATGGAGAACTGGATACTGCCTGAGACAGAGCTGGCCTGGCACTGCAGCTCCACAGAGCCAGAGTCCGGGCGTTTGTCCATCCTTATTGAAGAACTACAGGAAAGACCATATTGAAAGAACTAACACTGGCCTAAAGCCATAAAGCTGAAGGCTAAAGAGACTGTAAGCTTGTTTGAGAAGTAAGCCTGACTGAAGATTTGCACATTGTATCCAACATGAATTTTAATTTGTTAACTTCAGTAGTAAATCCCATAACTTCATGTATAGTTTTGTATACATATGTATAGTTATGAATAGTTCTGTATTGTTGTTGCAATGGATTAGTAGACCTAGTAGCAGAGAGAACAGTGAGAGTCCTGGGACCCATGGCTGATGTTAGCGTTGATAAAAGTAGGCATGGAGAACATGAGGGTTATTCCTGACCTCACAGAATTTGATTTTGTAATATAGTTACAATGTGTTGATGGGGTCAGTTCTCCCTTGTAGAGTGGTAGAAGTAAGACGGCACTGCCTGAATGCTTTTAGCAAGTTCCTTTACAACAGGCTTGTCCAATGCAAAGTGCCTTTTAATACCTGACTGCTGCTACTATGGGTGTTGGTTGCGGATCTAAGTAAAATCCTTGGCAGTTTCAATATTTTTCTCTATCATGACATTATCTATTGGGCCAATCATGAGGATTTTTCTTCTCTTGATGTTTAGGAATAATTCATGTTGAAGGCTCTCTAATCTTTGATCTCCTTCAGTAAGTGCTTCAAGTCTTGTTCAGGTTTTTGTAAGCTTGAGGGAAATTTAATCACAATGTATTCAAGTCACTGATAGTGCAGCAAGCTGTTATTAGGAAAGAATGCGAGAACCCACTAGGAACAGTGGGAAAATTACCACTGGAAGTTTTCTAGTGAAGAAAGTTATTCTGTGTTCAAGTCTTTAAACTTACGGATAAGTTGATGTTGTTGTTGTTGTTGTTGTTGTTGTTGATTGCTGATGAGTCTAGCATGACTCATAGTGACCCTATGAACAAAAAGGCCTGAAGACTTTCCATAACTATCGTCATTTGTTGGAGAGAGTAAATACAAGCCTCGTTCTTGCTAATTTTGTGTTAAAATATCAATAGTCTTAGAACAGCACTCAAACATCTTTGATTAGTATAAAATCCCACACACTATATTTACTGAGTATCTTCTTGTTTATTCATTTGTTAGTTTTATGTATTCATTCTATATTCAACATTTTGTCTAAAATGAAGGTCATTGTTCTTTTTCAATGATTCTCAAGGAAGTCTATCCAGTTAAATTGCAAACCTTTAAAATTAGAAGGCAGTTCGGAGAAGAGGTGTATGGTGAATTATAAAACATTAATTTTAACATGAGGTAAAAGAGTGATCCTTACATCGGACCTATTCTTATCTACTGAAATCACAAATGAAACCCAAGGGGAAAATATGCTTTGAAACATATAAAGACAAGCTCCTAGTGTGCAATAGGATACAGTACCTTGATGGAACAAGTTATATCTTAAATGTCCTTTACTTTGACATCTCAGAGTGAGAGGTATAGTGATATTAGACATTGATTGCAGTGGATGCAGTTGATTGGATCTATCATAGGATAGATTGCTATTTTAGAGTCTCTGATTAAATTGTCCAGGAGAATTGTTTTCTAGTTTTGGCATTGCAATGAAAAAATCTGAGACAGATCTAATTTTTAATACTTTATACATACAATTTTTCAAACTAAAATGTTTTCAGAGTTTTTTCTTGTCTTTGATAGGATTTTTTGGTTTGCTTGTTTTCCTACTAGATATGAGTGTCTTCACATAAGATTCTTCCAAAAGGATGCATTTTTTTCCAGTATATTTAACTAGGTATTGATTTAGTATGAAAAAGGTTTCAAACTTTTGCCTCCATTCTAGTCATTGTGCCCTTATTCCACCCCTAATCTTGCTGTATGCCACAATTATAAAGTTTGTCTAGAGTTGTTACTATATTGATAATTGGGTCTCTCCTCCCACGATAAATTAGGATGGTACGGTGATGTTCACAATTGGTTTTACCTCCTTTTTACTAAGAATCAGGACTTGTACATCTTCCTTTCACTTATCCAATTGCATCATTATATCGAATACAATTCTGTAGTTAATCACCTAGCATTCCCTTTGTATGCTCTATCAACAACCTTGCTCTCAATATATCAATATTACTCTTTAAAATTCACTTAGTCTATCAATACACTAGGCTATTGTGACACTTATTTTAAATGCATCACTTTTAACTTTAAATGGGAGCTTAGTACCTTCAGATGCAGATGATTGCAAACAAATTGAAGCAACTTATAATAACAGCAATTAGGACATTGCAGGCATATATTCTAACATGCGATCACACATACTGCTTGAAGTTATGTCACTGGTATTTCACATACCAGCATGTTTGCTGATGATAATAGATAGATTTAAGTGTGGAGTCCAGATTAAAACACATCAGAAAGAAAATCCTGGTATTTTATTTTTCAAAATTACCCTATGAAATATCTTAGGAATCACACAATCTGACCAATTTGTTCCTGGCACGGCATCATATAGTAGCAATTGCTGCAGGGAGATATCATGTTTGGTGAAATGAAGGACCAATAAGGGCAGGAGACCCTGGATAAGAAAGGTTAAGTGCAATCACTACACAAATCCATTAAAGCATGACAGTGGTCATGAGGCTGATGCAGAACTAGGTAATATATCATTCTTTTGTACATAAGGTCTTTCTGAGTCAAAGTTGTCTAAGAGAATCAATCTGTCGATCTGTTCTAATTAGGGGGAAGTTATTTCTTCCCTTGTACATCCACTGTTCTACTTTACTCAAAATGTACTTTTTTTAACTACTAAGCAAACATCATTGAGTAGCACATATTCATCCAGAAAAATACTCATTCAGATAGTTTTATAAACAGTCTACCATTGTAACAGCAAGCTGTTTGGGCCACTGAGGGATCTTTACCAATAATAAGTGAACCAGATCTAAACAGATGAACTTTGGCAAAATTAGCAACAACAAAAAAAAATGATTCTTACATTTCTAGAGACAGGTGGTAAAATTGTGGCAGGTTTGCCAGCAGTTATTATGATAGCAAATGGAATTGTTGTACACAGATATTATCCATATGTTTTAATTGTGAAATGTAACAAGTGACACATTCAAAATGGTAATTGGCAATCAGTGAGAAATCAGGAGAAACTACACGTATTACATCATTTTATTGTGTTTTTAAGTTTCATGTTAAAAAAAATCTATCTTTAAACATTAGATACAAAGGAAGGACAAATACTAAGGGAATCTGGAAAAGATACATTTACTATTGAGTATCTAATAAAATATTTTGTTTAATTTCTAATTAAAATATAATTTAAGAACCTAACCTCTGTCCTACAAGGTCAGAGTAAGAGTTGACTTAATGATAGTGCTCCTTTCTTTCTTTCTTTTTAGGACTTATAATACTCAAAAACTCCTAATATTCAATAATTGAAAAGGACAAGTTAAGCAGACACAATTAAAAAATGTCAATAGGCTCAAATACACAAGTATTTAAGAGAAATTTTATACACACAGCCAAAATATTCATAAAATGCTTGGCATAGCAAGCTTCTAAAGGAATCTGAAAACTATAATAAGGTACTACTTCAAGTCCACTTTAAGTTAATGCTGACATGTGACATGATAGATAATAAAATATTTCTTAGGCCTGTACTATTCCCAGGAATACTGAGTCCCTGTTGTGGCTATTATAGAATTCATCTCATTCACTCTCTCTCTTTTTTTAATTATTAGTTTTAATGAACATTTACAGAGATTTTGGGTTTTCATTCATGCCCACCAGGATGACTATAATTTAAGTGGAAAAGCAAAATTATGCAACTGCTGTGGAAAAAAAGGTCAACCTCTCCTCATACAGTAAATATAAATTAATAATAAATAAATATTAGTGTGATCTAGCAAAATTTTGTTCTGTGTTTATATGCAAAATAATTAAAAACAGGTGTGTATATATTCATAGCAACAGCAGCACTAATATAATAGCTGAAAAGTATAAACAAACTAAAATACACCAATTGATAAATGGATATAAAAATCATATATACATAAAATGGAATATTACTTACACATAAAGAAGGGATGGATGGTAAGCATTAGGAACATTATACTAAATGAAAGAAAATGGGAAAAATACCATCTATTCTGTGATTTACTTCCTTAAATAGCTTGCTTCTGGAAACCCTATAAACCTGGAGAAAGGATGAAAGTCAGCACACAAGGTGTCAAGGACTTTTGTTCATAAGGTCGCTAATAGTCACCTACTACTTGACAGTACTCAACAACACCGAGATAGACCAATTGGCCTACTGGACCGAAAGTGATGCTATCAAACCAAGCCAAAGGTGGGTGACTCTAATCCGTGTCCCTAAGGCCTGTTTTCAATTGTTGTTTGTCAAACATTCCTCTGGGTTGGATAGCCCCGATGTGTCCACTTGCCATACAGAGGTAACTTGTTGCTGTGAAGCTGAACACTGTGACATTAATGTGTCAAATGTGATAATGGTTACCAATGGTGGACTGTGTTTGGTGGCACTCCCTGGCTAAAACAAACTTGGAAGCAGGAGTGGCATCCACTTTCATAAATAGCTTGCCTCCAGAAACCCAAGTGTCGAGGACTTTCATTCATAGGGTCACTATGAGTCGCTTACAACTCGACGTCACTCAACAACAACAACATTGTGTGATTCTGTTTACAATTGAAATATTCTTAATATTTTTATCCTTTGAGTTTGGCTGTTGTTGGAGACAGGCAGAAGTGGAAAAGGAGGAAAAATTCCATAGGACAGAAAGATTCGTACTTTGGAATAATAGCAGTGTTCTACAACTAAATAAGTCTTATTATCACAGAAAATTAAATGTACTGTTATTGTTGTTATTGCTGTTATTATTAAGTGCCGTTGAGTCACTTGCAACTCATAGCAACCCTATGGACAACAGCTCTGAATCCTGCTCTATCTTGTGCCAACCTTATTGTCTCTGATACACATTACCCCATTACCCCAGTCACTGAATTAATCCATCTCATTGAGGGTCTTCCTTTCCTGTGCTGTCCCTTGACCCTCCCAAGCATTATGTCCCTCTCCAAAGACTGGCTCCTTCTTGCGACATGACTATACTATGTCAGACAGAGCTTTAAAATCCTTGCCTCCAAGGAGCAGACTGGTTTCACCCTTTATAAGACAAGCCTGTTTATTCTCTTAGCAGTTTGTGGTATATTCAATACTTTTTTTTTTTTCAGGTGTTAAGAATTTAATATTCTACAGAAATCAGGGACCGAAAAGAGCATTATTTAGAACATACAGTAGCACCACAAGATGCTATGTGAATCCTGCCTGGAATTAGCATTACCTTGAGAGACCTTTTCACTCTTCTGGCTTTTTTATTTCAGGTTTTCCTAAGTGAAATTTTAATATGAAAAGTTTTCTTAAAAAACTGTCTATCATCCATCAATGCAATACTATCCCCATCACCATTTTTACCTTTCCTACTCTTAACCAGTACCACAGTTCAAAGGCATTATTTCTCTTTGTCTCATCCCTAGTCATTGTCCAGCTTTCTGATGAATAACAAGTAATTGCAAAGACCATGGCTTGAATCAGGGGCACCTTAGTCTCCAGACTAACATTGTTGCTCTTTAGTACTCTGGAGAAGTCCTTGACAGCAGATTTTCCCAATGAAATGAATCTTTTGATTTCCTGACTGCTGGTGCCAAGAGTGTTGATTGTGGAGCCAGCAACCTGTAATTGTTATCAACCTCAATCACTCCTCCATTTATTATGATGCTGCAAATTGGTTCAGAGGTGAGAATCTTTATTTTATTGATTTGAGTTTCAATTCATATTAAATGTCTTTGACATTCTGTAGCAAGTATTTTGGATCCTCCTTAGTTTCAGCAAGCAAGGTTGTGTCATTTGCATAACACAATTTGTTAATGAGTTTTCTCCCCAATCCTGATGCTGTATTTCACCTCACAGAGACCAACATCCCAAATAATGTATTCTGCAAATAAATTGAAAAGGTATGGAGATAGGATGCATCTCTGGCATATACAATTCCTGATTTTGAACCGTGCCATATTTCCTTGATCTATTCTAACAACTGCCTCCTGGTTCAAATATAGGTTTCACATAAGCATAAACAAGTGTTCTTTATTCCCATTCTTCTCAGAGTTAGCCACAATTTGTTTTGATCCATACAGTTAAATACCTTTGTATAGTCAATGAAACACAAATAGACATTTCTCTGGTACTCTCTGTTTTATATCATGTAAAATTTTCTCAACATATTGAAAAACCAAAACAAACCTTCTAGTTATATAGCTATGTGGTTGTTGTTAGTTATTCTGTGCTGTTGAGTCCACTGTGACTCATAGCACCCAGATGAACAATAGCTCTGAACCCTGACTTACCTTCAGCCATTCTCGTTGTCCCTGACACAGTTGCTCCCATGCTACAGTCACTATGTCAATCTATCTCATCCAGGGTCTTTCTCTCCTGCAGTGACTCTCCACCCTTCCAAGCATGATGCCCTTCTTCAAGGACTCATCCCTCCTGGTAATATACCCAAACATCTTTAGATCAGGAAGCATTCATGTAAACAGAACACTGGTTCAAAACCAAGGAAGAAGTGCCTCAAGAATGCATCTTTTCTACATATAATCTTAATCTGTTTGGTGAATAGATCATTTGAGAGGCTGGACTTTATGTAGAATAATGTGGCATCAGGAATGGAGGAAACACATCAATAATCTGCTTTATGCAGATGTCATAACCTTGCTCACAAAACTGAGCAGGACTTTAAATGTTTGCTGCAGAGATTCAAGGACTGTAGTAATATTGCAACTCAACATCAACTGAGTCAATTGGCAGCATCATAACAGATGTACAAGACATTAAGATTGTTAATTTCAAACACTCATTATAACAACAATCAAGAAATCAAAAGAGAATACTTTGATTCACTATATAAATTCTTTTTCAGGTTGAAAATGTTGATAAGCAGATCAAACACATGGATGCATGTTTTTCTTTTAAAAGATTATTTAATTTTAGCAAGAGATTTAGTTAGTTAATTATAAGTGCAGTATACATTTTTCTGTGTGCTTACATCTGATATTTTCTGTCATTTAAATAATCTACCTATATGTAGTTTGTGATTCCTGCATATGTAATTTACTTTCCCTAATATTCTGCAGCCTCCAATATGGATTGAGGCTCAATGTCAAGAAGA
>NW_006399771.1:23104763-23107398 GCF_000299155.1 Elephantulus edwardii | reverse complement strand
ACTGTTCCGGTCGTTTTTGGATAATCTTCAGTAGAATCTTGCTTGCATGTGAAATCAATGATATTTTTCTGTAGTTTCCACACTCAGTTGGGTCGCCCTTCTTTGGGATGGTAACAAATATAGACCTCTTCCAGTCAGTTGGCCAAGTGGTTGTTCTCCAGAGTAGTCATTAGCCTTTTCAAAATAAGCAAGAAATTTCACCATTTTTAAATAGTACGGTCCCCAAATCAATGTCCCCTTTTGTTCACTTAAACCTAAGTTTTATATTGTTTTTGTGACCCAAAGGGACAGAACCAACCCATCGCTGACCCTCCAGCAGGATTTCAGAGATAGTTAATTGCACGGGAGGAGATTACACATCCTTCTCCCATGAAGAAGCTGGTGAATTCAAATGGCATGCCTTAGGTATTGCACTGCAGCTTCTTGCCGTTAGGCCACCAGACCTCCCAAATTTTTGTTTGTGTTGTTTTAATGTGCCATTGAGTCACCTGTGACTCATAGTGACCCTATATACAACAACTCTGAAGACTGCCCTATCCTGAGTAAGTCTCACTGACTCCAACACAGCTTCACACATTACCCTACTTACTGTATCAATCTCTCTCATCCAGGGTCTTCCTCTGCTGTGTTGTCCCTTTGCCCTTCTGAGCACGATGTCCTTCTCCACAGATTGGTCTCTCCGGGCTACATACCCAAAGTATGTGAGACAGAATTTCAAAGTCATAGCTTCCAAAGAGAACCTTGGTTTCACCCTCTCCAAGACAGACCTATGTGTTTTCTTGTGGTCCATGGTTTGTTCAACACTTTTCTATAGCACCACAATTCAAAGCCATCAATTCTCCTGTCAGTCTTAGTCATTGTGCAGCTCTCTGATGCATAGCAAGTAATTGTGAGACCACGGCCTGGATCAGGTGCTCCTTAGTCTCCAGAGTGACAGCATTACTTCTCAGTGCATTGGAAAGGTCATTGACATCAGATTTACCTAATGCAATTCATCTTTTTATTTCCTATCTGCTGTTGTTAAAGAGTATTAACTGTGGAGCCAAGCAAGCTGTAATGTTTAAGAACCTCAGTCTCTTATCCATTTATCAAGATGCTATTAATTGACCCAAGTGGTCAAAATCATTGTCTTGATGTTGAGCTTCAATCCATATTGAAGACTATAGGCCTTGACCTTCTAGAGCAAATGCTTCAGGTTCTCCTCACTTTCAACAATAAAGATTGTGTCATCTGCATAATTTAGGTTGTTGATAAGTCTTCCTCCAGTGTTGATGCCATATTCCTCCTCAAAAGCCCAACCTCCATAATGATCTATTCTGCATATAGATAGAAAAGGTATGGAGACCGGATGCATCCCTAACACACTCCCTTCCTGATTTGAACCATGCAGTTTTTCTCTGCTCTGGTCCAAGAATAGTTTTCACATAAGCATAATAACCTGTTTGGGATTCCCATTTTCCTCAAGGTTAATGCCTTTGCAGAGTCAATGAAACACAGATAGATATTCCTCTGTTACTCTTTGCTTTCTGCTTGGTGATAATGTCCCTAATGCCATGGCTTCTTTGAAATCCAGCTTGCATTTCTGTTAGTTCACTGTCAAGGTTCTGTTCCAGTCATTTCTGAATAATCTTCAGCAGGATTTTACTTGTGTGTGATATGAGTGATATTATATGATAATTTTTATATTTCTTTTTTTAGAATGGGACTAAATATCAATCTTTTTCAGTCAAATGTCCAGATTTCTTGGCAAACCTGGGGAGCACATACAGGGCAATATCTGCTTGTTGAAATATGTCAAATGGTATTTCATCAAATCCTGGGGCTTTATTTTTGCCAAGTCTTTCACAACTGTCTGAACTTTCTCCTTATCACCATTGCTACTTGATCACATTTTGTTTCACAAAATTCTTCTTTGCAGACATTATTTTTTTTGTACAGTGACTCTGTATATTCCTTCCATCTTCATTTAATAGCTCCTGGATCATTCAATATTCTGCTCATTGTATCCCTAAATATTGCAACTCGTGGATTGAATTTGTTCTTTAGTTCCTTCAGCTTAAGAAATGCTAAGCAAGTTGAGCCTTTTTGATTTTCAAACTCAAGTTCTTCACACATTTAATTATAATACTTTGCTTTGTCTTCTCATCCTGCCCTTGGAAATTTTCTATTCAACTCCTTAATTTCTTGATTCCTTCCCTTTCCTTTGGCTTCTTGGCATTCTAGTGCAATCAATATGCAGAGTTTCTTCTCATGTCCATTTTGGTCTTTTCTTTTTTTCTCTTGCATTCTTCATGGATAATATTCTTGATATCTTGTCACAGCTCATCTGGTCTTCTTTCATTAGTGTTCCAGGCCTTAAACCTCTCCCTGAGTTTGTTTTTAAATTTAGGAGGAGAGAGACTCAAGAAAAAATTTTAATTCCTGTGGATATGATTTGACTTTCTTTAGCTTTAATTTGAACCTGCATACATTGGATGGTGAAGAGATTGAGTTAACAGTTTTCGTTTACTTGGTTTCACAGTCAGCACTCTTGGTAACAGTGGCCAGGAAATTAGGAGGCAAATTGCATTGGGAAAGTCAGCTGTGAGGGACCTCTCAAGAGTACTGAAGTGCAACAACGTCAGGCTGGAGACTA
>NW_006399771.1:23097349-23104663 GCF_000299155.1 Elephantulus edwardii | reverse complement strand
GAATGGGAGTGTCAGAGACATGTGATATTGGCACAGGATGGATTAGAGTTTAGGGCTGTTGTACACAGGGTTGCTATAAGTTGCAAGTGACTTGACGGCAAATAACAACAACAACAGCAATATTTTGTGATTAAAATCAGCAATTTTTGAGTAAATAATTATGTGTAAAATAAATAATTTCTTTTTGCAGACTTCAAAATTGCAAGAGTTAGTAGCTGGTTTCTATGACAAAAGTATTCTCAAAATTTATTTTTAAATTTCTGCTGTGTATTTTGTAGATAACTATGACCCAGATTAATAAGACCACTTTGTATACTGTTATGAGCATTGATGTGCTATTATTTTTGTGTCATATAAATTGCTGACTTTAATTCACAGACATGTGTAAAATACTAAAGCATTTGGGTACATAGTATAATATTAGAAACTTTATATGTTTCCTTTTATTAGTGAAGTTTGCTGTGAAATTATTTTAATCTTTATAATCATTAAGTTTAAAGAAATTTTATCATTTTATTACAGTATGTCTAATACAGAGAGAAGATCAGAACAAGGACACCATGTTAGATTTATAAAGAAATAATGTCAAAATGGTTAATGTAATTCACCAGTTCAATAAACTGGATTACATTTTAGTAGGACAAAAGATCAACGAAAGTCAATTTATATTCATTGGCTGAAGGCTGAAACAGCAACCAGGTAATGCTTTCCCACTCTTTAGGTTCATTAGCTGTGGCTATTATATTTGTTGGGTACCATAACATCCAGATGTTTCTGGACAGCTCAGCTAATTTTTTCCCCATGTGCAAATTAAATGGTAAAGGATAGAAGGTTAAAAAATTGATATAATTTTCAAGGTGTGAGACTTATGTTTAAATCACTATGTTTTTATCTGTCTATATTTTTCAAAATGTTAATAATGTCTTCATAAGGCAAACCTTGAGGACACAGATGGCTCTTTTCAAGGATGGCTATCATATAAGTATTAGGAATGACATATATTTACTATCTTCATACTATCCTCACACAATACAAATTCAAATGATGTAGAATTTTACTCCCCCACTCTCCAATTATTGTTTAAGTAATGTAAATAATAATGACTTTGATAGCTACTTTTTCTCATTAACTTGTACTTGGATTTGTAATAGACAGTATCAATCTTGAAAAGAAAATACTTTATGTGTCTGACAGTGAACATAATGATGATTTAGTAGAAGATTGAGTTCTAATATATCAGTATCATTCTATTTCTTAATCCATTTAAACAGTAACTTAATATTTTTGATTTAACAGGAGTATATTGAGAGAAATACTTATTCTAAGTATATATGCAATATTAAACAATCATAAAGAAATAAAAAGATATTAAATAATGGAAAATATAAACTAAAGAATAATTATATTTTGGTTAGCTTTACAATTTTTTTAGTATTATCTCTTCTCCCACACCTCCCACCTTATTCCACATGCCTTCTTTTTTAGTTTGTCCCTAAATTTTCAGAAGTTATTTATGGTCAGATTTTTAACAAAATGGATTGACACAGTCACTGTAAAAACAGGTTCAAACATAGCAGAAATTGAGATACAGGGTAAAGCAACATTCAGATCTGTTGGTTCATAGGTTCTCTGTGAGTAATTATTTATTCAATGATAGCTAAACCATAAAAACAATTCATGACATATCGTTTATTTTTATTGTATATTGATTTGCATACATACATTGTGTATCATTTATGCACATTGTGTCTCACCCATTTCCACATTAATGTTGTGTTTCAAATGATCACTGATGTACAGTGCTTTATAAAATTAACCACCACTGATCTATGCTAACCATTGCCCTGTCTTTTAAGGTTCTTACTGGATCTTTCCTAAATCCTTCACTGCCCCACACCTGTTCCCTTCACTAACCATTGTATGTTATCCTAATGATTTTCTACTCTCCCCTCACTTTTTTTCTCTTCCCCTTTCTGGCTTTTATTTACATCTTACTAGTACAATTTTTGAAAATTTATGGTATTCAGTCTGTCCATTCCATTCTTCAATCAAAAAAATGGACTTGTCATTATGTTCCTCACTATAACATTTAGCATTGACAACTTCCAGAAGAAAAAACTCCACTCTGATGGCTACTGAACAATGAAAACCTATTGTAAGTAGCTGTCTCTGTTGGACATTGCGGGCTATGGCAGACACCTTATCGTAGACATATAAATCAGAGAAGCACAGGGAGTTATATAAAAACATCATGTCATGAATAGCATATGAAGTACTTTCAGGATTGAGCAGTCAAAAGCACTTGCTTGTCAGTACATTTTATAGTCAGAGATCAAGACGTGTACATAATTAAGGTGAAGATCAAGGAGAGTTGCTTGGGAGCCTGATATCCTGACTAGGTGATGATTTACTAACTTAATTACTTCAAAATCTGCTCAGAAAAATAGTGGTGTCTGCTCTGTTACTCTCAGATGTGCCACTGGGTATTTGCTGACATGCACAAATAATTATATCCAATATAGTTTAAAAACATGCCAGGATATTAGATGGAAGATTCAAGTGAATGCCTTTAGATTCCCTTTGCTTAATTAGAAAATTTGCATAAATTGCCATTTTTATGTGTTTCTCAACTCTGGTAGTCAGGGAGCCAAGTTTGTTGGACTGAAGAATGCTGACTCTATCTAAGACATTTATTTTAAGAACAAATAGAAACCTATAGTATGACAAAGAAAGTCTTTGGGATTAATCATCCCCTTGAATCAGGACTTAGTAACAAAAAGTATCATAAACTTGATAAACAATAATTAAATAATTTTACATTTGTGTGAGAAAGGAAATAATTACTTGTATAGACATATCCACTTCCTAAACAACATGCCTTTGGAAACTCTATAAACTTTAATAAAGGTCGTTAGTTATAAAAAAGCTTCAGGCTTTTTGTTCATAGAGTTTCTATGAGTCGTGCTCGACTCGAAGGCAATCAACAACAACAATATGCATGTATCTCATTGTGTGTATATATATGTGTGTATGTATGTGTACATATATATGATGACAATGATCTATATATATTTATGTATGTGTGTATTTATGTGTATATATGTGTGTGTATATATATGATAATGATCTATATATATATTTATATTAGCAATCATGGAAATGGTACCACACATGAATGAATTGAGAAGTTGTGGTGCATTCTTACAGTGGAATATTTCGCAGCACTCAGGAACAATAATTTTGTAAATTACTAACTTTGGAGGGACTGGAGAGCATTATGCTAAGTGAATTAACTCAGGCCCATGAGGAAAAATACTGTATAAAACCATTAGTGTAGAACAGGTATGAAGATCCAAGATGGTGAGATAGGGTGGAAATAAAAGGAGTGAGGATGAATGGGGAGGTAGGATGTTTATTATAGAGTTGCACAATTTGATGGGGGCTGGGATGAAGGAAATAGGAAGGATCTTTTGTGAAAAACAATGTATTCAATCTTTGTAAATAAATCAGAATAAAATAATAAAAACCCCACACACGCAAAAGACAGTGTACAGAAATGATTGTATAAAACTAAATGTATGTGAATGAAACAATGTATATTAATAATTATATCAAAGTGGATGATGGTATAAATAATAATTTTTTTAATAAAAAAACAAAGAAAATGGAATCAAGTCACTTTCAATTAATATACATAAAATCATCATGAATAAAAGTCAGCTCTATGATAACAACAGCAGAACACATATATACACAAATGTCTATTTCAATATCTGCATTTATCAAATTTTGCATACTGAAAATTGTTGCTGTTGCTGTTGTTGACTGGAGTTGAATCGAGCACAACTCACGCGACTTTATGAACAACAGGCCTGATGTCTTTTTATAACTATCGACATTTATCAAAGTCCATTGAGTTTCCAGAGGCATGTTGTATAGGAAGTGGATGCCACTAGCCATTTCAAAACTATTTAGAAGCACTAACTTACTGTATTTTTCTTAGAGAAATTATTGAACAAGAAAAGTAAAGATTTAATGTTTTCTTACCAAAAACTACAATTTCATTTTCTCTGGCTTAGTGGGTAAGAAGTCGTGCTGCCAACCGAAGGACAAGTGGTTCAAATTAACCTGATAGGCAATTTCCTCCTTCCTGCTGAAAACTCGCTAAAGGGGAAGCTGTGAGTCCATTCCAGTTGGACACCAATGAGCTTGACGTAGTCTTTTTAAAAGTGATTAATAATTTCCTACAACCTCCATTTCATCTTCTAATTCTATTTTTGTACTTTATTTTCAGTCATACAGATATTTTGAAACAAAAAGTTTCATTTCAAATAAATTGTAACAAACACAAATCAAATCAATCAATAAATAAAATCCATGTTCTGATAAAGGAATCAGTGACAGTCTGGAAGACTGACTACTTCTCATTGCATGGTTATTTTAATCCCTAGCTGATTTTGCTTAGACTATTTAAATAAGCACTTCACCAGTGTTTGAGGAAAGATTTCTTTTTACAAATTCCCAGTTTCTAAATCATTTTCATCAGGCATCTAGAGGTGCAACAATAAATGGATTAAAGTAGGCTGAAATTAATAAAATTGGTTTATCAGTTCAAATTAGTTCTGATTCATCCCTCTGTTCATATAAAAAATACAATCTTTAGTCTCAGAATAGCAAAAATATTGTTGGACAGAGTGACTTTATCAGTGTAGTCTGCAGTTCTGGCTTAGTTTCATACTCCTTTTATAGTTTTGAGCTATCTCCATAAATGCACCCCTCCTGGTAACCATAGAAACAGTGTCTACTGTGATTTCTTAAAGTGGGAGAACAGCTAGTGCCTAAAGACATCTATGATGAAATAAATGAGCATAATTACATACTAATTATTATATATGATATTTCATATTGTATATTAGATGTTAATGTCCTTTGTGGCTGAATGAAGAATTAGATCTGTGACCTTTTCTCCACAGATGATGCTGATGGATTATATCAAAAGCAAATTCCTGAAATTTGAGGGGAAGACAAATAATGAAGGCAATAAAGACTTTAATTTTACTCATGATGGAGCATGTGAGTTTAAATTTTGTAAAATCTTGTCTAACTTCTACTTTTTCAAATATATCTCTTGGCATATGAGGAGTTACCTAACATTTGTAGTTGTATGAGGGCAGCCATTCTTGAGCCATTTTTTTTAAACATCCCTTGTGCCATTACGTAGCTATTGTTGTTGGTAGGTGCCATCGAGTCAAGTATGACTTATAGCAACCTTATGAATAAAAGATCTGAACCCAGTACTGTATTGCACTATCCTCATACTTCCTGACACACAGAGCCCATTGCAGCAGTCACCATGTTAATCCACCTGATTGAGGGTCTTCCTCTCCTTTGTCAACCCTCCACCCTTCCCAACATCATGTCCCTCTCCAAGGAATATGTCCTAGGAATGCCTCCAAGCAATAAGTCCGAAGTAGTGAGGTGAAGCCTCATCATTCTTTCTTCCAAAGAGCACTCCAGCTACAGCCTCTCTAAAATATATCTATTAGTTTTCTTAGCCATCCATAGAATGTTAAATACTCTTCTCCAATACCAGATCTCAAAGGCATCAATTATTTTTCTGTCATCAATATTCATTGTCCAGGTCTCATAATCATCGCTAGTAATCAGAAAGACTGGGGCCTGCATCAAACACATGTTAGTCCTCAGACTCACATTACTACTCCTCAATAATTTGGAAAGATCCCTCTGTAGGATGAACTTGTTTGTTCACCTGGCAGTCATGTTATATTCAACACTCTTTTCCAGCACCACAGATTTACAAATAATATAAATTGTTGTTGTTTCATGTCTTCAAGTCAGAATAGACCAATAGCTGACCCTACAGCAAGTTTTCAGAGGCAGTTAATTGCATGAGTGGATATTGCTCATTCTTCTCCTACATAATGAATATGTTGTTGTTATTGTGTACCATCAAGTTGCCCACAACTCATTGCGACCCTATATACAGCAGCCCTAAACCCTCCTTTGTCCTGTGCTAATCTCACTGTCTCCAACACACCAATCACCATTACCCAAGTCACCTAATCAATCCACCTCATAGAGGTTATTCCTCTCCTATGGTGTCCCTTCATCATCCCCAAAATGACGTCCTTCTCCAAAGACTGATCCCTCCTTGCAACATGCCCAAAGTGGGTCAGACAAAGCTTCAGAATCCTTGCCTCCAAGGACCAGCCTAGTTTAACCCTCTCCAGATGAGCCTGTTCTTTTTCATAGCAGTCCATGGTATATTCGATACTTTTCTCCAGCACCACACCTCAAAAGCATCAATTATTTTTCTATCTTCCCTAGTCATTGTCCAGCTCTCTGATTCATAGCAAGTTATTGCAAAGACCATGACCTGTAGCAGATGCACCTTACACTCCAAAGTGACACTATTGCTCTTCAGTACTTTGGAGAGGTCTCTGATAGCAGACTTTCCCATCGCAATCCATCTTTTAATTTTCTGGCTGCTGGTGCCAAGAGTTTTGACTATGAAGTCAAGCAAACTAAAGCTATCAACAGTCTCAATCTCTTCACCATCAATCCTGATGCTGCCGATTGGCCCAGTGGTGAGAATCTTTGTCTTCTTGATATTGAGCATCAATCCATAATGAAGGCTGCAGTCCTTGACCTTCTGCAGCAAGTGCTTCAGGTCTTCCTCAGTTCCAGCAAGCAGAGTTGTATCATCTGCATAATGTAGCTTGTTGATGAAACTTCCTCCAATCCTGATGCCACACTTCTCCTCATACAGGCCAGCCTCCTGGATAATCTGTTCTGCATATAGTATATATTAATTATTCATAAATTTTAAAACTTACCTTTTTAGAAACTTAAAGAACATTAAAAAATAATCACTTAGAGTAATAATCTTTATTAATTATTCAAAGAATGTAGAAATAAGGATTATTATAATAAAATATAATTTATCTAAAATATACTAATAATGCTTTTAATACGACATTATTAGTATCAGAAATAAATTTATTATACTTCATTTACCAGAATGAGATTCGAAATGAAAATTCACATATACTTAGAACAACAGTGTTGCATATAGTAGGCTTCAAATCATAGCCACCCACAAGCAAAAGGTTAAAACTCTACTTTCTCGGGTACGACTGATTTAATCACTGCCATACTGAATTTTATTGTCACAATAGTTTGATTAATTCATCTTGCTAAGGTTATTCTTCCTTTTGAGTAGATCCTTTATTTTCCGTGCATGATGCCCTTCTGTAGTCATTGTTCTTGTTCTTATGTGACGTCGAGTCGCTT
>NW_006399771.1:23075505-23091278 GCF_000299155.1 Elephantulus edwardii | reverse complement strand
CCATTTTGTGTAATATTGCATGAGTTTCTTCTTTTTCATTGCAGCATAGTATTCCATTGTGTGAATAGACCACAGCTTCCTACAACATGCATTTATGTTTCTTATGAATAAATCTTTGATTGTTCAGAATTCTATCATTCTATCCTCAACCTCATTTCTGCCACCAAATCCATGTTTTCCAACAACTGATCCTTCTTTCTGGTTCCCAACTTTCACATTCCATTATTATTAATGTATCTTGGTTGTTCAATTGATATTTTGACTGCAAAAGTTGGTAGAATTCATTTATTTATTTCTCTTTGATTGTTGGTTCATAAACTTTAATGGCAGTGATATTAACAGGTCTTCCTTTTATGTGTACAGATATTATTCTGTCATTCACAACATTGTATTTCAAGGTGGATCAAGACACAGCTTTTTAACTATGAAAGTGACCCTAATTTTTCTCACCTTTTCAACTCCAGCATAGATTATCTGATTCAAAATGTCCCCTACCAATTCATTTAATTTCACCAATACCTAATATGTCAATATTTATGTGATATTCAGTTATATATTCTATCAAAAATTTCATTTACATATAGTATTTTTAAATAGTAACAAATTTTGACACATAAAGAAATAGTAAGGTTAAGTAAGTAGTAAAACACTCAAGTTTGTAGCATGAAAGCCACACTCAAGTTATATTGTCTCTTATGTTTAGAGTTTTACTAACTAAGCCTATGGTATAGTGGAATGTTACCGAAATGAATGGTGGTTCCATCCACCAACCTTTCAGTTGAAGAAAGTTAGGCAGATTCTTCTCAAAAATAATTTACAGCTACCATGGACTCTATAGTGGTCTGTAGGGTTCAGTATGTAAACAGTTATATTATCAGCTAGTTGAAAGGTTGACAGTTTGAAACCACCCAGAATCACCTTTGAAATAAAAACTGGTAATCTGTTTCTGAAATATCAAAGTCTTGAAAATTCTATAGAGCAGTTCTATTCTGTTCATATGGGTCCACCATGGGTCTGAATCTACTTGAGGGTTACAGTGGAAATAAATTCTCATTTTTCAGCTCTTCAATTATAACCCTTGGGCATGATGTGATAATTGATTTGCTATTAGAGATACCTTGGAAGGAGGAGTGGCATCCACTTCCGTAATAGCTTGCCTCCGGATACTCTATGAACCTGGAGAGAGGATGAAAGGCACCCAAGCATCGAAGACTCTGCTTCATAGGGTCGCTATGAATCACCTGCGACTTGACAGCACTTAACAACAACAACAACATTAGAGATACAAACCAGATTGTCAGTTTGTTTTGTCTGGGGCGAATATTTTTTTTAATTTGGCACAACACTTGTCTATCAGTTTTCTGTACTGAGATAACTTGTAGGTTTCTGTGATACTGAAAGCTATGCCATTGGTATGTCAAATGTCACAAGGGTTACATATGGTGGACAAATTTTAGTAGCATCCCAGATTAAGACAGACTAGGAAGCAATATTTGCCTTTCACTTCTTAAACAAAAGGCCTCTGAAAAACCCATGAATAGTAGAGGAATGAAGATAATTGTCATATTAGTGGTACACCCCAGATTGGAAGTCAGTCAAAATGAGGTAAAATAATGATAAGCACCCTTTAATAATTCAAACATGGAATGTTTATAACGTGAATTTTGGAAAACTAGAAATTGTGAAAAGTGAAATGGAGTGCATAAACACCAACACAGGGTCCCTGTACCAAAAAGAACTGACTGATAGAAAAATTTCAGGAAGTACCACATGAGCAGGAGCCAGTGGTAATGATGGAGATAGCTGAAGCTGCATTGAAGTCATCGGCAACAAAATAAAGCAACTGGAATCAATAGGATACCAAATGACATATTTCAGTTAAAAGATGCAACTCAGATGCGCTCACCAATCTATGCCAGGAAATTTGAAGGATTGCATTTTGACCAATGGATTGGAAGAGGTACAATTTTTTTTACCATTACCAAGAAAGGTAATTCTATAGAATGTGTAAACTATCAAACAATATCATTATTATCATATGCAAGCAAGATATTGCTGAAGATTTTTTAAAAATCTCTCGTACAACCCATAGATAACTACTAGAAGTTCAAGTGGGATTTAGAAGAGTTTGTGGGGATATTATTGCTTACTCTTGATGTATCTTGAATGGCAGTTAACAAAACTAGAAGAATGTCTATTTATTGACTATGCAAAAGCATTTGACTCTGTGAATCATAACAAGGTATGACTAACATTGAGATGAATGGGAATTCTAGAGAACTTAGCTGTCCTTATGTGAAACCTATACATAGACTAAAAGGCTATTGTGTGAACAAAACAAGGGAACACTACATGGTTTAAAATTAAGAAGGGAGTGTGTCAAAGTTATATTCTTTCTCAATACCTGTTCAATCTTCATGTGGAGCAAATTATTTGAGAAGCTGGACTCTATAAAGAAGAATGTAGCATCAAGATTGGAAGCAGACTCATCAATAACCTGCATTATGCAGATGATACTACTTTGTTTGCTAAAAGTGAGGAGGACTGAAACACTTGTTGCAGGAGATCAACTAATACAGCCTTCAATATGGATTGTATCACATCAAGAAAACAAAACTTCTTACCACTGGACATATAGGCAACATCATACTAGATGGAGAAAAGATCAAAACTGTCAATAACTTCATCCTACTTCCATCCACAATCTTGGTACCAGAAGTCAGAAAATCAGGATATGTATTGCACTAGGAAAGTCTGCAGGTAGAGTCCTCTCCAAATTATTAAGGAGTAATGATGTCACTTTGAGGACTAAGGTAAGTCTGATTAAGGCCATGGTCTTTCTGATCACTTGTTATGTATCTGAGAGCTGGACGATAAATAAGGATGACAGAAAAATAATTGATGGCTTTGACCTGTGGGTTTGAACAAAAGCACTGAACATCTTATGGAGTACAAAAGCATGTTGTTAGGAGGGGCCATTCCTTGAAGGGGGACATGGTGCTCCGAAAGGCAGAGGGTCAGTGAAGGAGAAGACCCTTAACTAGGTGGATTTACAAAGTGACTGATGCAGTGGGCTCTAGTGTGTCAGGAAATATGAGGATGCCACAAGATAGGACAGGGTTCAGATCTCTTGTTCATAGGGTCACTATGGGTTATCCTAGACTTGACAGAACCTAACAACAACAGTCATAATTTGGAGTTTTGAGTATGAGAAAGGCTGAGTTCAATACAAACATATGCTTTCTAGAAACATTGTTTAAACACTATAATGTAGAGTGTAATATGCCATATTGATTTTGTTGTTGTTGTTGAGATGTGCCCTTAAGTCACCTGTGACTCATAGTTACTCTATCTACAATAGTCCTTAACCATGCCTTATCTTGAGCCAGTCTCACTGTCATTAACACATCTACTCTCATTACCTCATTTCCTGTGTCAATCCTCTCCCTGAGCTGTCCTTCCACTCTTTCAAGCGTGATGCCCTATTCCAAGGATTGGTACCTTCTACAAACATTCCCAAAGTGTGTGAGATGGAGCTTCAAGATTTTGCCTCTAAGGAGCAACTTAGCTTCACTATCTTTTGGATATGTCTCTTGGTTCTCTTGACAGTCCATGTTCAATCCTCTTCTATAGCACCACAACTCAAAGACATAGATTCTTCTTCTATTATCCTTAGTCATTGTCCAGCTCTCTGATGCATAGGAAGTAACTGGAAAGACCATGGCCTATATCAGGTGCACCTTAGTCTCTAGAGTGACATTGTTGCTCTTCAACACTCTGGAGAGGTCTCTGCAGAATGTTCTAATATAACTTGTCATTTCATTTACTGACTGCTGGTGCCAAGAATGTTGATTGTGGAGCCAGATAAGCTGAAATTGTTACTTTTAATCTCTTCTCCATCTATTATAGTGTTACTGATTGTCCCACTGGTGAGAACAATTGTTTTCTTGATATTCAATTTACACCCATATTGGATACTAAAGTCCTTGACCTTCTTCAGCAGACATGCCTTAGATCTGCTCAGTTGTATGAGCAAAGTTGTGTCATCTGTTTTACACTGGTAGTTGATGAGTCATCCTCCAATCCTGATCCTATATTCCTCCTCAAGCACCCTCGCCTTCTGAATATGTTTTGAATATAGACTGAAAAGGTATGGAGACAGGATACATTCATCAGAAATGTCAATGTTGAAGTGGAAATGGAACTTATGCAGACCTAGCTAAAATGTTGAGGAACTGATAAATACAGCAGAGTTAAACGTAATTATATTGTGTGTCAACTATTATTTAGAGATACAAAAACCATCTTAAAAGAAGTGCAACCAGGAAGCTCTTTTACAGGCAAGGATGGTGAAACTTTTTCTTACATACTTTGGGCTTATTACCTAGAGGGATTTGGGGGGGGGGGACACAACACATCACGTGAGGAAGGTAAAATGCTTGCAAAAGAAAGAGACATCATCAATTAGGTGAATTGGCGCTGAGTCTGTACCTCAAGTATTTCAGAGACAGTGAGAATGACTCAGGAGAGTATAAGGTTCTGAACTATCCATAGCATCACCGTAGTTGACACAAAGGTAACTAACAACACTAAATAGTAATATTTGAGATGGGCTACCTCAGTCAAATAAACTACAAATATAAACAAACAAAATCCTTGAATTTATGCAATTTGCATAATTTGAAATTGCATATGATTAGTTGATGGTCTATTCCACAGTCAGCACCTGGCCTAGTTTTCACAGCTGATATTGAAATTCTTCAATGACTTTTTCTACAATTGTAATCAATCTGATTGTTGTGTAGACCATTAAGTGGAGTCCAAGTATATAGTTTTATAAAAGGTAATCACAAGGAATAAACCCTTGATGTACATAATTTGACTAGTATTCTATCTCCAGGCTCATTTCTTTCACCAAGTCCATGTTTTCCAACTACTGATCGATATTTCCCAATCTCAACTTTTGCATTCCAGTCACTCATTATTATTAATGTGTCTTGGATGTATGTTTGATCAATTTCCAACTGTAAAATTTGGTAGAAGTTATCAATTTCTTACTCTTTGGCTCTGGTTGTTGGTGAATATATTTCAATGGCAGGGATATTAACAGGTCTCCTTTGTAAGTATATGGATATTATATTCTTGCGCACAGCAAAATAGTCTTTTTTTACTATTAATGTGACTCCACTTTTCCTCACCTTTTAATTTCTGGCATAATAGATCATATGACTGTATGATTAAAAATGTTGCATACCAATCCATCTCATTTTGTTAATGGCTAATGTGTGAAACTTTTGTTCCATTTCTTCCTTAACAATGCCCGATTTTCCTATATTCATACATTTCACATTCCATGTTCCAATCATTAGTATATGTTTGCAACTTTTCTTCATCCTCTGTGATTCCCATTATGAGGCCTCATCCTCTGTTGACCTATCTGCTAGTCTAAGCTAAGTGTGCTCTGTTGTGCATACGGTTTTTGAAGGCCTATTATTTAGAGATGTTCAGTCCTTCTCCTTAGTCTGTCTTAATTTGGATGCTTAGCTTTAGAATAATTTTTTACAATCTTTTTAACCAAAAAAGTAGATGAAAGAACTTTCAATGTTCATTGGCTAACAGATCTGATACTGGTCACGGCCCCTCCCATTCACTGCATCCAACAATGTCAATCGAGGGACTAAGGTGCACCTAACACAAGCCATGTTTTTCTCAATTACTTGCTATGCATCAGAGAGCTGGACAATGAGTAAAGATTATAGAAGAAATATTGATGCCTTTGAGTTGTGGTGTTGGAGAAGATTATTTAATATATCATGGACTCCCAAAAGAACAAATAAGTCTGTCCTGGAGAAGGTGAAATCAAGCTGTTCCTTGGAGGCAAAGATGCTGGAGCTCTATGTCACATACTTTTGGTATGTTTCCAGGAAAGGCCAGTCTGTGGAGAAGGACATCATACTTGGAAGTGTTGAGGGATAGGACAGGAGAAGACCTTAGATGAGATGGATTGATATAGTAACTGGGGTAATGAGGGCTGTGTATTTGAAACAGTTAGACTGGCTCAGGATAGGTCAGGGTTCAGAGCAAGTGTGCATTGAGTTTTTATGAATCACAGGTGACTCAATGGCACATAACAACAACATGAAGGATACATTGCAGAGAAAGATAAATGTTCTTGTCAAGTGCGTTGAGTCATTGACGACTCATAGCAACCCTATGAACAAAAGACCTGAGCACTTGTATAACTTTCATCACTTCAGAAGTGGATGACATTTCTGCTTCCAAGTTTGTTTTAGAAATGTAAATAATGGTCAGATATCAATATGATACTTTGCTGTTGTCAGATGTCATTGGATCAAGTATGACTCATAGAAATCCCATGAACAATTGATCTGAATACTCTCCTATCCTGTGCCATACTCACAATCTCTGACGTACTCAAGCTGATTGACACTATCATCATGTCAACCCAAGGCTCTTTCTCTCTTTCGCCACCCCTCCACTTTCCCAAACGTGATTCCTCTCTCCAAGGTAAAAATCTCTCTGAACAATTTACCCAAATTATGTGAGATGAAGCTTCATCATCTTTGCCTCCAAGGAGTACTCTGGCTACACCTTCTCCAAGATATCTGTCTGTCTGTTTGGCAGTTTATAGGATCTTCAGCATTCTTCTCCAACACCAGAATACAAAGACATAAATTCTTTGGTCATCCTTATTCATTGTCCAATTCGCAAATGCATACCAACTGACTGAATAAACCTCACCCAAGTATATCTTTGTCCTCAAACTGGCATCATTATACCTCCATCATGTGGAGAGGCCCCTGACTACAGATTTTCCCAGTGTGATACATTTCCTGATCTCCAGACTGTTCATATCAAGTATATTGATTGTGGATCCAAGTAAGATGAAGTCATTGACGTCTCGATCTTTTCTCCATCCGTCACAATGCCTATCAGTCTAGTGACAAGGGTTTTTGTTTTCTTTCTTTTTTTCTCCTCAGGGAATAGCTTGCACTACTACTAATTATGCAGTCAAGTTTCCCGCATTTGGGGATATCGCAGGAGTCAGCACACCCACAGTACAACTGATTAGCCTCACCATGGGAAAAGCTCCTCCATAATCATGGCATTTCCTCAGGCAGGTAAGTGTGGTTTTTGTTTTCTTAATGTTGAGATGAAATCCATATTGAATGCTGCAGTATTTAACCTTCAGAAGCAAAAGGTTAATAACCGATTTTCAACATATTTTCCTAGAATCATCTGACTTTAAACACTTTCTTTTGTCTATATTAGGATCTCTGACTGAATAGTCAATAGCATATTGAACAAAAGGTCATGCATACATTTCTGGTGATATATATCGACCGGCAGCTCCTTGGGAGACAGATAGACAGTAGTCTATTTCCTTTAAGATTAACAGCCTTATAATAATGACATAGTTCCCGTGACTTGGAACAAATGCAACAGTTGTTTTTGTTGTCACGTTGAATATAACTCATTGAGACCCTATGAACAATGAATCTGAAACCTGTCCTATCCTATGCCATCTTCATCATCTCTGATACTCTTGATCCCATTGTTGTAGTCACTTAGCTGCAACAATAAAATGGAGTCACGATCTATCTCATTGAGAGTCTTCCTCTCTTTTGCTGATGCATTAGAAGCATGATATCCCATTACATGAAACAGCCTCTCCTAGCAACATGCCCAAACTATGTGAAACTCCATTTTGCCACCTTTGCCTCTTATTATCACTCTGGTTGCATTTTTTCCCCCCTAGACATATCTGGGATTTTTTTTTAAGTCCGAAAGTATATTCAGTGCTCTTCTCCAACAATGAATTCAAATGTATTAATTCTCCTGGCATTCTTGCTTGTTGCCCACCTCTCAGATGTATAGCAAGTGACTGAAAAGACAATGGTCCAAGTCAAGTATTTCTTAGTCTTCAAACTGGCATCATTGAGCCTCAGTAATTTAGAGTGGTTCTGATAGCTTGCTTGCCCATTGCAATGATCTCCTGACTCCTGCTACCAAGGATATTGATTTTGGATCCAAGTAAGATGAAATCATTGACAATGTTAATCCTTTCTCCATCTATCGTGATACTGTTTACTGGTCCAATCCTGAGAATTTTTGTCTTCTTGATGTTGAGATGCAATGCATATTGAAGGCTATAGTCTTAGAGCATCTACAGTAAGAGTTTCAAGTTCTCCTCGCTTTAAGTAAGCACAATTGTTTCATCTGCATAATGTAGGTTGTTGATGAGCCTTCCTCAAATCCTGATGTCTTCTTCTGGAAGAAGTCCACAGTCCAACATCTGGATTAATTAGTTCAGCATATAGATTGAATAGATATGAAGGAAAGATACAACACTGATGCACGTCTTTCCTGATTTTAAGCTATGTGGTGTTTCCTTCCTCTCTTAATACAATAGCGTCTTGGTCTAGGTATAGGTTTCGTATGAACACAATTAATATTCTGATATTTACATTCTTCTCACTGTTAGCCATAAAGCATAACTAGACATTCTTTTCATATTCTTTACTTTCAGTCAGAATCAATATGACATTAGCAACAGTATTCTGGAGCCATGGCCTCTCTTAAACGCAGCTTAAACTTTTGGCACTTCTTGGTCAAGGTTCAGTTGCAGAAGTTTTTGAATGATTTTTCAGCAATGTTTTGCTTGTATATAATAGTAATTATATTGTAAAATTTCCACATTCCACAGGGATCATCTTTCTTTCCACATGGATCATGTTTCTTGGGAATGAAAACAAATATTGATCTATTTCAGTCAGTCATCCAGGAAGCTATCCTCCAAATTTCCTAGCATAGACTGTTGAGCGTGCTCAGGTACGTCTATTAGTTGAAGCATGTCAACTGGTATTCCATCGAGTACTGGAGCCTTCCTCCCCCCAAAGCCTTAAGTGCAATTTGAACTTCTTTCTTCATTATCATTGGCTCTTTCTGAACTTTTTCAGTGTCAGCCAGTTCTTTATGGTGCAATGCCTTTGTATATTCCTTCCATCTTCTTTTGATCCTTACTGGATCATTCACAGTTTTACTCATAGATCCTCTCCACATAGAAACGTGTGGCTTAAATTTGTTTTTTTTTTTTTAGTTCTTTAAACTCTAGGAATTCTGAGCCAGCTCTCCTCTTTTAATTTTCCAACTCCAGCTCTTTGCACATTCCCTTTTAATGCTATGCATTATTTTCTCAATCTGCCCTTTGAAATCTTCTGCTCATTCCTTTTATTTCAGAATTTATCCACTTTGACTTCTCAATACTCTATTGTCATTTTCAAAGTCTCTTCTGATATTCATTTTTTGGTTTCTTCCCCCCTCTGTCTTTTTAGTGATATTTTGATTTCTTCTTCTTTGTTGTCATCCCATGACACATCTGGTCTTTGATGATTAGTACTCAATGCTTTGAACCTGTTCTGAAGATGATTTTTAAATTCAGGTAGGATAAATTAAAAGTTTCATTTTGGTTCTTGCAGAATCATTTTCCTTTCCTTCAGTTCTAGTTTGAACTTGCACATGAGTTACTGACCTCACAAACTGTTTTCGAGGGAGTCTTTCTCTGTGGCATACTATTTAGGGAGTTAATTACACTGCTAATACAGAGTTGATGCTTCCCAGGTACTTCAAACCCACCAGCAGTTTTGTGAAAGAAAAATGGGATATCTCCTTTGTGTGATTCATAGTCTCCTGAATATTCACTGGAGGATCAGCTGTGAGTCAGACTCCACACAATAGCAGTGGTTATGAGTTATTCTAAAGCCATACTTTGTTCTCTCATCCCCTTCTCACTTGTCTTCTGTTTCTAAACAAAAAGACTAAAGAACTTCTCGAAAAATTTACCCATACAGAAATGACTTATTACTGATATCCAAAGGAGAGGAACAATGAATGAGTAAGGAAGACAGAAAAAACACCGTTACCTTTGAATTGTGGTGCTGGAAAATAGTACTCACTATAGCAGGTACCGCAAAAAGAACAGATAGGTCTTGGAGAAAGTACAGTTAGGATGTTCCTTAAAAGCAAGGATGACAAAGCTTCATCTCACATTCTTTGGATATGTTGTTGTTGCTGTTGCTGTGTTGTTGTTGTTGTTGTGTAACATAGAGGGAAGACCCTCAACAAGATCACTGACACAGTGCCTGCAGCAATGTACTCAAGTATGTCGGAGATGATGAAGATAGTGCAAAATAGAACAGGGTTCACGTCTGTTCTTCATAGGTTTAATATCAGTTGTACGTGATGATATATAAAAATAACAAGGGAGAATGAGGGCCTTCACAAAGAAGGTAGGTGAATAGAGGATGTCTTTTACATTTTCACTTAGTATATGTTACACTCCAGGAATTACTCTTAGGTAGAATGGCAGAGAGTGGTAGTAAGAAATTGTGCTGCCAACACAAGGTATGCAGTTTGAATCTACCAGTTGCTTTACTGGAGAATGGTAAATCCACTCCCAGGACAATTACTGACTCTGAAAACCCTCTGGAAGGTCATTTATAGGTCTGTTCCAACTTAAGGTACACAACAAAAACATACACGCACCATCAAATTTAAACTAATCCATAGCTGGCCCTTCCACAGCCTTTCAGAGCCACTTTAATCACACAAGAGGAGATTGCTCATTTTTTCCCCTCAGAGTAGCTGGTGGTTTTGAATTATGTAACTTTGGGGAGAAAAAATTTATATATATATATATATTCTCCGAAGTTATTTGTGTGGTATTTATCTCTCCAAGTTTTGTCCAGATATGTTCTAAACTCAGTTATTGTATCAATCCTTTTAATATCATTTCTTAGGATTTTCTTTAATTGTCCTGAGGTAAGGGTGTCCACCAGGGATGTATTCTGTTTCCATACTTTTTCATTCTATATGCAGAACAGATCATCCGGGATCTTGGGCCCTATGAGGAAGAATGTGGCATCAGAATTGGAATAAGATTCATCAACAACCTTCATTATGCAGATGACACAGCCTTGCTTCCTGAAACTGAAAAGAGGACCTGAAGCACTTGCTGTAGAAGGTCAAGGACTGCAGCCTTCAACATGGACTGAAGCTCAACATCAAGAAAACAAAGATTCTAACCACTGGGCCAATTGGCAGTATCAGGATGGATGGTGAAGAAATAGAGATAGTTAATAGTTTTAGTATGCTTAGCTCCACAATCAACATTCTTGGTACCAGCAGCCAGGAAATCAAGAGCCTAATTGCATTGGGAAAGTCAGCTGTGAGGGACCTCCCAGTAGTACTGAAGAGCAACGACGTCAGTCTGAAGACTAAGGTGCACCTGATCCAGGCCATTATTAATGTGTCAGAGAACTGTACGATGACTAGGGATGATAGAAAGATAAGTGATGCCTTGGAGCAGTGGTACTGGAGAAGAATATTTAATATATTATGGGCTGCTAGGAGAACAAACAGGTTTTCCAGGAGAGTGTGAAACCAGGCTTCTCCTTGGAGGCAAGGATTCTGAAGCTTTATCTGACATACTTCGGACATGTTATAGGGAGGACCAGTACTTGGAGAGGGACATCATATTTGGGAAGGTGGAGGGACAGCATAAGAGAGGAAGACCCTCTATGAGATAGATTGATTTAGTCACTGGGGTAATGGGTGTAGGTGTGTCAGAGACACATAACAACAAACAACAACAATGATAATAAAAATCTTAGTTATGCATGACAATTATTATATTAATGAAAGTAGAATGGATATATCTATTTACAAGGAACTATATAATGTTAAACATTGTTGGTCGAATTATGTTTTTAAATTTTATTCTTTTTAGTCATTTTTGCACTATAAATAAGTTGTTTTCTCTGTATTGTGTAAGAAAAGAAATAGAGACTAATTTTCTTTATTTTTTCCACATCTTTATGGATATATTGTCCAATATTGAAACACTAACAGATTTTATAAATAGCACGTGGCATAAACTAAATGAAACTGTATTGAACATTGGTGCATAAATAACCCACTCAAAACCAATGCAATAATGGATTAATGGATCGCAATTCTTGCGAAGTTTATCTTTTTTAATTCTTTAAATGTGCATCAGTTACTATGATATCACAATTTTATTCAATAATGTGACTTTCTTAGAGAAAAGTAAAACGTTAAAAATATCAGTACCGAACAATTATACAGCCACAGGGCTCTAACATCAATCTTTGTTTTTCTCCCTTCTGTATGACTTTTCTGATGCACAGATTTTTTTCATACGTTCTGAGAGCAAAGCTTTGCATGTATCATCATATTGTCATTTCTTCCCTTCTGACTACCTTTGTTCATAAACCTCAAATATCATTGCGTTTGTTTATTTTGTTCTGTGGTTGAATTGCTTTTACCTAGGAACTGGGGATTTCTAATCCTCTTAAGCCAAATTATTTTCCTTCCCAACTATGCACTAATGCACTCATGATTTCTTGTTGATAATACAGCATGTTCTTTAATCGGCACTTCCCTAACAGAGTAGGGTTTATCTGGTTTCATACGTCTTCTGATTTCCTTGTGCTTCCCCCAACGTATGAATTATGAGGACTATCAATATGTGGCACAGAGGGGAAAATTGGTCCAACTTGTGTCATCTTATTTCAAATTCTTACTTTTTTCCCCCCTGCTGAGCAGGACGTTTTACTTTGCATATATGATGTAATTCACTAATGGCATATTTATATCAAGATCAGAGACATTTGTAACATAAGATCTACTTCCTGTTCTTTAGACCTATGGCCACTTACTGTTTTACTGTTTATATCAAATTGGCTTACCTGAATAGGAAGTAAAATAAGGATAAGCAAATTGTTATGTTTTCATAAAACAATGATTTTTAATAAATAACATTTTAATATTCAAGATACAATAGTCTAAAGAATTTTTATTTGTTATTCATGTGTTTTTCTATATGTTTGTTAATTTGAGGTTTTTGTACTGTGCTTCTTGACATTTGAGTGACAGTAAATCACACAGTATTGCGTATACCATGAAGGAAAGTATACACATAGATATGTATATATCTGAATTTGAGTCTAAGATTCAAAGAAAAATATATCTAAAAATATATTATAAAAATGGTTCAATTAATTTTTACTTTTTGTAGTAAGCATAAAATGTTAGCAGAGACCAAAATATCTTCAAGTTTAAGATATTATAAATACGGCTCAGTGGGGAAAAATGATTATATATGATTATACAATACTGGATATATCTTATTAAAAATCCCTCTCTGGGTATACTTTGTAATGAGTAAAATTTCAACTGCTAAAAAGCAAAAAAGGAAGGAACAAAAGAAAAATAACTAAAAATAAAATTTTAAATGTTATCATTGTTTTTAGGTGCTTTGACACTGGTCCTCTTCATGATATGTGTCTCCAAATACTGGTCCCTCCTGATAGCATGACCCAAGTATGTAAGATTAACTCTCCATATCTTTACTTGTAAGGAGCATTGTGCCTGCATTTCCCTAAAGAGATTTGTTTCCTTCTGCTATGTATCTTCACTGTTCTTTCCCAACAGCATAATTCAAACCTATCAACTCCTCTGTAGTCTATCTTCTTATGCATTGTCCAGCTTTCTCATATTTATGTTGTTGTTGCTATTAGATACACTGAGTAGAGCATGACTCATAGCAACCCTATAAATAATACTGCTGCACCCTGTTCTATCCTGTGCCTTCTTGACACGTGAGAGCTCTTTGCACCAGTCATTGTATCTATCCACATGATTGAGGGTCTTCCTCTCTTTCACTGACCCTCCACCTTTCAAAACATCATGTTGCTCTCCAAAGAATAACCTCTCCAAACAACACTCCTGAAGTATGTAAGGCAAAGTTTTTTCATCTTTGCCTACAAGGAGCATTCTGACTCTACTCTATACAGGAAATATTTGTTTTTTGGAAGTCTATGAGATATTCAGACTCTTCTCCAACACCACAGCTCACAGGCGTCAATTCTTCTTCTGTCATTCATAGTCCAACTCTCAGATGCATAGCAAGTGATCAAAAAGACCATGATCTGAATCAGAGTCATGTTAATCCTCAACCTTACGTCATTGCTCTTCAATAATTTAGAGAGGTCTCTGAATACAAATTTTGTCAGTGCAATACGTCTCCTGATTCCCTGACTTTTGGTACCAACAATGTTGATTGTGAATCCTATTAAGATGAAGTTGTTGACAGTTGATATTGCCTATTGGTCTGGTGGTAAGAATTTTTGCATTAAATTACAGAACATCACACATATGTGGCAAAAAAGAATAAAGTTGACTCTATATATTCATGAATTCCATATCTCCCTATCTGTAGGTTCCATATGTGGATTCTATATACACAAATTCAACAATCACTATTTTAAAATATTTGAGATCAAATAAAATATAAATAAAGCAATTAAGTGGTCAATAAAATGTCTGAAAAGTTAAGTAGGTATTAGGGTCTGTTTATGTAGTACAGATGTGGTATTAGGTATGATAAGAAAGCTAGAGATTACTTAAAATGTATAAGAAGAATGTACGTAGTTCTGCACAAACACTGCAATTTTATTTAAGGAACTTGAGCATCTATAGATTTTATAATACTAGGGCAGTACCATGGCTTGGGCCAAGTATACCTTTGACTTCAGTGACTTCCATGAACACTTTAAAGAAGTCTTTTGAGTTGGTGTTGTTGTTGTGTACTGTCAGAACTGACCTACAGCTGTCCCTCTGGTGGGTTTTCAGAGGCAGTGGAGCACTGGTGGCCTGGAACCACTTGCCTTTGAATTCAGTGATTTCAGTGTAGCTTCTTGCCACTAGGCCACCAGAGCTTCCTTTTGCAGTAGATAGGCCTAATAAAATGGATGACTTGATTTTGTGATTGCTACTTCTGAGCATGTTGATTGTATAGCCAAGTAAAATGAAATGTTTAACAATGGCAACGTTGTCTCTTTTTATTGTTATATTGCTTATTGAACCTGTTGTAAGGAATTTTGTTTTCTCTGTATTGGAAAGAAATGCAGGCTGAAAGCTATGGTCTTTAATCTTCATTAGTAGTCCTTCATGTTCATGTTCTCTTTGTTTACAGAGGACATGTGTCAACTGCATGTCACGGATGCCATGCTCCTCCACATGCACAGTTTCTCAGATTATTTACTCAGCATGAAGATTGAAGAAATATGGCAAAAAGGATACAATTTTGATTACACTTTTCGTGTTGTATACCATGTAGTATCCTTTTGTTCTGTTCTAATTCCTGCTTCTTATTCTTTATACAAGTTTCTCATGAATATGTTTTCAAGGACCCTTATTTTTTGAACTATTATTCATTATTTTTGGGATGCTTATAGTACATGCATTTGTATAGACACCAACACAGCATAGATAAAGAAATGTTTTAATATAGCGTACTATTAAAGCTGATCATAATAACTCTATTTTTTAATATTTTTTAAAAATTTTATACTGGTTTACTTACAAATTTCGTATACATTGTTTTTCACACAAAAAAAATCTTTTCCATTTCTTTACCCACCCCTCCCTTTACCCATCAAATTTTGTGACCTTATGATTACCCACCCCTGCCCATCATCACTCTTCTATTTCTACCTTCGCCACAGTAGATCTCCATACACATTTTATTGTTATGAATTTGTAAAATAATGCTCTAATACAGTATTTATCCCTGTAGGATTGAGTTAGTTCACTTAGCATAAAGTTTTCTGGTCCCTATTAAGTTATATAGTAATTTTCAAAATTGTTCCTGTGTGCTGTGTCGTGTT
>NW_006399771.1:23067857-23074315 GCF_000299155.1 Elephantulus edwardii | reverse complement strand
GTTGGCGCAGGATAGAGCAGGGTTTAGAGCTGTTGTGCATAGGGTCGCTATGAGTCAGAAACGACTCGATGGCACATAACAACAACAACACAACCAACAGTGCATAACAGTTTCTATTTCTCCACATCCTTTCCAACATTTATTAATAGCTATCCTGTTAAACTTTGCCACTGCTACTAACGTAAGATGGTATCTCATTCTGATTTTGATTTGCATCTCTTTTATTGCCAGTGCTTTTGAGCATTTCATGTGTCTGTTGGCCATCTGAATATCTTCTGTGAAAAATTTTTTCATGTCTTTTGCCATTTCTATAAGTGTGTTATCAGGTTTTTTTCCTTGTGGAAGTTCTATAGGATTCTGAAAATTTTATATGAGACCCTTTTCTGAAATGGTATTGCCAAGTATCACACACACACCCCCTCCCCATTAGTAGGTTTATTTTTCACTCTATTGGAAAATGTTTTTGTTGAGCACAGGGATCTAATCTTTAGAAGGTCCCATTCATCAATTTTATCCTCTCCAGATTATTTGAAAAGATTTTTACATACTTCCTCATACCAAATTCATCCTAAGAGTGAAAAATGTTGTAATTAATACTATTTAAAATCACTCCTCTCCTGGTCAATTTTACCCTTTTACTAGAAATTATTTTTAAAAAATACATCTCAAGTATTTCTATAATCATGTTTGTCACTCTATTGTGATTTGTTTAATAATATGTTGAAGTGTAAGCCATTCCCTATCTTTCTTCAGCTCAAATATTTCCTACTCAATTGGTGTCTCACTAATGCCTAGTCATAACAACTTACTGTTCTGCATGCACATCCTCATGAACACTGTTTAGTCTTGCTGTGTTGTAAATTGGTGATTTAAGTTCTATCCCTTACTAATGTACCTCACTCATCGTTACCTCCTGCAGCACCTTGTCCTAGCTTGTGCTATTTTCAGTATCTCTGATATATACTTGAGCCCATTGTTATAGTCACTGTGTCAATCTATCTTATTGTGGGCTCTCTCTTTTGCTGACTCTCCATCTTTCCATCCAAAAAGTTTTCTGAGGCAATAAACCATATGGGAGGAGATTGCTTATCTTTCTGTGATGGAGTAAATAGTAAATTTGAATAGAGGGACTTTGGGTTTGCAGTGCACCGCCTTTCCACTAGACCACTAGAGCTCTCATATCATGTGAGTAGTAAGTAGAAGAAAGAACATCAAAGGTGAGAACATAATAGAGCCAAAAGTGTGGCTAACATGGCTTACGAAAACACACTGTGCCTTTAATTTCAAATGAAGACAAAATTGCACAAAATTTCAAGACATTGAAACAAGTAAGGTATTGAAATATTCTGTATAACGTACAATATTGTAGTATCTTTATGCAAAAAGCTTGTTTTATAATAAATCAAAAATCACAATTCTGGCAGCAAAACTAGCATTACTGTATTTATGATACAGATGTTTCACTCTTTGGAATGCGACCTTTGTACTTGTCTCATTGTCAGAGAACTAATAAATTTTTATCCTTGGTGATGAAACGAAAATACATGCAAAAAATTATAAAAAAATAAGGATTTCTTTTGGACTTTTATTCCACGTCCCTAAAAAAAAAAATTTGAAGGGAAAATGCATTCTCAACTAATGCAGATATACATTTTACAGATAATTTAATCTTAACATCATTTTTAAAAAAAAATATTGAGCAATAGACAAAAGGGAAATATAAATACAATAGAATTTAAAACTACCTAAACATGCAAAAATCCCCTGAAACAGACAGGGTTAGGGGTACCCCAAGTGGATGTCTAAATGTTCAGCACACTCAAGTTTGGTGATTCCATTATTGTAGTGAATATTCTTATCAAACTAACAGGAAGTAGGTCACAGCATGTGAATTTTGAACCATTTTGTTTGCATAGTTGTTTGGGAAAGAAAACTTTTATTGTTACCATTTTAAAAAGGCACTTTAAGCCCTAACTTTCAGATAGGAACCCAAAGCAATTCAACTACTTTTTTTGGCTGCACAACAATGAATATAAGAAGGAAAGAAAGGCTGTTAAAAACAGAACAAGTCTGTGTGCCACATAATGACGGTTAGCCCCTTTTCAGTGGCTCTTTGTCATTTACCAATTTATAATCCTTTTACTATGTTGGCAAGAATAGAAGTTGGGATACAAAATGAGTCAGGGTCAGTCACTCTGGTGTTCATGCTAGGCACTCATCCTGTTATCTGACTCTAAGAATACACCCAGCAGCCTACAAAACCTCCAGATATGAGATCCCCTTTGTCACAAAGTCTTTTTATCTCCCAATGGTAGCCCAAAGTCAAAGCAGAAACAGCAAAACACATTCATTTTCTTAGAGTTCTAAAATATACCCAAATATTTAAATTTCATCATCTTTTTAATTACAAATTTTGATGAAGACATGTATATACATCCCTCTAGGTTAAATGTTCATCATATTTTTTATAATGGAAAATTATAATAAAACCAATTCATGTTTAGTAATTTAATGGACAGGATTTTTGTAGACACTGCTCCAGCACTTCCAAATCACAATCACATGGGTATAGGATGGGGTTTCTTGTGGTTTTCAGAATCAATATATTAGGAATTTGGAAGTCATTACGCTAGTTAACACAAGGAGCTCTTTCCATAGTCACTATCAGTAAGACAGATAATTTGTAATATTCAGAACACTTTAATGGAGATCAAGGAGAGCAAAGAACATTTTCTCTAAAACTGCCTCTCCACCTAATAATGGTTACTGGTTTCTGTACTTAGGTTAGCTATTACTTTACTTACATATTATTATTGCTTAAGTTACAAAGATATTATTTTATAAAATTACTATTGCTCAAAGTTACAAAATGCAGTTCAAAGTTACATTCTTAAGGATAGTTTGCGTACAGTTACTACTATGTAGACAACTAGAGGTATCTTTACATATGGCTGAGAAAAATGCAGCTCCAAAATATAAATTCTCTTCAGGAAAGATTTATTTCCTTTCCCAGTAAACAGACAGCTTAAGCTAATCTGCATGACTGTAGAGTAGTTACAACAGGGTTTGAGGACCAAACAAATGTTAATTAGATGGTTCAACCCGTTTTACAAGCTGGAAACCCAGGACATCACGTTTTTAGAGCTATACTATGTATTTGAATAAACCTAAATTTATTAATATCATCTTAACAATCACTGTAATCATTAAAACAAAAGGGGAGAAAACATGAACAAATGGAAAATGAAACAATATTCTTGTACTTATCAGAAAATTGAGGTAGAATGGCAAACCATCACAGTGAAATCTGGAGAAAAGGAAAAATAGAGAAACATAACCAAAGCCTGTTTGCAGTGAGTAGAAGCAACTTCAGCCATAAACTTGTTGGAACAAGATAATTTGATCAAATTACTAGAGGTTGAGTACAGACTTCAGTGAGGATGAAGACTCCTGGGAGCTGTGGTTGTAAGAGATCTCTCCAACTTTTGTGGGTTTACTTTCAGAAACATTCCATTCCAGGATTACATGTGAAGAGACAACAAAGACTTCATTGTGGTCCTAGAAGGGAGAGAGAAAAGACTACTAACATTTTAAGCTTGAGTTTTCCTTAACAACTTAGCATGTTAGGAAAAGTATTGTTTTTCCTTAACAATTTGGCCTATTCCCCATAAGAAAAATCATTTCACCAAAAAGCAGACATATATATCTGTATATGTATAGATGAGTCTATATTATGTTTTATAATTCCTGAAGAGACAATTGACAGAAGGGGACATAAAGATGAATAGGTAGATAAATGTATTATGTGGATTATTAGCATATTTCATTGCAAAGTCCCGAGATTTAACTATAAAACAATTTCTAACAATTTACTATATTCAAAATAAGAACGAAACTATTTTTAATATAAAACCATATACATTTTGTTCATGATTCCCGAAAATGGGTGAACTTCCTAAAGCCATAATTGAATAATCATATTTTCCTTTCAATTCTCACTCTTTCTTTTTTCACACACACACATATTATAGCCTGGACAGAACAGTATACAATTGGGCCTTAAAAAAGTCAATGGATAAAGTATAATTTGAAGTCACCAAATTCTATAGAGTGGCTGCTATGTGGAAATGACAGCCATTGCCAGAGTCGTAGTCAATTTGAAAATCAAGTTCAAGCCTAGAGCATTTAATCAGCTCTTTGGTACGTGGATTCTACTAACTAAAACACTAATGAGCCACTGAAAATGAGACTACATAGAGTTGACACTTTCAAATGAGTTTAATTTGCTTGTTTCATAGGCAAGAACCTTGATGTAGCAGCTCCAGGCTGCAGCACACTTTATTTAGAAAGCTTAGAGAAATCTATGCCCATTATCAGATCACCAACTAAATAACTAAATGGAAAAAATTGTAGAATTAATCAAGTCAGATATGTCTCCATTGGCCTTTTTGCCACTGTTTTGTGTTAACATACATTTGTCACATGTAATTTCTTCTTTGTTCTTGTAACACAGTATTTTTAAAGTAATATTTACAAGGAGGAAGCTAGTTAAAATAAACTAAATGGATTCAAAATATCTGAATTAACTAAGAAAAGAACTGATTTTGGATGGAATAAATTCAATGAAGTGGCAAAGATGACACATTTAAATTTTCCGTTCACAGCTGATTACTGGCCTTGGAGAATCTCTTTTCAGAGTTTTAAAGTACAAATGGTTAGATTCAGCCAATGACTATTTGTAAAACCAAGCTCTGAACAGTTTCAACCTTCAGAGTTCTAAGAGTATCTTCCAAAGAGTGCTAATCTTAGCAAAAGCAAGCATATATATATTTCTAAATGCACAATGCCCTGTCATGACCATGCCATTATCACTAAGCTTTCAGAAAGAAAATTTTTTTCACATTGTCTTGGCTAGGGACTTGACTTCTCACAAAAGAATCTTTCATCATTACCTGTCTGTTGATCTGAGAAATCAAGCTTAAGATCTCTAACCAACCATTAAGCATTTCTGGTGACAATATATGAGAGTAAATAATATAATTTAGAATTTCAGATTACTGTGTGAATATCAAGTATCTATTGAATACTCAGCTGACTGGGAAATAACATAAATTAGCACCATGGGAATTTTTAAAACAGAAAAAAAATTATTTTCTGCTTTGTATTATTGACAGCCTAAATAACAAAATATAAATGCAAATGAACAATATTTAGGGACATTTACATCTACCAAAGATGAAATCTGTATTAGAAGAATTCAAATTTAAAAGACAAGTTAATACTGGAGTATTATTGTACTCTTTGTTTATAAGACTGAGGCAGGAAGATGGTGGCAGAGGCAGAGACAGCATGGTGAGCTGTGGGAGCAGCGAACCACTTAAGGCAGGGCCATTTGACCTTCCACAGAGTTCGGCTTATTGATAATTGAACACTGACTGGCCCTCAGTGAAGATCGAGGCTCAACAACAGGAATCCAAGGATTCCCAAGGAGAAATGGGTGAGTCTCGTGGCTCCCAATCCCCCGCGCCCGCCCTCCCACCCCGCAGAGCCCGCACTGCACCACACAGCGGCTGTAGCTCCATGAGGCTTCCACAGCCGGAAAGAATGGATTCCCTCACCCAGGAAGGATGCTGGGCACCGGCCCTCCTCAAGAGTGGTACAGTGAAGCCACCACACTGCCGCAAGGTGGACTTGTTCTGGAAAGAATTCTTGGAGCCAGGATGGTGGCTGTGGTGGAAGCGGGCACTTGCCGGCTGCCCTCACAAGAGGGGCCGTGCACCCGCCCAGTGCCCGTGCAGCGGGGTGGGGGGGTGTGCCCGCAATGGCCACCCATGCTGGGGGGGAAAGTGCCTCCTGTGGGCCTCCTGTGCTGGGGGGGGGCACAAGCCCCACTGGCCGCCTGTGTAGGAGGTGGGGGATGGGATGCATGCCCGCCATCTGCAGGTTTGGGTTTCCTTGGACAGGCCAAAGAAGATGTTTACCTATGCAATGGATTGCTGAAAGTCACTGTGAGTCTGATGACCTTAACAGTGGCAGCATGCACAAGAGGACCAACATGCTAAATGCACCACAAATTTTGTTCTGTTGAATGCTTCTGCCAAAAGATGATTAGACCTGGGGGAGTCTGTTCACAATTCTCAGGTTCCCTTTATCATATATAAAGGGGGAGGGCAGTGACACCTACTTCAAAATATAGTATGACCATTTATGGGGGGGTAAAAGTGGCAGTGCTGGAATTGGAAACACTATCCTTGACCACAGAGTCCTCAGTCAGCGAGGGGACCAGACTGGGGTAGGGGCAATTGGAGGGGGAGTATACCAGCCAGTTTCGGGGGGTTGTTGCCCTGCTTGGGATGGGTTGCCCTCGGCCCCCGGCTCGGGATGAGCCATCTTGGCCCTCAGGGTGAGCTCCTCAGTCCCCAGACTGTGCCATCTGACCCCTGGGTGGGGAAGGAGGG
>NW_006399771.1:23017094-23066277 GCF_000299155.1 Elephantulus edwardii | reverse complement strand
ATTCCCAGTAGTGGAATTGCTGGTTCAAATGGTATCTCTATTTGCAACTTTTTGAGAAAGCGCCATACCGCCTTCCACAGTGGTTGCACCATTTTACATTCCCACCAACAATGAATAAGGGTTCCAATTTCTCCACAACCTCGCTAGCATTTGTTGCTTGCTGTTCTGTTAAATTTTGCTATTCTGACTTGGGTGAGATGATATAGTCACCACAACAAGATAAAGGTAAAAAATCCAATTGAAAAATGGGCACAGGACATTAATAGACCACCAAAGAAGACATTCAGTTCACCAAAAAGCACATGAAGAAATGTTCAAAATCCCTATCTCTAAGAGAGATGCAAAACACTTGTGTGACTTTCATCCCCTCTCCAGGTTCATAGGGTTTCTGGAGGCAAGCTATTATGGAAGTGGATGCCACTCCTGAGTGCAAGCTTTAATTGGGAAAGACACTAAGCAAGAACAGGAAAACCTGCTTAGCCAACTCCTCCCCCAGGAACAGCGGAAGATGAACAGCTCTAACCTTATAAAGGAGATACAAATTCAGCAATAAATAATAGAAAAACCAGTCCAGCAACTGGGGGTTGGATGCCCGGTAACCAAATGAGAGAATTTTAACTAATCTATGAACTTTCTCCCTTATAAGCCCTTTGCCCACAAGATTTAACTAACCAAACATAATGGATGTAAAAACTAGCCAATAGAATAGAGACTCCAACCACTACCTAATAAGCCTATATAAAGAGTAGACACTTTTTCATTATGGGAGGCCGACCCTTAAGAGGCTATGAGCTCTGTCAGCTCTCCCTGTGAACAAAAGGTCTCTCTTGCTTCACTGAAAGAGCTTGGTGCACTCCTTCTTTGCCTGGAGTCGCTGGGCAGCAGATTGAATTACTTCAACAAGACTACTTGAAACTGTGCAAAGCATATTTCTAGTTTAATGAGAATCAATATCTTTGAGCTGTGGAGTGTTGAATTACCATGGACTACTAGAAAAACAAACAGGTTTGTCCTGGAGAGGATGATACCAGACTGCTCTTGGAGGCAAGGTTTTTGAGGCTTTGTCTGACATACTTTGGACATATTACAAGAAAGGACCAGTACTTGGAGAGGGACATCATGTTTGGGAGAGTCGAGGGACAGTGCAAGAGAGGAATACCCTCCATGAAATGGATAATTCAGTAACAGGGGTGATGGGGTAGGTTTGTCAGAGACAATAAGATCGGTATACAATAGATCAAGGTTTAGGGCTCTTGTACATAGGGTCGCTATGAATCGCAAGCAACTTGATGGCACATAACAACAACAATTATTAATGCATGTGAGTTCTTGGAATCATGTAATATTATATAATAAGGACTGTACTTGTGTATTCTAAAACAATAATTCACTAAGAGGCATTTGTCTATTAAAATTATTTATTCAAATATTTGAAGATTTGTCACATGAAAGTGAGTTTTTTATGTGAAAATCAATCTATAAAGGAAAAGCAAGTTGAGTGTAAATATTACAGGGAAAGTGGTTTGCCTGCACATACAAAATGGCACATATAAAATGGTATATTAGACCTGCCAACAAAATGTGAAATGCTCCCCACCCTACTTTTACTTATAATTTTTTCTTTTTTTAATTAATTTCAATGAACATTTACAGAGATTTTGGATTTCCATTCGTTCATTGTTGAACTTTTCTCCCTGCCCACCCCCAGTTTGCTTTTCTCCTTGAAAAGCAAAAGAAAAAACTCCTTCATTTCTATACAATCCCCCCGCAACCTCAACCCCCACCCCGCATATTCTCCACTCTGCAACCCTCATTCCGAACTCTTATGATAATCATAATGCCCTAAAATATATTACTGGTAAACTATTCTCTCCCTCTTCGGCTTCAATTCAGTATACATAATTTATCCAGTTTTTCTCAGTCTTACCCCCACCTTGATGTCAACCTCATTCTACAGTAGTGGCACCATACAGTATTAGTCCTTTTGTGACTGAGATATTTCACTCAGAATAATGTCCTCCAGAGTCACCCATTTTGAATAATATTGAATGTGTTCCTTGTTTTTCAGTGCAGCATAGTATTCCATTGTGTGAATATACCAGAGCTTCTCTATGCATTCATTGTTGATGGGCACTTAGGTTGTTTCCAACTCCTTGCTATTGTGAACAAAGCTGCGATAAACATGGGTATGCATATATCTGCTTGTAATTTTTATTGTTAAAATCAAGATGCTCAGCAGATCACTATTCATCAGCTCATATATTAGCAGAGGGTTATGTGTTGTCATTTTCACCTAAAAGGAAAAAAAAAACCCACAAAGGCTTTTTAAAACACAAATACTTATAATGAGAAGTACTTGAGCAGTTCTTTCCTTATGACTCTTTTTAGAAAGCATATAAAAAAATAAAACAAAACTCACTGCCATCATATTGGAACCAATTCATAGCTGACCCTTCAGTAGGTTTTCAGAGTCTGTAAACCACAGGAGAGATTGTCCATGTGTCTCCATCAGAGTAGTTGGTGGATTTGAACCATGTGCCTTTGGGTTGACAGTGCAACTCTGTACCCATTAGAAAACATATTAACTAGACATCAACTTGTTGTTACTTTTGTTAAGTGCTATGGGTTGTAAAGGACTCATAGTGACCCTTTGAACCAAAGACCTGAACACTTGTCTTTCATTTTTTTTCCAAGCTCATAGTTTCCAGAGGAAAGCTATTTCAGAAGTGGGTGCCACTCCTGCTTCTTAGCTTATTTTCATCGGGAGCTCCACCAAACACTGTTCACCATAGGTAATCATTATTTCATTAGGTATCAACTTAGAGAATTTATTTTATCTTTGGTAGAAGTCTTAACTATATACTCTTAGGAATCCATTTGTAATGCCAATATTTTTACCTTCTTACTAAGCAAAAAAGTATATTACAAGATTCTCCATTCATTGATTGATGGGCACTTGGGTTGCTTCTAATTCTCTGCTATTATAAACAACATAGCAATAAACGTGGGTGTGCATGTCTCTGTTTGGATGGCAGCTCTGGTTTCTTTAGTGTATATCCCCAGTAGTGAAATTGCTGGATCAAATGGCATTTCTATATCCAACTTTTTAAAAATTTATTTTTTAAATTTTATACTAGTTTACATAAAAATTTCATATATTCACACAATAAACAAGGAACATATAAATGTTATACAATATGAGTGACCATGTTGTTGTTTGTTGTTGTTATGTGCTGTCGAGTCGTTTACGACTCATAACGACCCTATGTACAACAGCCCTAAACCCTGCTCTATCCTGTGCCAATCGCACTGTCTCTGACACACCCATACCGATTACCCCAGTCACTGAATCAATCCATCTCATAGAGGGTCTTCCCCTCTTGCGCCGTCCCTCCACCCTCCCAAGCATGGTGTCCCTCTCCAAGGGCCTATCCCTCCTTGCAACACGCCCAACATATGTCAGACGAAGCCCCAGAACCCTTGCCTCCAAGGAGTTGCTTGGTTTAATCCTCTCCAGGATGAATGAGTGACCATGGATGACATTAAAAAAAAAGAAGTAGATTACAAGAGAGTTCAGTCTTTTACCCTGCTTGGTTGGGGGGGAAATATTTAGTCTATTCAGGCCTTTATATTTCTAATATGACCAAAAAAAATGCACTACATGAAAGTTAGGTTTCTAGTAATTCTTAAAATAGTGGCTTAAATGCAAGAAAAACAATGAGCAATATATTCAGAAAGAAAAGGAAAAAAAATCTTTAATAGGTGGAACATTTTATGATAATCTAAGGTGTCTTAATAATAAAGAGTTGCACTGCCGACACAGACTCACATGGTTCAAATCTACCACCTGCTTCTCAGGAGAAAAAGGGCCATCTTCTCCTATACACTTTGAAAATCTGCTAGAAAGTCAGTTATGAATATGTTCTGACATGAAAGCAAATGAACAACCATACTATATCAGGGAGCAATGTTGTCTTTATGGTAAGAATTTGTGCTGCCACCTCAAAGACACATGGTGAAAATCCAACAGATAGTACAAGAGGCATAGTTGAGCAATCTCCTTCCCTTAAATTTGCTGCCTCTGAATACCCGCTGGGAGAGTTGCTGTGAGTCTTTTCTGATTTGCAGGTACATAACATTCTAATATGTTCAGTATGTTCTTTTTTTTCTCCTTTTTATTCATTATGCTGCTTACTTAGATTTGAGTAATGGTTGTATTTTAAACAAGACTATTTCATATTTAAAGTGAGAATTGTGAAGAATATTGGGAATGTTTTCACTTGAGGAAGCTTTTGTTAGGTTCTGTCAAGTCGAGTACAATCCACAGTGACTCTACCAACAACCTTGTCCAAGCCTTTGCCATCCTTACCATCGGTGACACACTTAAGCCCAGTGCTGTGGTCACTGTGCTAATTTACCTGGTTCAAAGATTTCCTATATATCATTGTCCCTCAAACTTCTCAAGCATGATGGCCCTTTCCAAATAATAGCCTCTTCCAGCAACATGCCCAAAGTATGTGAGGCAAAGTTTTACCATCATTGCCTCCACGGAGCACTCTCGGTGCACCTTCTCCAAGACGTTTCTGCTCTTTTGGCAATCCATGGGATATTCAACACTCTTCTTCAACACCATAGGACAAAGGCATCAATTTTTCTCCTGCCATCCTTATTTATTTTCCAGCTCCCAACATTACAGCAAGTGAATGAAAAGGCTATAGCCTCAATCAGCTACAACTTAGTCCTCAAACTAATAGCATTTCTCCTCAGTAATTTGAAGAGGTTCTGGACTGCAGACTTTCCCAGTGCAACATATCTCTTGATATCCTGATTGCTGGTGCCGAGTGTATTATCACTTTTGAATCTAAGTAAGATGAAGTCATTGATAAAATTAATCTTTTCTCTATCTATCATGATTTCACCTGTTGGACCAGTGGTGAGAATTTTTGTTTTCTTGACGTTTTGAGATGAAATCTATGTTAAAGCCTGTAGTCTTAGATCTTCCGTAGCAAGCACTCAAGTCCTTCTCCTTTTCAGCAAACAAGGTTGTGTCATCTGCATATTGGAATCTATTGGTGGTGAATCTTCCTCTAATGTTGACAAAACATTCTTCTTTATAGAATTTAGCCTTTTGAATTATTTCCTTAGCATACAGATTGAATAGGTATGGACAAAGGATAAAACCCTGATGTATACTTTCCTTAATTTTAAATCATGTAGTGTTCTCCAGAGTACTGAAGAGCAATGATATCAATCTGGAGATTAAGATGAACTTGATCCAAGCCATAGTCTTTACAATTACCTGCTATGCATCAGAAAGTTAAACAATGAGTATGGATGATAGAAGAAGAATTGATGCCTTTGAGCTGTGGTGCTGGAGAAGGTTACTGAATGGATCATGGACTACTGGGAAAACCAACAGGGTCATCCTATTGTTGTTATGTGCCATCTAATCACTTTCAACTCATAGTAACACTAGGTAAAACACTGTCTCTGAATCCATCTCACCAATGGTCTACCTTTCTTTTTCTGTCTCTCTACCCTTCCAAGCATGATGTCCTTCTCCAAGGACAGGTCCCTCCTTGCAACATGCCCAAAGTATGTCAGTTGAAGCCTCAGAATCCTTGCCTGACTTCACCCTCTCTAGGATGAACCTGTTTGTTTTCCTGGCAGTCAATGGCATATTCAACATTCTTCTGCAGAACTACAGCTTAAAGACATCAATTATCCTTCTATCATTCCTAGTCATTGTCCAGCTCACTGATGCATAGCAAACAATTGCAAAGACTATGGTCTGAATCAGGCACACCTTAGGCTCTAGTCTGATGTTGTTGCTCTTCGGTTCTTTGGAGAGGTCCCTAACAACTGATTTTCCCAATGCAATTCGTCTCTTGATTTCCTGGTTTCTGGTACCAAGAATGTTGATTGTGGAGCCAAGCAAACTAAAGCTATTAACAATCTCAGTCTCTTCACCATCTTTAATAATGATGCCAGTTGGCCCAGTAGTGAGAATTTTGGTGCTGAGCTTCAATCCGTATTGAAGGCTGCAGTCCTTGATCTTCTGCAGCAAGTGCTTCAGGTCCTCCTCAGTTTCAGCAAGTAGGGTTGTGTCATCTGCATAATGCATATTGTTGATGAGTCTACTCTAATCCTGATGTCTGACTTCTCATAGTGCTCAGCCTCCTGGATGATCTGTTCTGCATATAGATTTAAAAGGTATGAAGACAGAATACATTCCTGGTATACACCCTTCCCATTTTGAACCATGCAATGTCTCCTTGCTCTGTTCTGACGACTTCCTCCTGGTCCAAGTATAGGTTTAGTAAAAGCACAATCAAATGATCTGGGATACCCATTCTTCTCAGAGTCAGCCACAGTTTGCTGTGATCCACACAGTCAAAGCCTTTGCATTGTCAATGTAACACAGACAGTTTCCTGGTACTCTCTGCTTTCAGCCAAGATCCATCTAACATTAGCTATAATATCCTTCAGACCATGGCCTCTTCTAAACCCTGTCTGCCCTTTTGGCAGTTTTCTGTTGATATGCTGTTCCAGTCATTTTTGGATCATTTTCAGCAGAATCTTACTTGAATGTGACATTAATGATATTGTTCAATAATTTCCACATTCTGTTGCTTTACCTTTCTCTGGAATGGGAACAAATATAGATCTCTCCTAGTCAATTGGCTAGGTGATTGTCTTCTAGATTTCTTGGCACACCTCAGAGGATGAAACCAGGCTGCTCCTTCCAGGCAAGAATTCTGAAGCTTCATCTAACATACTTTGGGCATGTTGTAAGGAGGGACCAGTCCTTGGAGAGGAGATATGGTTGGAAAGGTGGAGGGACAGTGCAAGAGAGGAAGACCCTCGATGAGATGGATTGATTCAGTGTTTGGGGTAATAGGGGTTAAGTGTGTCAGAGACAATCAGGTTGGCACAGGATAGAGCAGAGTTCAGAGCTGTTGTACATAGGGTCACTATGAGTGGCAAGTGACTCAACAACACATAACAAAAACAACAACAACACAACAGTGTTGCCTTACTCCATTCACATAAAAGCCTTTTGGCCTAGGTATAAATTCTGTATGAATAAGTCATTGAACATATAAAACTTGATCATTCTATTTCTCGCCACTGTCTTGAGAAAGTGGGAGGAAGAAACATACACATGCAAAATCAATCCTCCTCCATGATGAATTCCAGACAAATGGAAGGTATAATGGAGCTAGCTATCTAGTAGAGAACATTTTTAGTTGTTTCTGTTGATTTAGTAGTCTGTGACTCATAGTGACCCTATGGACAACAGCTCTGAAATCTGTCCTATCTTGGGCCAGTCTCACTGACTCCGGCACAGCTACCCCCATTGCCCCAGTTACTGTAACATCTTGTCTGGGGTCTTTTTCTCCTGTGCTGTTCCTCCACCCTTCCAAGTATGATGTCCTTCTCCAAGGACCAGTCTCTCCTGGCCACGTGCCCAAAGTATATGAGACAGAGCTTCAAAATCCTAGGCTCCACAGAGAAACTTGGTTTCACCCTCTCCAAGACAGACCCTTTTTTTTCCTCCTCCCCCGTGGCAGTCCATCATGGTATGTTGTATGTTCAAGACTCTTCTCCACCATAACTCAGAAACATAGATTCTCATTCTGTCATCCTTAGTCATTGGCTAGGTCTCTGATGCATAACAAGTAATTGCAAAGACCACGGCCTGGATTAGTCAGGCACACCTTTGTCTCTAGACTGATACTGTTGTTTCTCAGTACTCAAGAGAGGTTCCTGACAGCATATTTTCCTAGTGCAACTCATCTTTTGATTTCCTGACAGCTGGTATTCAGTATTAATTGTGGAGCCAAACAAGCTGTAATTGTTAACAACCTCAATCTCTTCTCCATCTATCATAGTAGTATCAATTGGCCTTGTGAAATGTAATCCATATGTGGATTTTGATCTATTTCAAAAGTAAATTTTATTGGTGCAGAGCCATACAATTTGTTTACATACTGGCTACTGCTGCCTTCATCCTACAACTGGGGAAATTCATTGAGTTATTCATAGTCCTATGGGCTGCAAAATCCTAGAATATTCATTATTTAAACCTTTAAAGAAAAGTGCCTTGACCTCTGTTATAAGAAAAAATGTTGTTGCCTTATAGAAGAAAAAAAGAAAAGAAATACCTCGCATGTGAGGTAATCCTCCCAGAAGATTTTCTCTGCAGCAGTGATTCTCCGTTCTTTATTATTTTGGAGAGGATTCACATGATAGTTATTAGAATATAAAGGATAATCATGGTTCCACGGAAATGCAGGCCAATCTCCATGATTTACAGCAGCTAAATCTCTGCCTCAGGGCTAGAAGAAGGTTGATTTCAAATTTATTTAAATGACAATAATTATGATACCTGCAATATATGATATTTTATGTAACTTCAAGTATTATTTCATCTTTAGTATGATGCAATAAATCTTGATATGGCTGTAAGAATTAGGAGGACACTTAACCATATAAGTAACTAAACTGTATCTGGTAGATAGAAGATATATTAGGAAGTCTTCACTCTTTTCTAGTATCTCATTTTTCCTTTATTCTTCTGCTCATTTATTCCTTTTTTGGCCAGAAAGGAAATTCACTTGAAAAAGCTATATTGCTGAAAAGTATGGTAGAAGACATAACTCACCAAAATTAGACAATTCAAAGATAAGGCTGTTTCTAACCCATCCCAATTTGCCTTTGATTTGTGCTTTTTCCCTTTTTACAGAGCAGAAGTCTAGATAGTTTTTGTCATAAGTCAGGCTAACTTAAATCTGATGATTGGTTTCATGTGATTGGTGAAAATTATTACTATCCATAAAACATACCATATTTCAGACCCTACCAGCCTGTAAACATAATGATGCCATTATTACATCAATGTGACTCCTAAATTGCTTTTTTAAGACCTTTGTTATTTAGTGCTGAGATAAAAAAAAAAAATTTGAACCAGTTGGGCTTTTGTTGAAATTGCTTGGGAATCATGAGTAAATCTTTTCACCAGAACACTGTGAAAACGCAGGGAAAGCATTGAGATGTGAAAAGATGTGAAGAGGGCACTATTATTTCTCCTCTCACCCTGATGATTTAAGAGGCTTTGCGTCTTCCTAATGCCCTGGAAAGATGAACTAGAAAACACGTAAGTGGTCATTTAATTATTTACAATTCTCTGAAAATCAATCATTTTCTCAACCTCTCATTCTGTTTTTTCATGTGCAAACTGAGGCTAATAAGAGGACAAAGGTTTTAAATAATAGCCTCAGAAACCATGTGGTAGGTACCTGCTCTCATATTTGCAAGCATTTTACACCTTAACATGATATGCATTTAATTAAAAATATTTAATGGAATAGAAAAAATGTTATACAAATTGTTTACAATGACCAAAAATTTACCAATTAAGAATTTATCTCTGTAATAATATTTTTCCAAATGTCTTTTTTAGAATGTTTTTAGGTGCCATTGATTTGGTTAAAGTTAAAGTGACCCTATGAGCAACAGATTAAAACCGTGCCCTATTCATATTCAAACTCACCATCTTTGATATGCTCGGAGCCACTATTGCAATACAGAGTTCATCCATCTCCCTGTGGGTCATCTTATCTTTCACTAACCCTCTACCTTTCACAGAACAATATCTTTTTTCTTTCGAAGTTTAACCCCTCCTGGTAACAAATTTGTCTTCTGAATACAGATTTGCTTCAATTCGTACATTTTAATTCAATACGTATTTGTTTGTGCTTTTGGTAATCCATTGTATACATATTTAATTGTCTGCTAACATTATAATTCATATTTTTGCAAGGGTAATTATTATTAGGATTTATATACATTCTAGACTGCAAAACTGATGTTAACATACTGAACCATTCAATAAAAGATTTCTTTGTTTTGTTATATATTTCAATTTCAATTTTCTTTAAAATATCTCCTTCTGTTGTTGTTGTGTATAGTAGAATCAGAACCGACCCCTTGCTGACCCTCCAGTGAATTTTCAGAGGCACTTAATTAGTCAGGAGGAGACTGCACATCCTTCTCTGTGGAGCAGCTGGTGGCCTCAAACTGCATACCACTGAGATTGCAGCATAGCTTCTTATCAAGGTCAATCAAAGCTCCCGACTTTCTTCTATTAATAAATTTTAGTTTGACTGCTGTTAGAGTTTACATTCTATAATGAGAGTGTAAAGTATTTGTAATAGTACAATTAACAATAATTGTTAAATTCTTGTCCCCTCCTCTCCAGTGAGTCTTCATAGAAATCAAGAAAGCAGGGAATCCTTCACTCCACCTTAAGGAAAGAAAACTATTTGGGAATTAACAGTTCATCTCCCTTTCACCGCTAAAAGGCCAGTGTTCAGTATAGTTGGATACCAGGTTATCCATTTGTGTTGCTATCACTTTTACACAATATCATCTGAAATCTCATCTACTTTCTTGCAATAGCATGTTGGCTAGTGCTATGAAACAAATTGTGAAGAAGAAAGGCTGTTTATAAGCAATGTCACCTCCAATGACCTTAGTTTCCATGTAGATTAATTCCTAAGAATATCAGTACTATACAAATCACACACATTTAGTTTTGCCATGGATGAAGAGGAATTAATTACAGGACTGTTGCATTAAGAAAGGTACTAGGCATATAATATTAGCCCGTCTTCCCATCTTCATTTTTTTTTCTCTTTTTCGGATGTCAAATACATCTTAAAGGTATTTCTTAATGATTCCCATTTTTTTCAATTGATTGAAATTATATCACCTCATTTTCACCTTCCCCAATATTCTTCCTATGAAGTTTCTATAAAACAAACTTTAAAACAAATGAAAAGTACTCTGATCAAAGTAATCCCTTATTTAGCCACACCTCTCTTACAGCTTTTAGGATAAACTTTATTGTCTTATTCTATTTGCCAGATAATCTCCATTTTATAGTCACTGTGGCAGGGAGTTGTGCTACCAACCCAAAGGCAAGTAGTTCCAATCCACCAGCTGCTCCACAGGAGAAAGATGAGTAAATCTGCCCTCGATGATTTACAGCCTCTGAAAAGTCACTGACACGTCGGCTGTCTTTTATTTCCCACTGGATGGCCACGAGTGAGTAGGTGAAAGAACTGTAGTGGAGTGGTTTGTGGGAAGTTGTGCTGCTAACGTAGCAACAGCTCTCTGGCAGTTCCGATTCCCCAGCAGCTCTGTGGCAAAAGAATGGAGGCTCCTCCTGCATTATTTATAGCCTCTGAAAATGCCTCGGAGGGTCAGCTACGAGTCACTTCCAGGTCAAGGGCAATAACGTTTTATTTTTGTCTTTCTTTTTACCTTCCTCTCCATCCTTTCTGTATCGTTGTTTTCTTTCCTCATTGCTATTTTTACTGCATGCTAAAACTTATAGACTCTCAAGCTACGTGTTATTATTCCTCAGAGCAATACCTTGCCTCCTAATTTCTATGACTTTCGCCTGGCTAATTTAATTCCATGATGAAAACTTAGCTTGAATTGACTTATTCTAAAAAGTTTGTTTTTCCTCATTGCCTTCTTCCCTATGCCCAGAATATTAACCACTTTCTAGTCCCCACACATTGTGTATTGTATTGACTGTGGAGTAATTACCTTTTTATTTGTCTAAGACCTGTTGTCTTCTCTATCACTGGATACCTATAAACAATATATCCTGCCCAGAAAACATGCTATTAATGTATTTATAGTTGTTGTTGTTGTTATTGTTAGGTGCTGTCGAGTTGTAGAAGACTCATAGCAACCCTATGAAAGAAAGACCTGAAGACTGTTAATAGAGTTTCCGGAGGCAAGCCATTTTGAAGTGGATGCTGCTCCTGCTTCCAAGCTTGTTTTAATCAGGGAGCTCCACCAAACACAGTACACCATGGGTAACCATTATTGCATTTGGCACATCAGTGTCACAGTGTTTAGCATCACAGCAACCACGAGTTACCACAAATAAAACAAGCAAATGAGTGAAGGGATGGAAAAACAAAAATAAATAAAAGAAACAGTGGCTCTTGACTTTTAGTTTCACGATATTAGTTGGCACTAGTTTTGTATAGTAGAATGTGGAATGTCCCTAGAAATCCAGCTTTTATTCTTGAATCATTAGTGGATTTTAAATTAAATAAATATTTCTCACAAAATTCCTTTGTCAGACACAACCAACAGCTTTACTACTTGGAAAATTCAGTTAAAATCTCTGGACCTTAGTTCCATCTTCTGAAACATTGTTGTTATTGTGTGCAGTAGAGCCTGAACCGACTCATGGCTGACCCTCCAGTGGGTTTTCAGGGGAAGTTAATTGCAAAGAAGGGGAGTGCCCACCCTTCTCCTGCAGAGCATCTGGTGGATTATAATTGTGTGCTTTGGGGATTGCAGTTCAGCTTCTCACCAGTAGGCCACCAGAGCTCCCTTCTGAAACACTGTTGTTGTTGATTGCCTTCAAGTCGGGCACGACTTATAGCGATCCTAGTGGTAAGATCCTGCACTGCAATCCCAAACGCACATGGTCTGAGACCATCAGCTGCTCTTCAGGAGGAAGAGGGGCAATCTCCTCCTGTGTCATTAACTGTTTCTGAAAACCCGCTGGAGGGTCAACTATGGATGGGTTGGTTCCAACTTGATGGTACTCAACAACTCTGATACACTAGAGGTATAATATTTGTCTTGCTAAATTAAGAGGTTCATTGTGAAAATGAAGTAATTTTAAAATGCTATCAGCACATTTTAACTATTAATATTGCTAAATAACCAAGCTTCTGCTTACATGGTGTTTGCATTATTAACAGTATTTTGGTGAAGCTATTTCCTGTTTAAAAAATATAAAACTTATGCTACAATATTCTATGAGTAGCATATGTCAAGGCTAAGAAATAATTTAAACTAAAAGTAACAGTTAATAAAAATATTCTTTTAATAATTTGTTCAATTTTTGGTATCTGTCCCAAGGTTTAAGGTATATATAATACCATTTTTATACTTCCCTAAGGTTTTAGACTACTTACCTGTTTTTCTCTTATATCAACACTGCGTTCATTCTCCCCTACTATCCAAACCTATGTTATTTCATGGCACTATTGTATTTGTGTAATCTAACCGGGCTACTCCTTGGAAGCAAGGATTCTGAAGCTTCGTCTGACATACTTTGGACATATGCAAGGAGGGACGAGACCTTGGAGAGCGACGTTCATGCTTGGTAGGGTGGACGGACAGTGCAGGAGAGGAAGAACTTCTATGAGGTGGATTGATTCAGTGACTGGAGTAATAGGGGTGGGTGTGTCAGAGACAGTGCGATTGGCACAGGATACAGCAGGATTTAGGGCTGTTGTACATAGGGTCTCTATGAGTCACAGGCAACTCGATGTCACATGGCAACAACAACAATAATATTTCATAAATGGTAGCTCAATTCTATGCAGAAGTGAAGCTTTTTGCTTACCTTTATTCTCACACCAGTCACGCTAAGCACAGAAGCAAATAGGAATAATTAAGAGGAAGTAGGGTGTTGGGGTGAACATCTATAGCATCAAACTCCAATTTTGCCACTTAGTCTCTGTATTTTATATCACTCCCAAGTTTAGTTGTTGGGCTTCAAAGAGATGCCATTGTGAACAAAATAAATCAAATTAACAAAACAACTAAATCTTAAAAAAATAAATATTATTAGCAAATATTCGTTGTTGGTAAAATTTTCATCAAACTCCAATTTGGACATTCAGCCTCTGTATTTTACATCACTTCCACGTTTAGTTTCTGGGCTTCAAAGAGATGTCACTGTCAATAAAATAAATCTTTTTAAAAGTCCAAACTTTGGTTGTTGGTGTAATTTTAAGTAAAATTCTCATTATGAGCTTTCAATTGCATTTAAAATATAAAACATGATTTAAACCTACACAGGTCGCTTTACTTTTCATTCCACATAATTTAATTAAGACTTATATAATATTATTTTATTAACAAATGCTTCATTGAGAGTTTTGGTGGCATAGTTTGTGGGTAGTTGTGCTGGTAACCCAGAGGTAGGGCGCCTCTGGCATTAGGAATACATCAGTGGCTCCATGGGACAAAGATGATTAGTCTTCCTCTGTGTAGTTTATAGTCTTAGAAAACTCACTGAAGGGTCAGCTTTGAGTTGGATCAGCTATGAGTTGCACAACTATGAAAATTAAAGAGAGAACACTTTCATCTGTATAATGAATTTCATATCAAGTATATTCTTTTATTTTCACCTTCAGTGTCCTGACCAAAAAAGGTGAAAAGTGGCTTGTGTGCACGTACAAGGGCACATATGTTTGTTTGTGTGTGTTTTCTTTTGCCTTTATTCTCTTCCTTTATACTTTCACTTAGTTTGTCTTCCTTTTGCCATTTCACTAAGTATTTCTCTGGTCTTCGCAACTTCCTCACCCTTTCATGAAATCAAGATGTCTTCTTCCATCTCTGTGTTATCAGAGTGTAATGTCATTTTATTTTATACATGTTGTTTTGATATGTGTCATTGAGTCACCTGTGATTCATAGCTCTGAACTTTGCCCTACCCTGAGCCAATTTCACCAACTCTGACACACCTACTCCCATTATCCCAGTCACTGAGTTAATCCAACTTATCCAGGGTCTTGGTATTCACTAATTTCAGGTTCACCCAAAAGAGTACATTAACTCAGGAATCTTGTCTCTTTATTTTCACAATTATAATTCTAGCACCTGTAATATTAACGAGCATATAAGAGGCCTTCAAGAAATAATTCTGAATGATTAAGAAATTCTCTATTCTCAGGAGTAATGGAAGAATTATGTTAAACCAACACACAATATTGATGTTTCTGTCAGGTGTCTTGAATTGGTGCTGGCTCATGGTGACCCTATGCACAAAACCCCCCAATTCTGCCCTGTCCTGAGCAATCTATTGTGCTTAAGTCCATTTTTGCACTCACTGTGAGGCAAGTTAAACACACCAAATTTCATGTTATTACATAAAATGTAGCAACAGAAGTACAAAAATAAAAGATATCTAAAGGAAACAGCTATTTATGCCTGCCTCCTGTGTTAAAACATTTTACTATAATTCTAACTGTAAAAGCACATTGTTTTCTATTATTCTCATTTTATACTATAAAGCCACATGTTTCTAGTATTCTCAACAGAGAAACATGCAATGCCCAGGATTTAACCCTTTCATGATATAATTATTTTCTGCTTTAATATTTTGCTGTTGTTGACAGCAAGGATTTTCAGAAACAGCATATTGAAATCAAACCGGGGAAACTATGGTAGTATGGAAATTTATACAAGTATGTGTATCATTGCACAAATAATTTCTCTTAAGACAATACTGGTCCCAATAAGGTGAAGCTTAAAAAATCCCCAAATGGTCAAGTTTTTGCAATTGTCTTACCACACCATCATCTCTAACATCTACTATCACTACTCCTCTTACTTGTATTGCTCCTGTCCATGTCTAGGATCTGAAATTTATTACAAAGTCTGAGAAGCTGGGCTTTATGAAGAGGAGTATGGCATGAGGACTGGGGGGAGACTCCTCAATAACCTATATTATGCAGATGACACAACCTCGCTTACTGACAGTGAGGTGGATTTGAAGTACTTGTTGCAGAAGATCAAGGAATGCAGCCTTCAATATGAACTGTGTCTCAATATCAAGAAAACAGAGGACCAATAGGCAGTGTCATCATGGATGGAAAGGAGATTGAAATAGTCACCAGTTTCAACTTGCTTGGATCCACAATTAACACCCTTGGTACAAGCAGTCAGAAAATAAGGAGACGCACTGCAATGGGAAAATCTGCAGTTATGGATCTTTATAAATTATTGAGGAGTAGTGATTTCAGTTTGAGGACAAAAGTGCGTCTAATTCAGGAAATGCTCTTTCTTATTACTAGATATGTATGCATCTGAGACCAGGACAATGAATAAGGATGACAAAAAGAATTGCTGTCTTTGAGCTGTGATGTTGCAGAAGAGCACTGAACATTCCATGGACAGTGAAGAAAATGAATAATATGTCTTGCAGAAGATGCAGCTGGAGTGCTCCTTGGAGGCAAGAATGATGAGGCTTCCCCTAACATATTTTAGACATATTCCTAGGAGGTGCTATTCCTTGGAGAGAGACATGATGTTAGGAAGGGTGGAGGATCAGCGAAGGAGAGGAAGACCCTCAACCAAGTGAACTGACGTGGTGACTGCTGCAATGGGCTCTTGTGTGTTACGAAGTGTGAGGATAGCACAGGACAGGACTGGTTTCAGATCTTTTGTTCGAAGGATTGCTATGAGCTGTAGTCAACTCAATGGCAGTTAACAATAACAATAACAACTCACAGAAACTAACAAACTTCCAGCAAAATAACTCACACAGTGGAGGTGGCAAGACCCAAGTCCATCTTTCAGGCTAGATGAGTGGCTTCTTGTGTTGAGTTTCATAGAGTTGGAAGCAACCTATAGCTGACTCTCCAGCAGGTTTTCAAAGAGAGGTAATCATACAGGAGGAGATTATCCATCCTTCTCCCATAGAGCAGCTGGTGGATTCGAATGACATGCTTTCAGGATTGTAGTGCAGTTTCTTAGCACTCTATAGGTCAATATATGTTTGCAGAAACTGGTAAACAATGGATGGACAGAGTATCTGCAGACTGCAATTCTTATCTCTTAATGCTACTAGATAAGGTTAGGTGCTGTTTCCATAGAGAAAAGGACTGAATTTTCAGAGAAAATTCCACTATACACAATCTCAATGCTATAAATCACAATCTCCAATAAAATGAAGAGTGGTGACTTGGGTCATTTCTTATAGGAATCTTGGGGTTCAAAATATATCTACTTTAATCTGATCCCATTAAAACAACAAATAATTCACTCATGATTGAATGTATAAACACAGATACAGAGGCTAGAATTTACAATACATTTATAATAAATCAGGAAATGGAAGACATGCGTGCAAAGGCCACATTACTTTATTCTTTGCACCACAATCACATATGGCTCCAGTGGACCATGTTGGTATTGTGAGGTTATTCTTGTTTACACAGATCACATTATCATGTAGGTATTCACTAGGCAACAGGGTGTACTACCACTAGGATAAACATTATTCAAAAAAATCTGAATGGCTTAAAATATTGATGGGTGCTATATATCTGACAGGTCACAGTTGGCATGTGTAACCAGATCTGATCATCTCCAAAGTAATGATGATCTCTTTCCCCGAGTCCAGAACTGACTATTTACAGAATCATTATCTCTGGTTCCCCATCAGACTCTGTTCAGTCTAATGTTTGGTCTTTCATGTCTGATGAAGAACTTATGTGTGAATTGTGAATTTAAACCTATTTTATGTTCATGTTTTCATAATTGCATTTTGTCTCTCATTTGCCATAAATGCAGCCACAATTTAAATGCTATTGCAATTGTTGATTGCCACACTTACAATATACCAGATGCTAACTCATTTGAATTGTGCCCACACACTGCAGGTGCAAAATGGAGTCCACAATTTAGGAAATTTGTACTTAAGTTTTTTGGTTTGGGTTCCCCCCCCATTTATTCTATATACTTGACCATGTAAATCACTTACTTTATATTTTTCTCTGATTTTTGTTTGTCAAGCAGTCTAATTTTATGTTACTTTAAAAGTTCTCAATAGTGAGGAATACACACACACACACACACACACACACACACACCCCACACACCCCTTCTACTTTGATGTTAACAGCTCAGTGAATTTCCATCAAGTCACAACTGACTCATAATTCATACTTGAATAGATTGCTCATCTTTCTCTTTCAGAATTCCCTCATACTCAGTTATTACTGCCAAGTTAGAGTCAACTTATATCTGAACCCTAGGTGATTTTCAGAGGCTGTAAATAGCTTGCGAAAAGATTGCCTATTTTTCTCATGAAGAGCAGCTGATGGATTACAACCACCTGTCCTTGGATTGCAAGTGAAATTCCTTATTCAAGACCATCAGAGCTCCCTACAGAATGCCCATTGGACTCAAACCAATGTGGATGTAGGCACATAAACTCATGGAAGACACAGAGATAATCCTCAGACATAACCAATCACCTTCCAACTGACTTTTCTGAGTTTGAAATCTCAAGACTAATGTCTCATGGGACAATTTAGTCAATTGGTGTTACACTGTCCACAAAAATCTTGTTGTGCATCCTAATGAAGCACATAGGGGATGGTCTCAAAATCTTATGAATGGCCATCTAAGAAACAACTACTGCATTTACAATACCATTTGGACGTCTTTAATGCCTATTGATCTAGTTATATCACTATCTGGTAGTATGTTGCTAGGAAAGGTTATTCCTTGGAGAAGACTCTCATGCTTAAAGATGTAGAGGGATGGAGAAGGAGAGGAAGGTCCTCAACCGGGTGGACTGACACCTGGGCTTGAGTGTGTCAGAGACTGTTAAGATGACACAGGATAGGACCGGGTTCAGAACTGTTGTTGATAGGGTTACTGTACATCATACTCGACTCAATGGCACCTAACCACCACAACAATGTTAAGGAATTACACTATTAAAAAAAAGAATGCAGGGTTCCAATCCACTAGCTGCTGTGTAGGAAAAAGATGGGCAATTTCCTTCTATGCAATTTACTGCCTCTGAAAATCACCTGGAGGGTAAGCTATGAGTCAGTTCTGACTTGATGGTATATAACAACTACACAAATCCCACTCTATGAATCAACCCCAAAATTGCGTCTAAGGAAACAAAGACATAAATAAGATGCATGTGCAGTCATGTTTATTGCAACATTATTTACAATAGAAGAGAGAAGGAAGCAGCCCAGGTGTCCATCAACAGTTAAATGAATAGAGAAACTGTGATATATCCACACAATGGAGTACTATGGAACACTAAAAAGCAATTTGGATCTCAAGAAAATGATATGATGTAGATGCATCCAGAAGACATTATGTTATTGTTGTGTAGTGTAGAGTGAGAAACAACCCATAGCCGACCCTCTGGTGGGCTTTTAGAGGCAGTTAATCACACAAAGAGACTGTCCATCTTTCTTCTGTGAGCAGCTTTTTGGCCTCAAACTGTAAGTGAATTACCTCAGTGACAAAGGTACAAAAGCACTATGAAACCAATTTTATAAAATCAAGAGGATTATGAGGTGTTGAGAACAGGAGGAGAAAGGGAGAATAGAAAGGGAATGGAGAGATAAGGAACATAGCATTGTAACAGGTGAAGGAAAGGTAATTCTGAAAAAAATGGGAAATAAGATATGAGTAGTGTAATAAGCGGATACAAGACATGAATGAGTGAATGAAAGGGGAAAGAAGGAGGAAAAATCTGTGTAAAGGAGTGAATGAAAAGCCAATTTCTTTGTCAATTCCATTAAAATCACAGTTTGAAAAAAAAGAAAGAAAAAGGCAACAGAAAATGGAGAAGACAAACAAATGAAGACTGCATAAATCATGACCTCATCTAACCAGAGACAGAAATAGAAGCAATCCGTTTACCAACACTGACCATTTTCACTCAGATCATAATAGGTGGTTCTAGATAGAATGAAAATAAAATGTGAATCAGAACTCAAATACTAAAAAGAAAAGGTAGATAAACTAGGATAGTAGACAACAGAAGAATCCCTGAGCTTATTATCCAAATATACTTTTAAAAAATTTATTATTAATTTCAGTGAAAATTTATAGAGAATTTGGATTTCCATTCATTCATTGTTTCACTTTTCTCCCCTCCCAACCCTCACCCTTAGTACACTACCCTCTTGAAAAAGTAAAAGAAAAATTCTTTCTTTGTTTTATAATCCCTCCCCTCAGTCCACTCCGCTATGCAACCTTCGCTCTGGACTCCTGTCATGGCAAAAATACCTAATAACTTATCCCTTTTAACCAGTTTTCTCCCTCATCTGTTTCAATGCAGTATACATTACTGAACCATCCTTCCCAGTCTCCCCACAACCCTGAGGTCAGTTCTGTTTTACAACAGTGGCACTGTGCAGTCTTTGTCCTTTTGTGACTGAGATACTTCACTCAGCATAATGTCCTTCCAGGGTCACCCATTTTGAATAATATTGCATGAGTTCTTTGTTTTTCAATGGAGCATAGTATTCCATTGTGTGAATATACCACAGCTTCTCTATCCATTTGTTTGTTGATGGGCACTTAGGTTGTTTCCAACTCCTTGATTTTGTGAACCCAGGAGAAGATAAAATAGATGAATGGGATCTTCTAAAAATCAAATCCGTATGCATATCCAAAAACTTTTCTACCAGGGTCAAAAGGGAAGCCACAGACTGGGAAAAAGTATTTGGTAATGACATATCAGATAAAGGACTTATATCCAGAATTTATAAAATACTTGAATACCACAACAAGATAAAGGTAAATAATCCAATTGAAAAATGGGCACAGGATATGAACAGACTTCACAAGGAAGACATTCAGATGGCCAAGAAGCACATGAAGAAATGTTCAAAATTCAGTATACTTTTAAACTCTAGAACCAACCCTTTACCCAGAGATCACATTTTAGTGAGATAGTAGGGTGGTGCCACAACATATAAGGATGTACTCCATCAGGTTGATGCTCTATTAAAAATCATTTGCATAAGATGAAAAACAGAATTATTTAAAAGCAAAGATTAGAGAATAAGAGGCAGGGAGTAGTAGAGTATTGATAAAAAACAAGCAGAGCATCATTAAAGAGAATATTGGCACACTGTGAAAAATGTAACCAATATCATTGAACAATTTGTGTAAAAATTCCTTAATGGGAACCTAACCTCCTGTTAAACTCCCACAAAAATCTCAATAACACATTGTGGTTTTGTTTTTGTGTTTGTTTTGTTTTGTTTTAAAGATGAAGAAAGTGATATATTATTGGGTATTATGGTCATGATGAGAGTCCAGAATGAAGGCTGCATAGTAGGGTATACTCGGGGGTGGGGAGGGATTTTACACCAATGAAAGAATGTTTTTGTTTGTTTGTTTGTTTGTTTTACTTTTCAAAGAGAAGAGCGATTTGGGGGACGGGGTGGGCAGGGAGAAAAATGCAACAATGAATGAATAGAAATCCAACGTATCTGTAAACGTTCATTAAAATTAATAATAAAAAAATTAGGTGCGTGGTATAACCATGCTTGCCAAAAGCAAGGAGGGCCTGAGGTATTTGCCACAGAAGATTAGAGAGTACAGCCTTCATTATGAATTACATCTCAACATCAAGAAAATAAAAGTCCTCACCACTGGGCCAAGAAGCAGCATCATGATATAGAAAGAATAGAAATAGGAAAGGCTATGAATTGTAAAAGGACATCGTGCTTGGAAAAGTGGAGAGTTAGGGAAAGAGAGGAAATCTTTAAAAAGATTGATACAGTGACTGTTGCAATGGTTTTAAGTATGTCAGGGATAATAAAGATGACACAGGATAAGGTAGAGTTCAGGTTTGTTTTTCATAGGGTCACTATGAGTCATATTTGTTTTACAACATCTAACAACAATGCACATATGTATAAAAGTATATTTATATGTGTGTGTGTGTGTGTGTATACTGTTGTTGTTATGCGCCATCGAGTCTCTTGAGACTTATAGTGACCCTATGTACAACAGCTCTGAACCTTGTTCATTTTTGAACCAACATTATTGTCTTTAACACACGTACCCCTTTATCCCAGCAAATAAGTGAGGCAATTCATCTCTTTGAGGGTCTTCCTTTATTGTGCTGTCCCTCCGCACTATCAAGCATGATGTTCCTCTCCAAGGACTGATCCCTCCTTGAAACATTCCCAAAGTATATCAGATGAAGCTTCAGAATCCTTGCCTCCAAGGAGCAGCCTGGTTTCATCCTCTTCTGGACTAATCTGTTTGTTCTTCTAGCAGTTCATGGTATATTAAATACTCTTCACCAGCACCACAGCTCAAAGGCATCAATTCTTCTATCATCCTTGTCATCGACCAGCTCTCTGATGCATAGTAAGTAATTGCAAAGAATATGGTCTGGATCAGACATGCCTTTTCTCCAGAGTGAAATTGTTGCTCTTCAGTGTTCTGGAGAGGTCTCTGACAGCTGATTTTCCCAATATAATTTGTCTTTTTATTTTCTTGGATGCTAGTATCCAGAGTGTTGATGGTGGAACCAAGTAAACGGAAGCTGTTAACAATCTCAATCTCTTCACCAGCTATCATGATGCTGTCAATTAGCCCAGTGGTGAAAATATTTTTTTTCTTAATGTTGAGTTTCCATCCATACTGAGGGCTGTAGTCCTTGATCTTCCTCAGCAAATGGCTCAAGTTCTCCTCAGTTTGGGCAATCAAGGTTGTTTCATCTACAATGATGTAGCTTCTTGATGAGTCTTGCTCCAATCCTGATGCCTCCTTATAGAATCCAGACTCCTGTATAATTTGTTTTCTCAAATATATTAAAAAGGTTTGGAGATAGGATGCGTCCCTGGCATACACCATTCCTAATTTTGAACCATTCAGTGTTTCCTAGCTGGATTCTGACAACTGCCTCCTGGACCAAGTATAGGTTATGCCATGCCCCTAATGCAAATTGTTGTAAATACTTCCAATCCTGATGTAATATTTACTTTCACAAAGTTTTACCTCTCAAATGATTTGTTCACTATACAGATTGAATAGGTATAGATTGACAAACAAACATTTTTCTTTACTTTAAACCATGTAATATTCCTTTTCTTTGTTCGGATATAATTTTCTTTGCCTAGGTATGTTGTTGTTGTTGTTGTTATGTGCCTTTGAGTTGCTTGCAACTCATAGCAACTCTGTATAACAGCCCTGAACCCTGCTCTATCGTGTGCCAATCGCACTGCCTCTGACACACCCGTCTCGATTACTTCAGTCACTGAATCTATCCATTTCATAGAGGGTCTTCCCCTCTTGCGCCATCCCTCCACCCTCTCAAGCATGATGTCCTTCTCCAAGGACCTCTCCTTCCTTACAAAATGTCCAAAGTATGTCAGACGAAGCCCCAGAATCCTTGCCTCCAAGGAAGAGCCTGGTTTAACCCTCTCCAGGATGAATCTGTTTGTTTTCTTGGCAGTCCATGGTCCATTCAATACTCTTCTCCAGCACCACAGCTCAAAGGCATCAATTCTCCTTTTATCCTTCCTAGTCATTGTCCAACTCTCTGATGCTTAACAAGTGATTGCAAAGACCATAGCCTGTATCAGACACACCTTAGTCTCCAGAGTGACACCATTGCTCTTCAGTACCCTGGCGAGGTCCCTAATAGCATACTTTCCCATCGCAGTACTTTTTTTGATTTCCTGGATACTGGTGCCAAGAGTATTGACCAGGGAGCCAAGCAAAGTAAAATTGTTAACAATCTCAATCTCTTCACCATCCATCCTGATGCTGCCAATTGGTCCAGTGGTGAGAATCTTTGTCTTCTTGACATTGAGCCTCAATCTATACTGAAGTCTGCAGTCCTTGACCCTCTGCAGCAAGCATTGTCTAGGTATAGATTTTGTATAAGCATAGTTAAGTGTTTTGGATTTTTTTATTCTTTCTTTCAATATTTCACATTCTTCTCAATGCTAGCTATAGTTTTTCATTATTCATACAGTCAAGTGTCTTCATAGTGAATAAAAGGTAAATAGACCTTCTTCTGGTATTCTCTATTTTTCAGACAGGATCATTCTTACATTATCAATAATATCCCTGGTTCGATGGCTTCTTCTAAACTCAATATGAATTTCTTGCAGCTTTTTGTCAATGGACTGTTCTAGTAATTTTTGGATGATCTTCAGCAATTTTTTGTTTGCATGTGATATTAATGATATTATACTATAATTTCCTCATAAAAAATTAGACAAAGAAAAAAGATGAAAGATCCTTATGGGCCACGTCCTCTGAAACTCTTCAATTCATTGCTCTGAGTCACTATCAGTCCATAGTGGCCTTACAAGACAGAATTTTGTTGTTACGTACCATCTAGTCAACTGCAATCATAGTGACCTTATGCACAATATTCTGACTCTATGCACAATCTCACCATCCCTGACACACCCTCATTAGCCCAGTTATCGTATAATCCATCTCATCTGAGAGCTACCTCTCCTGTGCTGTCCCTCCACCCTTCCAAGCATGACATCCTTCTCCAAAGACTACTCCCTTCTACTATATGCCCAAAGTATGTGACAGAGTCTCAAATTTCATGCCTTCAAGGAGCAGCTTGGTTTCACCCTCTCTCGGACAGATCTCTTCGTTTTCTGGGCAGTTCATGGTATGTTCATTTGGACAGAATAGAAATACCTTATAATATTTCTAAGCCTTCAATCATTAGGAAGGAGCTGCCACTTCCTTCTCCATGGAGCAAAATGTGGGTTCAGTGACTTTTTCCATTAATAAATGAGAATTTCTGTTGACTGTATTACCAGTGTTCCTTAGAACATCCATATTATGCCTCAATTTGATAATATCAACTATTTTATTTTGATAAATTTAAAGCACAGTTAATTAAAAAACAGGCTATTGTTTTAATTAACATTAGAGCATTTTAAGGTTGAGTATTATGGTTAGCATAGGAATCTAGAATTAAGGTTGCATAGAGAAGTGTACTTGGGGTGGGGGGGGAAGAATGGGGGAATTGTATACTAATGAAGGAATTTTTTTTTCTTTTTCTTTTCTGAGGGGTGAGCAGGGAGAAAAGTGCGGCAATGAATGAATGGAAATCCAGAACCGCTGTAAATGTCTATTAAAATTAATAGAATTTAAAAAATAAAATAAAAAAAATGAATGGGAAGATATCTTTCAGACTCAATGTAGATTCTTTCTAATCTACTAATCTGTACTAATTAATACTAATGACTAAGGTACTACTGTACATTAAAAACAAAGAAAAACCTCAAAATCAAGCCGCTGCGGAGCCGGATCCATGTCATAGCTGAGCTCCACTGGATTTCTGAGGTAGTAAATTACTCGGAACGAGCCTGTCGATCTCGCTCCTGGGTAGCTGCTGATAGATGGAACCATCAGATACGCATGGCCTTTGGGTTAGCAGCACTATTCAAGTCAGCATGAACTTGAAAACAAAACACAAGTGGAAAAAAAAGTTGCAAAAGCCATTACTAAACCCTCTCTTAGAGCCTGCCTTTTCTTAATTTAGAAATGCCAGTTTCTGTATTTTATTTCAGAATAGTAATTCCTATTGCAAAATTATATGTTAGAATAATGTAGGATTTCTTTTAAAAAATCCTCTATTTTTTCTCTCTCCAAGAAATACTTCTGTTACTTACCCTATTTTGCACAGTTGATATAGTTTTCTGTTTCTGGGTTTTATTTCTATTTTACTTTGATTTTTTGTCTGTCTTGTCTTTTCTAGATTTCATGGAGTGCCATTAGGCCATAATTGGAAATCATGAATTTTCTCAAGTGATTCTTTAATTTTCTCAAGTGATTAGATACATAGATAGACAGACAGACAGACAGAAACAGAGATAGATAGATAGATAGATAGATAGATAGATAGATAGATAGATAGATAGATAGATGGTAGTTGATAGATAGAAGAATAAGTTTTTTGTGATTTTAGTGAAAGTTTACAGAACACTTAATTTCCATTCATTCATTGTTATACATTTTCCTTCCTAAACATCCCCCAAGTTGTCTTTTCTCTTAAAAAATTATTCATTATTTCACAATTTCTTCCCTTCCCCATCCACTTTGCTATGCACCTCTTATTCCGGACTGTCGTCATGCAAATAGTACCTAATCATATACTCTTACTGATTTATAAATATAGGGACAGTGGTTTATTCAGTAATACATCAGAAATAGTGACCAGTTTTTCTTAAACCTAGGAAGATACTCCAACTGCTTTTTCTACTACAATTTTAAGAGCCATCATCATTTCAAATAAGTTAAATAAATACATTTATATTAAACAAGCTGCTTCTTAAAAATATAATGTTAAAGCAATACAACAGCAATAAATTTGGCTACTGTCATGCGAGGTCCAAAACTGATTGTTTTGGACATTCATTACAGCAACGTCCATGCCATTCTACCACGTTAAACTGAAGTTCAGAAATACAATGAACGAGCATACATACTATGCATATGTTGTTGTTCGGTGCCGTCAAGTAGAGCATGACGCATAAAGACCCTATGAACAAAAGATCTGAATCCTATTCTATCTTGCACCATCCTCACACTTTCTGCCACACAAGAGCCCATTGCAACAGTCATAATGTCAATTCACTTGGTTGAGGGTCTTCCTCCCCTTCACCAACCCTCCATCCTTCCCAGCATCATGTCCTTCTCCAAGGAATAGCTGCTCCTAGCAACAAGTCCAAATTATGTGAGACGTAGCCTCATCATCCTTATTTCCAAAAAGTACTCTGTTTGCACCATCTCCAAGACAAATCTGTTTGTTCTCTTGGCCATCCATGGGCCAATACCACAGGTCAAAGGCGTAAATTATTTTTCTATCACCCTTATTTATTGACCAGCTCTCGGATACACAGCTAGTAATTTGAAAGACGATGGCCTGAATCAGACAGGGCTTAGTCTTCAAACTGACATCACTACTCCTCACTAATTTCGAAAGTTCTCTAACTGCAGATTTTCCCAGTGTAATATGTCTCCTTATTTCTTGACTGCTAGGACCAAGGGTGTTAATTGTGCATCCAAGCAAGGTATTGACAGTTTCAATATCCTTTCCATCCATAATTATCTGGCCTATCAGCCCAGAGGTACGAATCTTTGTTTTCTTGACATTAAGATGCAATCCCTACAGAAGGCTGCATTTTTTGATCTTCAGTAACCAACAAGCACTTCAAGTCTTCTCCACTTCACAAGTAAGGTTGTTGCATAACACAGGTAATTGACATGCTCTAGATATTGAAGGTGTAACAATTTTTTCCCTAGTTCTTTAGGATCTATGTTCTTTCTCTTCTCCTCACACATTTCTCATATTGAATTTTAATATATCCACCAAAATGGTTGGTGAAATAGCCACTAAAAATTGCCCTGGGACAGAAAAGGCAAATAACTCATGTTATATGCTCTGAAAAGGCCAAATTGCCGGAGATTTTAGTTCTACTTTTTCAGTTAAAATTTAGAATAATTCAGGAAACATAATTGCCATTTTAAAGAAAATAGTGTAACAAGGTTTTAGTTTAGTTATATAATTTAACTAAGTTTATATAGAATAAAATTTGTAGATAATAATTGTGAGGGATGGTGAAGAGATTGAGATTGTTCACAGCTTTAGCTTGCTTGGCTTCACAATCAACACTCTTGGAACCAGCAGCTAGGAAACTAAAAGACATATTGCGTTGGGAAAGTCTACTATCAGAGACCTCTTGAAAGTACTTAAGAGCAGTGATGTCAGTATAGAGACTAAGGCGTACCTGACACAGGCCATGGTCTTTGCAGTCATTTGCTGTGCATTAGAAAGCTGGACAATGACTAGAGATGATAGAAGGAGAATTTATGCCTTTGACCTGTGGTTCTGAAAAAAAGTATTAAAAATATACCATGGACTGCTAGGAGAACAAATAGGTTTGTCCTGGAGAGAATGAAACCAGGCTGCTCCTTGGAGGCAAGGATTCTGAAACTTCATCTGGCATACTATGGACATGTTGCAAGGAAGGAACAGTCCCTTGGAGAGGGGTGTCATGCTTGGAAGGATGGAGGGACAAAGCAGGAGAGGAAGACCCTCAATGAGATGGATTTATTCAGTGACTGGGGAAATGGGGGGGTAAGTATGTCAGAGACAATAAGATTGGCATAGGATAGAGCAGGGTTTAGGGCTGTTGTACATAGGATTGCTATGAGTCACAGGTGACTCAACAGCACAGAACAACAAGATCATAATATTTTAGATATTCCTTTAATATATCTTTTTCTGATTTTGATTTTTAATTATATATGAGTTAATCCATATTAATTAATCTTAATTTTTTATTTGTTCATGCAATTGTCTACATTTAGGAAATGCTTCATCACTGCATCTTTTACTTATGCTTATTATGATACGAGTTACATGTGAGGTTTTATTTAGAATTTTAGATATTGCCTTGACTTAGATGGATTGTATGCTTACGCTAAAACAAGATCTGATTTTCAAAGTTCCTTGAGAATATGGTTTGTTGAGTTTCTAGATGGCAGTTAGAAAGATCAACATAATCTTAGATTGTAAACTTGCACAATGAAAGCATGCAACAAGGCTGAAAGAACAAGATGATAGAATTTAAATGTGGGACACTGAATATTTTCCTAGGAATATAAAGTGACGTATAGGAAAAAAATCTATCACTCTAGTAGAGAAGGGTCCCCTGGCTGCCCAAAGAACAAACAGATGTGTCTTAGAGAAGGTAAAGTCAGAGTAGTCCTTGGAGGTAAAGATGCTAAAGCTTCATCTCACACACTTTGTGCACATTTCCAGGTGAGGCTATTCACTGGAGTGACATCATATTTGGAAAGGAGGTATGGTGAAAGAGAAGAAGACCCTTAACCAGATGGATTGAAACAGTGACTGTAGCAATGGGCTCCAGTGTGTCAGACATTGTCAGCGCAGCACAGGATAGGATAGGATTTAGATCTGTTGTTCACAGAATCACTATGAGTCATACTTGATTTGAAGATGCCCATCAACAACAATTAGTGGAGATATAAAAGAAAATGTTTTCTTTTAAAGAGATACCCAACTTATTGTAAAACCTGTCCTGGGAGATCCAAGATGGCGGCGGAGGCAGAGACAGCATGGTGACCTGCGGGAGCACCGAACCACTTAAAGCAGGGCCATTATGGCCTTCCACAGACTTCGGCTTATTGATAATTAAACACTTAAACAGTGATGACTGGCCCTCGGTGAAAATCGAGGCTCAACAACAGGAATTCAAGGATTCCCAAGAAGAAATGGGTGAGTCTCGTGGCTCCCAACACCCCCCCTCCCCCCCCGCAGAGCCCGTGCTGCACAGCCGCTGCAGCTCCATGAGGCTTCCACAGCCGGAACGAATGCATTCCCTCACCCAGGATGGATGCTGGGCATCGGGTCTCCTCAAGATTGGTACAGCGAAGCCACCACACTGCTCTGGAGAGAATTCTTGGAGCCAGGATGGCGGCTGTGGGGGAACCAGGCGCCCACCGGCCGCCCCGCACAAGAGGGGCCGCATGCACACCGAGCACCCATGTGGTGGTGGTGGGGCGCCCCCAGCAGCCACCCACGCTGCGGGGGGCACACGCCTCCTGCCGGCCTCCCGCGCTGGGGGGGATGCGTGCCCCGCTGGTCACCTGTGTAGGAAGTGGGGGATGGGATGCATGCCCACCATCTGCAGGTTTGGGTTTCCTTGGATAGGCCAAAGAAGACGATTACCTATGCAATGGATTGCTGAAAGTCACTGTGAGTCTGATGACCTTAACAGTGGCAGCATGCACAAGAGGACCAACATCCTAAATGCACCACATATTTTGTTCTGTTGAATGCCTCTGCCAAAAGATGGTTAGACCTGGGGGGGAGTCTGTTCACAATTCTCAGGTTCCCTTTATCATATATAAAGGGGGAGGGCAGTGACACCTACTTCAAAATATAGTATGACCATATTTGGGGGGGTAAAAGTGGCAGTGCTGGAATTGGAAACACTATCCCTGACCACAGAGTCCTCAGTCAGGCAAGGGGACCAGACTGGGGTACGGGCAATTGGAGGGGGAGTATACCAGCCAGCTCCTGGGAGGGGTTGCCCTGCTCAGGATGGGCTGCTCTCAGCCCCCGGGTCGGGGTGAGCCGTAGCGGCCCTCTGCCTGGGGCAGGCTGCCCTCAGCCCCTGGCTTGGGGTGAGCTGTCGCGGCCCTCGGGTAAGCTCCTCAGTCCCCAGATTGTGCCATCTGACCCCCTGGGTGGGAAAAAAAAAAGAATGCCTAGGGTATAGGGAGAATGTTACTTAGGCCACCTTCGGCCACCCTCCCCCGCCAGTAAACCTGAAAGCAACACCCTCAAAGCCCTTCTATTTGTAACTCACAAGTTTGTTCTCTCTAGGTTTGCTCCCTTTCCTATAGGTAACCTTAACACTGAGTTTTACTCCAGAATTGACCCTGAACCCAGTGCCAGTGACAAAAAGGAAATACAACTGACAGCTAAGGAAGCAAAGGAGGATGGAGCCTCTGGGTTCAACCAGCCATCCCCACTGGACCCATCTGGGAAAATACTTTGCAGTCCAGAGGGGAGCAAATGACAGGAAAATATCTTCTAACAGAGCAAGAACGCAATCAGCTTTAACCCAAGACCACCAGTAAGGTGATAAAATGTCCTCCCTTCCCCCCTTTACATTTATGCCCTTGTTCAGCATGAAGTAGCCAGAGAGTCAGCATCCAATTCCCAAATCAATAAGATGGTTTAATTATCATTGGAAAATGCTTGTCACTCCTCTGTAGTATCTGGTCCCCACTGGACCCTCATCATTTCCTTCACCTGCCCTACCGACCAGACTGTGCAGCTCTGCAGCTGCATCCTGGCCCATCCTTACCCTTCTGCCCCCAACCCTCACCTCCTTGTACCCCCAATATGTTTTTCCCAATAAAAAAAAGAAAAAAGGAAAAGAAAATAGAAAAAGAAAAAAGAAGAAAAAAAAAAGAGATACCCAAATATAAGCCGAATGTGCTGTTGTTAAAGCAATGTATATGGATTTTATGAACTTTGTATGTAATCCAGTATTGAAAAAAATAGTCTAGGAGTCATTTTTAGATGCTTAAATTATCTGGAAAGCTCAGAACAGTTGATCATGGTTATGCAAAACCTATACCTGGACCAGGAGACAGCTGTCAAAACAGAGCAAGAAAAAATTGCATGATTCAAAATCAGGGAAAGTTTATGCCAGGGATATGCCCTATCTCCATACCTTTTCAGTCTATAGGCAGAACAGATGATCCAGGAGGCTGGGCTCTATGAGGAGGAATATGGCATCAGGTTTGAAGGAAGACCCATCAGCAACCTGTGTTATGCAGATGACATAATCCTGCTTCCTGAAATTGAGGAGGACCTGAAGTGCTTGCTTCAGAAGGTCAGGGACTGAAACCTTCAATATAGACTGGAGTGCAACATCAAGAAAACAGAGATCCTCACCACTGGGACTATTGGCAACATCATGATAGATAGATGGTAATGAGATTGTGATTATCAACTGTTTTAGTCTGCTTGGCTCCACAATCAACTCTCTTGGTACCAGCAGCCAGGAAATTAAAAGAGGAATTGCATTAAGGTAGTCTGCTGTCAGGGACCTCTCCAGAGTACTGAATTTCCATTCAACATCTACTTGCATCATGTGATTCGGAGATTAGATGCCTGTTTGAAGATAAGCAATGAAGTGCACTATATGGTCAGGAGTAGAGGTATAACTAAAGCAGTTGTCTGTGACTCCATGATGTCTCATCACGATCCCTTCTAATACAGAATAGAGATACTCTATAAGATTTTCTTGGGAGCTCTGGTATGGGGTTGCTCTACTAATGCAAAGACCTCTGTGGCAGTTTGAATATACCAGAGGCTCCTGGGAAGAAATAGAGTCAGTATCTTCCCAGGAAAAGTACGCTCAGAAGCCCAATGGAGGGTCAGTTTTGATTCTATGGCAATGAGTTGAGTTAAATTCTTATGGAAGCAGGTAAGACAACCATTTTTCAGTGGCACTACTAGACAGATTCAAATCAACTTTTAGAATAGCGGTCGAGTACAAATCATTTGTATCACCCAGGGACTTAATTATTTGAATATCTACGAGATTTGCTGTTTGCTTTCACCAGGTGTACATGAGTACACTTGAAGATAAGGAATGGGACATTTCCCAATGCAATGTCTAAGTGATCCAGTTCTCTGTAGTTTACTATGGGATCTGCATCAAGTGCTGAAGAGCAAGGATGTCCACTTGATCCAGGCCATGGCCTTTGCAATTACTTGCTATACCCTGGAGAGCTGGACAGTGACTAAGGATGCCAGAAGAAGTGATGTCTTTAAGTTTTATTGCTATAGAAAAGATTGAACATATCCTGGATTGCCAAAAAAACAAATAGGACTGTCCTGGAGAGAGTGAAACCAGTTTGCTCCTTGGAGACAAGGATTTTGAAGGTCCATCTGATCTACTTTTGGCATGTTTCCAGAGGGAACCAGTCCCTGGAGAAGGGCATCCTGTTTGGAAGGATGGATTACAGCTTAGGAGAGGAAAACCATGGATGAGATGAAATGACACAGTAACTAGGTCAATGAGGGTAGGTGTGTCAGAAGCAGTGAGACTGGCTCAGAATAAGACAGGGTTCAGGGCTATTCATAGAGTCACTATGAGTCACAGTTGACTGTAGAGCACGTAACAATAAAAATAATCATGAAGGGTACAGGAGGAAAGCTAACTAAAGGAAAATTATAACAGGAATCTGAAAAACAATTTCAAAGCTCAGTATTTTCTATACCTAATCTATTAGAATTTTATTCTTTTTTGTCTAAAAGTTGAATGTTTCCAAAAGAAATAAATAACTAAAGCAATCTAGTTAATTGAGGGTTTCACTTTTCAAGATTTTATTGCATACAAATAACAGAACAATAAGAACATACAAATCAGTCCAGTAAAAAGAAAACTAAAATTACTTCATTTCTCATTGGAAGATAGATGTATAAAGGATGGTCTCTGGGGATAGGAATGTAGATTGGTATTATTCAACTTATTCATTAAGCAGTCAGTGGAAAATATAAACAAGTGCACATTCAAATTTATAATAATAAAATACTAGGAGTTAGAAATAATAAATCAGCTTGATAAAAAATAAAGATGGATCTGGGAAAATTACTCAGATGAGAATGCGTTGAGTTTTAATGGAATGAATAGTAAGATAATGTATATGAAGATGTACAATACACAGCAGAAAATATATAAACTAATACAAAGTTAAAATGTCTATGAAGTAATTATGGAGAATACTATTTGAGTGTATTTGTTGATAAACTTAAAAGGAATTCTAAGTTCAGTGTCATGAAATGAAGAATAATTACATTCTAAGTTTCCTAAGTTAAACAGTCTAAAAAGATCAGGAAAATTATAATACTGCTTAGCTAGACAATAAAATCTTGTCTATAATCTTAATGGAGACATTAAAAAGTTAGCCAATTTCAGGACAAAGTAGAGACTGTAATAAAAGCTGGCAGTTTTAAGTAGATCAGAGATAGCTCTTTGGGCAGTTTTGTGCTTAAAATATTGAATTTCTTGACATAGTGCTGATCTTGTAAGCCAATCTCAAGTTTGTCTGTTGTTATCCACCTGCTCACACTCCTGTGACATTCCTTTTAAGTCTTTTAACCTCAGAGGTCTGCCTTTGCTCTTAAAATGTAAAAGGATTTATCAGCCTTTAGACCCACGCCTAACTGTTTTGACTGAATGAAACCTAATTCTTACTCCACAGAAATATTACATATTTTAATCATAAATTTAAACCATTACATTTTTAACTTTGTAAGTTTCCATATTGCTAGAAATAATAACAAGCTAGCCTTACAACACATTCAGTAACAGTCCCTTCTGAAGAAGGCAAATATTAGCTAACATAATTTTACTTGGTTTCAGGGGAAAATAATTAAAGTCTAGAATATCAATGGAATTATACTAAGAAGTAACATATATTGAGGTGGTAGTCCCCAAGGCAAAATTTACAAAATGATGAAGAAGATTAAAAAACCAAGAGAGACCAAGATTTGGGGAGTTTAGGAGAAGCATTTGCAAAATGTAAATTTTTGCTTCATGTGCTTTGTAACAATAAAAAAGGGGTTTCCCCCCCTCTGTGTATGTGTAATGGAATAAAATTATTGCATGAATGAGAGAAAAGGGGAAGACCCCATTTGCAGTAAACTCACTCTTTAATCATGGTGCCTTGTTTGTTAAAAGAGAACAGTACTTGGCTCCAGTGAAGACATTTTTAGAAGGAAATCCCAGACATTTCTTTGAAGATACTTCAGGAATAAACGAAACATTCAATTTATTTGTAAGCAATCAAGTGTGTTAATTATTTCCATAATTCAGGGATCACAAAAATTTGCTTATGAGAGTTTATCATAAAATTAGAAGTAGGGCAATGGAATTAAATGTGTTGAACTCACAGAGCCTGGTTCAGGCTGTTGTACATAGGGTCACTATGAGTCACAGGTGAATAGATGACATAGAACAACAGCATAAGTCTTTTGATATAATGAGGAATTCTGGTTGCTTAATGGTAAGGAGTTGTGCTCCCAATCCAAAGGTACGTGGTTTAAAGTTGTTCCATGGGAGAAAGATGGGCAACCACTTCCCATGGGATTTGTTGTTGTTAGACACTGAAGCCAAATCTGACTCACAGTGACCCTGTGAAAACAGATCTGACCCGGTCCTTTCCTGTACCATCCTCACAATCTCCGATAGGCTCAGACCCATTGCTGTAGTCATTGTGTCAATGCACTTGTTCGAGAGTCTTCCTCTCTTTCATCACTCTCCACTTTCCCAAGCATGATATCCCTTTCCAACGAATAGCCTCTCCCACCAACATGTCCAAAGTAAGAGACTTCGCCATACTTACTTGCACATAACATTTTTGTGGCATGTTTTCCTAAGACACAGCTGTTTGTTGTTTTAACAGTTCATGAGATACTCAGTATTCTTCAACACCACAGTTTAAAGGAATGAATTCATCACCTCTCTCATCCTTATTCGTTGTCCAGCCCATATGATTTACTGCCTTTAAAAATCCTCTGAAGAGTCAGGTGTGAATTGGTTTCAACTTAAGGGTACATAGCAATATATAAAAATACCTCTATTGATATTGTTAACTTTAATGTCATATTATTTATTCATAAAAAAACAACCAATTATATTTCAAACAAAATGGTAAACTTCATTTAGTTTTGTTTTTTGTTGTTGTGTGCCCTTCAGTCAAAAAATACTCATAGCAAACTTATAAATAACAGATCTATCTGAACTGTATGCCACAATGTTCCATTCCCATGATCTCCAGCATGCTCAAATCCATTGGTATACTCATTATGTCAGTCTATCTCATCTTTTTCTGACACTCACTTTTCTTATCATAAGCGTAAGGTCTTTTTTCCAAAGACTGGTTCTTCCTGACAACATAAATAAGACAACCTAGGCATTGCTCTATGAAAAGTACTTAAGTGTAGTTTTTGTGTCTATTTGTTTATTGTTTTTAATTTCATTTTGACCTCCTAACTTCTGAATGCATAAACTTTCATTTCTTATCTGACTCAAATCATCAATTTTTCTCTGATTTTTTTCCTTTGTTTTAAAAAGATAATCTTATTGTCTTGGTTTAATTTTCTTTATGGCCTTGTGGAATTTTGTTTCTATTGTCCCTTTCCTGGATAACCATGAATCAGAATGTCTATCATCATGACCCATATAAATTATTTTAAATGCCTCTAAGAAGTCACAATTTTTCTTATTTCCCATGTCATATAATTTTTGTTACATTAGTTGATTCTTCTCTGCTCTTTAATTTTCTCGGAACGGAGAAAAAAAATTAGTATTCACTGTAGCTTCTTCACTTTTACAAATGGTATGTCCTCCTACACTGTTCCCTGATGCAGTCCCAGAAGCACTTACTAATTCTGAAAACCTCTCCTGGGTGATTCTCTGAATTGGAAATTTTGACCTTGAGTCTAAACTGATAGATAACTTTGTGCTCTCTGATTCCACATCTATGTTGAATTCCAGGGAAGACCATCTTTCCTTTGCTCTGGGAAATTCACTTGTCTCAAAAGTCTTTATGTCTCTTTCCTCATGGGAAGCATTGCATGTATGTGTATTCTGTCGGTACTGAAAGCAAGTAGAAACATATGGCCATTATACACTTCTGATATATTCATGTAAGGCAAAGAGTGGAGGAGGTCGGGTAGAACACATAAACCAAGTGGTAATCTCTGCCAAATAATTTCATGATATAGCATATATGTGTTAAAGAATCTTGTCTTTTAGTAAAGCATACACCTTAGTAACCACGAAATCAAATATGTACCTAAGAATTAGATTCATTTTACTTGATTGACTTTTTATTTTTTATTTTATACTGGTTTATTTACAAAGTTAAAATCCGTTCTTTTTCACACTGGATCTTTCTCATTTCCTTCACCACCCCCATCCATCAAATTTTATGACCCTATGGTTAAAATGTCCCTCCTCACCCCTCTGCTACCATCCCCCCGATACTCATACTCATTCTACAATAATGGTTTTATACAGTATTTGCCCTTATGAGACTGAGTTCACTCAGCATAGTTCTCTGCAATCCCTCCAATATTAGGTAGTAATTTGTGAAAATCATTGCTCCTGTGTATTATTCCATTGTGTGAATGTAGCATAATTTCTCAATCCATTCATTTGTGGTTGGACATTTGTGCTGCTTCCATATTGTTGTGATGGTGAATAATTCTGCTACAAGCAGTGGTGTACAAATTGCTTTTTGTGTCTCACTTCTGTCTCTCTTTTTTTTTTTTTTTTTTTAGTATATTCCAAGTAGTGGAATTGCTGGGTCATATGGAATTTCCGCGTTCAGCTTTTTTGAGGAAGCACCAAACTATCTTGTAGAATGGTTGTACCATTTTACAATCTCACCGACAATGTATAAGAGTTCCTTTCTCACCACATCCTCTCCAACATTTATACTTTCTGTTGTGTTAAATTTTGCCACTGTTAATGGAGTGAGATGGTGTCTCATTGTGGTCTTGATTTGCATCTCTTATTACTAGTATAAACTTTAATTATGAAACTCTTGTCTGAGCTTATATTGCTGAATATTTGTTCCCAGTTGGTAGGTTTTCTTATGACATGGGGTTTTGTTTGTTTTTTTTTTTCTATTACTTTCTGTTTTTACTGTTTTGTGTTCTTTTTTTCCCCCCTGTACTGTTATGTTAGTGTTATAACACACTAACATAATTATACACATTGTTGGGCACTTACCAAGATTATCTCATTTAACAAGAATTTTTAAAAGCCCAAAACTACAACCCACTGTCATCTAGTTTATTCTAACTTAAAATGACCTTTCATGATACTGTAAATTATAATGAGAGGAGACTGCCATGTTTCTTCTGAGGAGCTGGTGGGTTCAAATCAATGGAGATACACAGGATTTGAGTAAGCAGTGCCACTAGTTGTTACAGACTATGCCAATAGAGTTCCCTAAATGATAACCAGCATCTTACTGTTTATTAAGATTGTCCAAGTTCTCAAAGAAGACATCTAGGTACCAAGGCCTGGTAAATAGAATTAAGTTTGTATTTAGAATCTACAGTTTGGGATTAAGTTATCTACATATTTGAAAAATTTCCCCATTAGTAAAATAATCAGTCCTGAAGCACATTCAGAAATCTAAATACTTGGTGAACAAAGGTTTTTCAGCTCTCCTATTCTATAGAGATCAGCTATGAAACAAAAAGGAACTGGAGTTTGAAAAGTATAGGAAACTCTTCTGCATGGGGGTTTTTCTGGCACACAGTGAAGACCTTTATAAAGTTGTTTGGGAATGCTGCTTTATTGCTGACTCTGCCTTGGAAGCACACATTCACAAAGACATGCAATAAATTATGGATTGTTTAAAGGCTCAGTGTAATACAATGACATGACAATCATCCTGAAATCCAAGGTCTTGCTGGGCAGATTCTCCACTCAGCAGCAACTCTCTTCTGACCCCTTGAGCTCGGAGCTGTCACTGTGTTCTGTTGCTTCCATAGCTCATCATCAATCTCTCCTATATTGTACTACATTTAGACAGAAGCTTCCTGCCAAAGAGGACTGGTTTAATGAAAGAGGAATTATTACTAGATAGTCTGGAACCAAGCCAGTCTCATGATAGTAGGTAAAGATAAACTTAAATCAAGGGAAGCCCAAAAAGGAAATGTAAGATAAAGAACAAAAAGAGGCTCTGTAATTTGAGCACACTTACAACATCCCAAATGATTATTATTTTTTAAATAGCCCTGTGGATTAGTGTTCAGTTGTAATCAATGCCAGTAAAAGAGAATATTTACTACGTTTCAGTAATCACTAATTGTCTTTGTCCTAGAATTTATGACTCTATTATACTTTTCTTATTTTTTTCTTCTATTGATAGGGCTGCAACAAAATAGGTCATTGTTTTTGCTAAGTGCCATCAATTAAACTACGACTCATAGTGACCTGATGAATGATGGATCTGAACCATATTCAATCCTTAAACATCGTCATCATCCATATCAAACTTGAGCCCATTGTTACAGTCACTACATTATTCTTATTCCCATATTTGCTCATCCTCTATTTTTCAGAAATGATGTCCTTTTCTAAGAACCGGCCACTCCTACCAACATAACCACAGTTTGTGAGATGATGTTTCACCATGCACCTCTCTACGGAGCACTCTGGTTGTATCTACTCCAAGCCATGTTAGTTTGTTCTCTAGGCAGTTGATAGACTATTTAGTACTCTTCTCTAACCTCACAACTTAAAGGCATCTTTTTCTGTCATCTTTATTGACTATCTTAGCTGTCAGATGCATAGAAAGTAATTGGAAAGAGTACAGCTTGAATCAGAAGCTCTTTAGTCTTTAAACTAATGACATCTATAATCTTCATCACTTTTGATTGGTCCCTGACTTCAGGCATATCTTTTGATTTCTTATGCTGGTACCAAAGTTGTTGGTTTTGGAATCAAGCAAGATAAAATAATTGACAATTGCTATCTTTTCTCTATTTTTGTCTCAATCGCTCATCACCTCAATCTATGTTGATTTATCTTTTCTCCATCTATTGGCCTTGCAGTGAGGATTTATTAAATGCATTTTATAAAACAGTTTAGTTGTGGGCGACAGAAACACAAATCAAACTGATATAAGAAAATGGGAGTTTTTTGTTCATACAATAGAAAAGTTTAGGAGTAGAAACTGTTTCAGAAATGACTTGTTACAGGTACTCAAATAAGATATGCAAGAATGGTTTCTGCAAAATGTGTCAGATGCTCTTTATAGGTTTGAGAGCTTTTAATTCAGGTTTGTCACCTCCCCAGACGCCTCCAGTTATTTCAAGAAATATTAGGAAAGTTTGCTTCCCAATTTAAAGAAGGAGAATCTAATTTTTGTCCCTATAATATTGTTTTCCATATAAGGCAGCTTTTATCAACATTGTTGTTAGGTTCCAACAAGTCAAATGGACAGCCTTAAATTCATGAAGTTAAAACACACAGATTTTTAAACACTTATTAATAAACTCCGTCCCTATTTTAAAAAAGAGAGAGAGAGACTAGGTTTCTGTAACTTTTTATCTCTTTTTGGTATTTATCTTTGCTGATTTTATTTTTAAATCAAGGGACCTAGTGAACAATGTAATAGGCTGCTAACCAAAACGTCAGCACCTCTAATCAATCCACTGCTGGTAGAGATTTGAAGCCTCAGAAATCTGGCAGAAGGTCTCTATGAGAAGGGAACAAAAGGGTGACAATGTGATTTTGAGATCTTGTTTGGCTGTTCTTGCAGGGGAGTGTTACTCCTTGCAAACCCTTAACCAAAGACTTCCTTCTCTTTCAAGGAAGGTTGCTCTCTTCAACTGTCCACACACTTTCAATAGAGATGCAACCAGACCAATCCTGAATCAATTTGTTAATCAACGGATGGATAATAAATGTTGTAGCAAGATCATTCTCCAATCTGGCAAGGCTTTCTTTTGTTTGTTTCTTTTGTTTTCATTCTCAACAGCAGGAGGGAAGTTAAGTACTAAATTGTACTGAACTTTTAAGTACAGTTAAGTAATTGTTGTACTAGGCCAAAAGTTAGAGATTCAAAGCTTTTAGGGTATTATGGTTATCACAAGAGTCCAGAATTAAGGGTGCATAGTGGAGTGTACCTGTGTGGTTGTGAGGGTTTGGGGGGGATTGTATACCCAAGAAAGAATTTTTCTTTTACTTTTTCAAAGATAGGAGCAAACTGGCGGGGAGGGGGGGTAAAGAAAAAAAGTGCAACAATAAATGAATGGAAATCCAAAATCTCTGTAAATGTTCATTAAAATAGTGCTCGCTTCGGCAGCACATATACTAAAATTGGAACGATACAGAGAAGATTAGCATGGCCCCTGCGCAAGGATGACACGCAAATTCGTGAAGCGTTCCATATTAAAAAAAAAAAAAATTAAAATAAAATTTTAAAAAAGTAAAAAAAAGTAATTTCAGAAGAGAGGCCTACTTACCTACTTCTGAATTATTAGTTTTGAGGACAGTATGAAACAGCCCTACTCTGCACGTATGGAGTTACTGTAAGTTAGTATTAACTCTTCAGCAACTACCAACAACCGACACCGATCTGACACCACAAATAGTGGTTCTAGGCTTGCAGTGACCAGTTTGAACATGTCTTTTAATGAAGAAAAGGTAAGTTTTCTTTTCTTATTAAGTTCCATTAAAATACTGTTTGAATGATGAGTTTACAAAGGAGACTGAAGTAAATAAGTATTGTCTAATCTGAAGGTAGTATTTGCATCTTACAAATCAAAAGGAAAGAACTATCTCCTTTCAAAAAAACTCAATGTGCCTTTGAGAACTATTTTTTGTTGTTTAACAGACTTATTTTTTTTTACTGCATAGGAAAAATACTAGTCTCCAATATAAATATTTCTGATGAGAGGGAATGAATTTTTAATAGAGTCTAAGAATAATAGTGCATTTCAAAGTTTAGAGTGTTCTTGAACATCATTACTCCTGTATTCAGTATTTAGACAGGATTTATTGACAAGCACTGTGTTAATATTGTCTTCAATTAGCAAAATGAAGTTTAAATTATCAAGATCTTGGACCAAATTGCATCAATGGTATTATAACAATGCTTATTAGGTATGCTTTCCAATATAGCAATTCATTTTAGATGTAGAAAGAAGATTTAAACATGAAAACTTTTGTAAATATAGAGTTGTTTATTATGCAGAATGAAAATAGCAGCAAATATCTGGCAGAGAACAATCAGAGAAAGCATAATACCTTTTTTAAAGTATTTATGTATCTCTATGTCTCTATATGTACCTATAATCTATCTCTATCTCTATCTCTACATCTATATCTGTTAGGTCTTAATTTTCTCAGCTGACCCTCCAGTGGGTTTTCAAAGGTTGTATGTTCAATGGAAGGAGATTGTTCGTGTTTCTTCTTCAGAGAAACTGGTGGATTTGAACTGCCTGCCTTTGAGTTGGCAGTACAACTACTTAATGCAAGACTACCAGAGTTCTCTAAATAGTGATATAAATGTACATATAAAATCCTGAACATCTATATTGCAAAGACCAATAGACAAAACCATTGGAACTCTTTTTCCACTACTAGTTTATTTACAAAACTCGAATACAAGTTCAAATTCTTTTCATTTCCCTCACCCTCCCACCTGTCAAATTGTACAACCCAATGTTTAATCCTACTCTCCCCCTGCACTCTTATCGCATAAACACAGGGCCTAGAAATAATAAGTTCATCTGCTTTGTAGAGGGTATTTTTCGTAATTGTTGTCTTAGACCATGTACTTACATGCCTCATTGTACACTATCATTTTTGTTTTGTAGGAAGTAACATCCAGTTTGTCCCAACTCACTGTAATTCTATGCACAACAGAATGAAACAGTGCCTAATTTTACATCATCCTCATAAACCCTGCTGTACTGTGCAGTTGCTCTATCAATCCATCTTCTTGAGAGCTTTCCTCTTTTCCTGCTCGCTTTCCACTTTACCAAGCATGATATCTTTCTACAGGGTTGTCCCTTTCTGATAAAATGCCCAATCTATAAGAGACAAAGCTTTGTCACCACTTCTTCAAAAGTTATCTTGGTTGCACTTCTAAAACAGATTTGTTTTGGGGTTTATGACAGTCTCTATTATGTTCAATATTCTTTTGTTTGCTTTGCATTGATTTTTTTTAATAAAATTATTTATGCAAGTTTACTTCAAAGTGTGTATACATTGTTTTTCATGCCAGATCTTTCCCCTTTCCTTTACTGACCCCTCCTCCACTCATCAAATTGTGTGACCTTGTAATTACCCCATCTATCCTCACCCCTCTGTTCCCTCCCCTCTTAGATCCTCATACACATTTTATTAGTTATCTATTTCTACAAAAATGGCCTTGTATAGTATTTGTCCTAATGAGACTGAGTTAAGTTCCCTTAGCAAAGATAGTGCTCTCCAGTCTCTCTCAAGTTAGGCAGTAATTTTCAAAATCATTGCTCCTGCATGCTTGTAGTATTCTATCATGCGAATGTACCATAGCTTCTCAATCCATTTGATTGTGGTTGGACATTTGAGCTGTGCCAATGTTCTTGTGAAGGTGAATAACCCCACTAAGAATGTTGGTGTACAAGTCTTTTGTGCCTCGGTTCTCATTTTCTCAGTGTATATTCCAAGCAGTGGAATAGCTAGGTCCTATGAAATGTCTATGTTCAGCTTTCTGAGGAAATGCCAAACCTAAACTGCCTTTCAAGGTGGTTGTACCATTTTATTAACCATGAACAGAGTATAAGAGTTCCTTTCTCTCCACATCCTCTCCAACATATATCATTTGCTGTCTTATAAAACTTTGCTACTGCTATTCGGATAAGATCAAAGACATCAATTTTTCTTCCGTCTTCCTTATTCATTGTTCAATTCTCACATGCATATGAGAGTATTGAAAATACCTATCAAAGTTCACTTTCTTAGCCGAATTCAAATATGTAGCTATGTGGACTATGTTTGTCTATAATCCCTTACTAAATCCTAGGGCCATTATATATATATAAACTCTCATTTATGGAAGAAGAACACTCCTACTTATGTATTATTCTAAGCTCATTTTAAAACAACAAAATAAACTAAGAAAAATAGTACAAAAAAGTATTATACTCACATTTCAAAATCTTTAATAAACGATATTTTCTAAGGAAAGCCTAGTTAAATTTGAAACTATTTGGGGAAAAATACAATTAAAATCTTCAAACAATTGAATTATGTAATCAGAATTGTTCATATGGTTTTCCATGGCTGGTTATCTCAGAAGTGGGTGGCCAATACTTTTTCTGTGTTAATCTTGAAGCTCTGCCGAGGCTTGTCCACCATGGGTTGCCAGAAATTATTAAACACTGATGGCACAGTCTCCAGCATCACAGCAGCCAAAAGCTACCTTAAAACAGTAAATGGAGAGAGAAGTATTGTATTCCAAAAAACAAACTATAAACAAGCAAACATAAAAACATAAATTAGGTAACATCACTTAAGTATGTCCCCCCCCAACTCTTCTACCCTGTCTCAACCTATATACTGAAGTGGTCAAAATATAGTAATCCTAATATCTGCAGAGCATGGCTGAGCCTACCAACTTCACCCAACAAGGAAAGCTCAGGCTCCAGTTATGCGAGTCCTTGACATGCAAAAGTATTTGAATATATGGATCATAAAAAACCTATGGCTAAACTTGAGAACAATTAAGAATTTCAGAACATTTAATTATGCTTTTACAAAACCTAGATCAAAAAACTATTGTCTGAATTAAGCAAGGGAACACTGAATGGTTTAAAATCTGGAAAGGTGTGTGTTAGGGCTGTATCTTTTCACCATATCTAATAAATCGGTGTACTAAACAAATTATTAGAGAAATTGAACTTCCTGAACATGAATGTAGCATGAGGACTGGAGAAAGTCCTATTAACAACCTTCATCATGCATATGACACAATCTAGCTTGTTGAAAGTGAGTACGACATGAAGGAAGAGTTTTGATGCAGAAGATCAAGGATTCCAACCCTCAAAATGGATTGCATCTCACCATCAACAGAAAAAAAGCCCTCATTGCTGGACCAATAGGCAGCATCTGATAGATGGAGAAAAGACAATGAGATTGTTAACAATTTCATCTGGCTTCTATCCATAGCCAACATCCTGTGACCAGCAGTGAAGAGATCAGTAAATGTATGATGTTGTTGTGTACCATCAAGTTGGAACTGACCTATGACTGACACTCAACTGGGTTTTCAGAGTCTTAATCACATGAAAGCAGATTGTCCATTCTTCTCCTGCAGAGCAGCTGACAGAGTCAAACTATGTGCCTTCAGGAAAATCTACTGTCAGAGCTCTCTCCAGAGTATTGAAGAGCAATGAAGTCAGTTTAAAGACTAAGGCGTTCCCTATTCAATCTACTGTCTTTCTAATTACCTGCTATGCATCTGAGAGCTGGACCATGAATAAGTATGACAAGAGAAGAATTGATACATTTCAATTGCAGTGTTGGAGAAGAGTATTGCATATTTCATGGCCTGCCAAAAGAACAAGCAGACATGTCTTAGAGAAAGTACAGTCTTAGTTTTCCTTGGAGGCAAAGATAGTGAAGTTTCATTTCACATATTTTGGACATGTTTTTATGAAAAGTATTCCATTGGAAAGGGACATCATGCTTGGAAAGATGGAGAGTCAGTGAAGGAGAGGAAGACTCTTAATGAGATGGATTGATACAGTATCTGCGGTGACAGACTCTAATGTGTCAAGGATGATATGGATGGTACAAGATAGGACAGAGTTCAAATCTAAGGGTCATAGGTTTGCCATGAGTTATTCTCAAATTGACAGAACTTAACAACAAGAACAATTACGTCTGTTTGAAGTAAAAAAAAAAATTGAAGTGATACATTATTTTTAAGTGATAATTATATTAGCTAGCTCTTTGCTATAGATGTTGTATCTATTTTAGCTTCATTGGAGTTTATAAAAATTTGGGAATATATGCTTATGTATGCATTTTTTGTAATATTTTGCTCAACAGTAAAGGTGATGATTTAGATTCTCACAGACATGCTATAAAAGTAATTAGGTCTAATTTAGATGCAGTAAGAGAAGAAGGGTTAAGTATGTACACTTTCATTCAGCAGGTTCAGCTAGCTTATTTGTGCATCCAATATAATCTCTTAAAAATTACCATAAGCAAAATATAACAGATTGTAAACGGTTGCTCATATTAACTTAGCTAAGTACTTGTAATCTGCCTAAGCGTTATTTAACAGAACATAATTGCAAAACAGTATGATACCTCCAGAGTTTGGAAGACTGCTCTGTAACTAAATCATATTTAGCAATTGAGAGACTAAAATAAAGAAGACTTTAAAGAGTATGCACTTTTCAAATACATGTAGATTTCAATTTTTTCCAAAACTTCTATGTCAAATTGCTTACTCACCGTATCAGATCAATTATGACTTGTAGAAACTCTCCAGTGGGTGTCTCTGTCTGTAAATCAGAAAAAGGGGTAACTGCAAAGTTTCTCATGAGGAACAGCTGTGAATTCCAACTGCATCATGCTACACGATAAGCCATATTTGATATAAAAAAATAGTAACTCTTTCTTCTGGCATTTAATTTCATTATACTTAGTTTAAAGCAGATATTAACATTGTGAAGGCAAAGAGAAAAACACTGGTTTATGTAGAAGCCTTAATGGTGCAGTAGAAAGGTGCTAAACAAGAGATTGATTGTTCTAAAGTCTAAAGGTGTGCAGTCAGGGGCCTCTCTACATTATTGAGGGACAACAATGCCAATCTGAGGACTAAGGTGCAGCCAATTCAGACCATGGTCTTTTCAATTACTAACTAGACTGCTGAGGGCTGGACGTTGAATGAGGTTGACAAAGTAATTACCGATGCCTTTCAGTTATGGTGTTATAGAGGAGTAATGAATATCACACGGACTGCCAAAAGAACAGCTATGTCTGAGAGAAAGTGCATCCAGAGTGCTCCTTGGAGGCAAAGATGATAAATCTTTATTTCACATACTTTGGGCATGTTTCTAGGAAAGGCTCTTCTGTGGAAAGGGACATCATGCTTGGAAAGTGGAGAGCTGAAGAAAGAGGAAGTCTTTAAACCAGATGGATTGACATAGTGACTGTGGCAATGGACTCAAGTGTGTCAGAGATTGTTAAGATGTTACAAGATAGGACTGGAGTCAGATCTGTTGTTCATAGTGTTGCTATGAGTCACTCTCAATGGCACCTAAAGAAATGACAGTCTTCTTCCTAAAGATTACAGCCTTAAAAACTCCTCTTGGTTAGTTCTAGTCTGCCCTGTAGGTTTGCTAGGAGTTGGAATGGACTTTCAGGCAATGGGTTGGGTCATTTTTAAATTGTTAAAGAATAGGTTTCATAATAGAAAGATTTTCCTAGAATTACAATAGTTATGATTTAAATATTGAGAGTCAGTTCTGCAGGACTGAACAATAAGCAAACATCATAAATGTAAAGAAGGTAGAATATATTAAGATGACTCTCAATTCCAAAGGAAATTAGGCTTCATTCAGATCAGTGATTCTCCTAGAATAGCTCTAAACTAGTAGTATCAGCATTACTGGAGAACTTGTTTTAAATTCAAGTTATCAGTCTTCAACCCAAACCTATTGGTTCTTAGATTTAAAATCCAGGTGATTCAAAGGGATAATCCTAGGAATGATTTACCAGTTATTGTTTCAAATAGTGATATTATTTCTATACCAGTGAGGTCTGATGGCCTAGTAGGTAAAGGAGTTGCTTCCAACCTTAAGGCAGGTGGTTCAAATCCACCAGTTGCTTCATGGAAGATGGGCAATCTAACTAGTGCTGTTTACAACTCTGAAAACCTGCTGAAGAGTCAGTTATGAGTTGGTTCTGACTCGATGGCAATGTACAATGTACCTATACAAAACAAAACACAACACCTCTAGGTAAAGCAGCCAGTGCTGAATATAAACAGAAATCCAGAGACTTTAGTAAACATCTCTGGAATGAGCTTCTACTTACTTCCCTTTCCCCGCCACATTGTTGATTCTGTTAAGTGCTGATTTATAGAGACCCTATTTACAACAAAATGAAACACCACCCAATCCAGCCTCATCTTTATAATCTCTGCAGTGCTAAAGTTCATTGTTGCCATCACTGACTGCATCAATCTCTAACTCTTTGAGGGTTATCTTTTTGCTGATCTTACCTAGGGATTAGCTTTCTGATAACATGTGTGAAGTGTGTAAGACAAAATCTTACCGTCTTCAACTTCAGTAAGCTGGCTGCACTATGTGTTTGTGCTTCTGGCAGTACATGGCATATTAAATTATTTTGGGTAACATCACAATTCAAAGACATGAATTCTTCATTCTTCCTTAATGACTGTAGTTTTCACATGAAATATTTGATAACTGAAAACATCAAACCTTATAGCAGGTACACCTTAGTCTTTAAAATGTCATCCTTGCTCATTAGCATTTTGAAGAAATCCTTTGTAACAGAATTGCCCAAAGCTATGTCTGTAGTGTTTTGGTTTTTTTTTCCCTTTGTGTTTTGGTTTGATGTTGTTTTGTTTTCTTTACTATGTATCCAAGTTAAATTATATCTTTGACAACTTCAATCTTTTTTTCTACTTGCCATGATGTTATTTATGGGAGTAATTTTGAAGATTTAATTTTCTTCATATTACAGTATAAACCATCCTGAAAGTTATTTTAAAGTAATTAAGCTTTACTAGTAAGTGCTTGAAGTCATCTTCACTTTCAGAAAGCAAGGTTGTATCATCATCTACATATTTCAGGTAGGTGGTTGATGTGTCTTCATCCAATTCTGCTGCCACATTCTTCTTTAGTGCAGTTTCTCAAATTATTTGCATAGTGTGCATATTGAATAGGTAGGGTGAAAAAATACAACGCTGAATCCTACAGTTTCTGATTTTTAACAACCCTTTCCTATTCAAACAATGGCTTCTCAGTCTATGTACTACTTTCATATGCATATAATTAAGTGTTCTGAAATTGTCATCCTTGACAATATTGTCTGTAATTCACTATGATCTACACAGTCATATATCTTTGCATAGAAAACAAAACATAAATAAACATTTGTGGTTTGTTTCTTTTGGTTTTTTATTTATTTTTGTTTTTATTTTTTTTACTTTTTGTTTTTAGCTAAAACCAATCTGCTATCAATATCATATACCTCATTCTAAGTCCTTTCCCAACTCCAGTTGAATTTCTGGTAGTTCTCTGTTGATATTTCTCTAGCATTCTAAAATTAACTTCAGTAATATGCATAGGATATTAATAACTGTTTTTCATTCCCACATTCTGTCATGTCACCTTACTTAGGAATGGATACACACTTATCTTTTCCAATTGATTGCTCAGGTAGTTGTCTTGCAAATTTCTTAGCATTGAAGAATGAACTAATGCTGCAGTAGTTTCTTCAAACATCTCTATTACAGACAGTCAATAAATATATGTTGAATTAACTGATAAATATTATTCAACTTCCTCATTGTTTCGAACTTTTACATTGCAGTCATCTTGATTGCATGGTTGTTCAATTTCAGACTGCAAAAGTTGGTGGTTTTTTGTTGTGTCATTGAGTCAGAACTAACCCATAGCTGATCCTCCAGTGGGTTTTCAGAGGCAGTAAATAACTCAGGAGGAGATTTTCCATCCTTCTCAGGAGCAGCTGGTGGATTCAAACCACATGCCTCTGGAATTGCAGTATAATTTAATTCCACTAGAAATATTCAATTTCCTCCTCTTTGGCTTTAGTTGTTAATGCACTTATTTGAATAATAGTAATATTAACAGGCATTCCTTGCATGCTGATGGGTAGTATCCTATCACTCATAATATTGGGCTTTGGGATAAATCTTGAAATTTTCTGTTTCACTATGAATGCAAAATCATCTTCAGACAATCAGTCATGATTGTCTGATTTAAAATAGTCTGTGGTATTTCATCTAAGTTCACTAATGCCTAGAATGTCACTCTTCATGCCTCCCATTTCATTTTTTACAACACCCTGTTTTTCTACATTCATTATCTGTATATTCCAGGTTCTAATTATTAAAGGGTGCTTGTAGCTGTTTCTCCTCATTTTGAGTGACTTTAAATCTTGGCTCTACCTCTAAATGAGGCTGGAGATAGGATGATAGAGTTCTGCACATTCAATGATTTATTCATTGCAAATACCTTCTATAAGAAACACAAACACAGGCTATACATATGGATCTCACCTGATGGCATGCATAGGAACCAAATAGATCACATTTGTGGAAAGACTCGGTGGAGAAGCTCAATATCAGCAGTGAAAACCAGGCAGGGTGCTGATTGTGGGACAGACCACCAACTACTCATATACAAGTTCAAGCTGAAGTTGAGGAAAATTAAATCAAG
>NW_006399771.1:23014174-23015713 GCF_000299155.1 Elephantulus edwardii | reverse complement strand
ACAAACCCTCCCCCAGGTCCCCTCCACCATGTAGCCCTCGCTCTAGACTCCTGTGATGACAGAAATACCTAGTTATATATCTCTTTTAAACCGTTTTCTCCCTCCTCTGTTTCAGTGCAGTATACATTATTGAACACATCTTACTCAGTCTCTCCCCAACCCTGAGGTTAGTCCTATTCTACTTTTATTTTAAAAGTGAATGGCCAATGCTGTAATGTGTTTTATTGACTGACAAAGGGCTCTGACTGTGTGGATCATAATAAACTGTGGCTAATATTAAGAAGAATAGGAATCCCAGAGCATTTAATTGTGCTCATAAAAAAGCTCTACCTAGACCAAGAAGCTATTTTAAGAACAGAGCAAGGAAACAGCACGTGGTTTAAAACCAGGAAAAGTATGCATTAGGGTTATATCTTTTCTCTATATCTACTGTCTTCTGTCTTTACATTGGGCAAATCATTCAAGAACCTGGACTCTGCGAAGAAGAATGTGACATCAGAATCAGAGAAAGATTCATCAACCACTTGTGCTATGCAGATGACCCAACGGTGCTTCCTGAAAATGGCAAGGACTTGAAACCCTGCATTGGATCAGATTACAGCTGTCAATGTGGATTGCATCTCAACATCAAGAAAACAAAAATCCTCACCACCAGGCTGATAGACAACATCAAGATAGATGAAGAAATTATTGACATTGATAATTCCATCTTACTTGGATCCAAAATCAACATCCTTGGTACCAATCATCATGCGATCAGGAGATGTGTAATGCTGAGCAAGACTGTTGTTAGAGACCTCTCTAAATTATGAGGAGTAACAATAGCAGTTTAAAGACTAAGGTGTTCCTGATTCAGGCCATGGTCTTTTCGCATACTTGTTATGCATCTAAGAGCTGGATAATGAACAAGGATGATAGAAGAATAGTTGTTGACTTTGAGTTTTGGTGTTGGAAAAGAACATTAAATATTCCATCAACTGCCAGAAAACAAACAGATATGTCTTAGGAAAAGTGCAACCAGAATATTCGTTAGATGCAAAAAGGGTGAAACTTAATTGTGTATCTCTAGGCATGTTGCTAGGATAGGCTATTACTTGGAAAAGGAGATCATGCTTGGGAAGGTGGAAGGTGAATGAAAGAGTAAGACATGCAGTGAGATGGATTAACACACTGACTTTAGCAATGGGCTCAACTGTGTCAGAGATGAGGAGGAGGATAGAATTCAGATATGTTGTTCACAGGGTTGCTATGAGTCATATTCAACTAGATGGTACTTGACAATAACTACACTAGACCATACCTTAGAGGTATTCAAACCTATAGATGACCTTGAAAGGCTTTCTGTAAGCAACTAGGAAGATATTATTTCTCATTTCCTGCATGTTTCTTTACACAGTGATGTTTCCTAAAGGGTTGCTTAATTTGACATTCCTAGAGGATGAAAGGCACCCAAGCATCGAGGACTCTCCTTCATAGGGTTGCTATGAGTCGCCTGCGACTCGACGACACTTAACAATAACATCAACAGAGAGAGAGAGA
>NW_006399771.1:23001003-23013274 GCF_000299155.1 Elephantulus edwardii | reverse complement strand
GTGGTGGTGGTGGTGGTGGTGGTGGTGGTGTACTGAAGATTTGGATCTGACCCATAGCTGACCCTTCAGCAGGTTTTTAGAGGCAGTTATTCACACAGGAGAAGATTTGCCCATCCTTCTCCTTCAGAGCAGCTGGTGGCCTTGAACCACGGCTTCTTGTGCACTAGGCCACCAGACCTCTCAGTGCCTTTATTGTTAGGTATAATTTGTTGGCAGATTCCACAAGAAATTATCACCTGATAGTAACCTTATATAAAACACAATGAAATGCTACATGGTCATATGGTGTTTTCACATTTATTGACGTTGTCGTAGCCACTCTGTTAGTACTTTTTCACTGAAAGTCTTCCTTTTCTCTAACTCTGCTGTACCCAGTATCATGTCCTTATTAAGTGCCTGATCTCTCTTCTTAATGTACAAAGTAAGTCTTAATCAGCATATAGTAGAAATAAAAATCTATTCCATAAAATGTTTGTAAACAAGTAACTAAAATTCATATCATTTCCAATATGATATATATATAGATATACATATATATATATAAAATTGTTACTGTTAATTGCCTTTGAGTTGAGCACGACTCATAGCAATCCTATGAACTAAAAGCCTGAAGCCCCTCTACAACTAACGACATTTGTCAAAGTTCCAGATTTTCCAGAGGCATGTTATTTAGGAAGTGGAGATATATTTATATAAAAATGAATATTCCTAAAAAGAATCCCATTTCTTTCTATTATACACATTTCAAATTTCTAATAAATAGTTTATAATCTCTCTGTCAAATTTAAAGGCAACAAATAAATTTGTAATTTTTATGCAATGTATAATATACAATGCATATACAATTCAACGAAATATCCCCTTCAACATGTCTACTTTGACATCTTTTAGTACAGTATTAGGGAACCGCAACTTTGCAGAATAGCAGTTGAATGATCATCTATCGCAAAAAAGGGTAGGTTAAAGTAAAGGAGAGAAAAAGGAAAAAAAAATTCAAAAGGGGAGGGGCGGGAAAGAGCAAGTTTAAAAGACCACTTGGACCTTTCAGGGACCTGCACCACCCTCTTGTGGTAGAGGTAATCCTGAGCTTCACTAGGGCTGCTGTCAAATCTACCAGTGGTCCCTCTAACCAGCTGCCCATCATGGTTAACCCTGCAGGGCACAGCAAGTTTCTAGGCAGGGAGCCAATTGAAACAAAAACACAACACTGAACAAGAGCATAAAATGAAAGGTTTTAGGACAGCAATCTAACACTCAGCAATTCCTAGGAACCTTTTATCTCAGCAGGTTGGGGAAATTTTTGGTTCTTATTTGTTTTCACCTAGTAAAGACATCTTGCCAGCACTAAGATCTCCAGAAAGTGTCTGCCAAGTCCCTGTCAGTCTTGGCCAGTTTTCAGGGATATGCTATGCAGTGCATTTAACATTATGCTAGAGCCCTGTGTAAATGACCAGATAAAAATATAGATTTCCTGATTGGCTGACATATTGTCTTGGGATGATTTAGTGCCTCTAATCTCGGTGTGAAAGCAACAGCTGCAAGAAGTCACTGATTTGCTCACTCAGCTGAAGAAAACACACATTAACTTTTGCTGCTGTTGTTTTGATGGTTGTGGTTTTAATTCTCCTGGCTGTTACCAAATAGAAGGCTGCTTTTGTTCATTTGTTAGTTTGTTGTAAATTATGAATGCATGGTGGAGAGGAGAATTTAGCCTTGTTTTTCTCAGTACTCTAGGACAAGAAAATAGAAAGAAAAAAAACCCCACATTTGTTTCAACTAGGTGTCCTAGAATCAGAAAGATTAGTCTCTAAGCATAGATTTGAAATTAAGACTTCAGTTGCAGTTAAAGAGTATTCTATTCTCTCATTCACATTTCTGATGGTGAGTGTAACAGGAAAGCTTCCTACATTCACTGTATTGATCATGAACACAGTTAACTATGGAAAGGATTAAATATGAGAGGCAAAAAGAAATGGAAAACCAAAAGGTATGCCCAAAACAGTCTAAGAAATAAAACAGAGCTCCAGAGAAAATTAGCCAAAGGTATAAAATTTACTAGTTTCTCACTAGCATGTCTGTAATATTGGAGGAAAAAAGGAAATAAAGCATTTTTTCATAGTAAGAATGTTGCCCTTTGATGTTAAAAATATAGTATTTTTTCTAAATTAATTTTACAGGTCTTCCCTCCATATTCTTGAATTGAATCTTGCATTCATGAGGTAGAAAGAATATTTCTACAATTATAGATAATTAAGATTAAATTCTGAAACACAATCAAAACCCAAGATGAAGAGAAAGATAATTGGGTGATTAGCATTATGGTCACAGAAATCTTGAAATGTGACTTAAAATAATAGTTTTTTAAAAAATAAATAAATAAAGCTTAGTTTTCCTAGTCTATACATCCCCTGGATGTGCTCACCAGGTTGTGGCAAGAAATCTGGAGTACAACTACCTGTCCAACTGAATCAAAGAGGTCTATATTTATTCCAATTCCAAAAAATGGCGGTCCAACAGAGTGTGGAAATCATTGGATGATATCACTAATATCACATACAAGCAAAATTCTGCTAAAAATTATTCAAAAACTGCCTGGAATAGTGCATCCACAGAGAACTACCAGAATTACAAGCTGGGTTTAGAAGAGACCATGGCAGTGGGGATGTCATAGCTAATATTAGATGGCTCTTGGCTGAAAGCAGAGAGTACCAGAAAAATGTCTGTTTCATTTTCTATGCAAAATCATTTGACTGTGGATCACAACTAATTGTGACTGACATTGAGAAGAATGGGAAGCCCAAAACACTTGATTGTACTCATGTGACACCTATAGTTGGACCAGGAAGCAGCTTTCAGAACAGACCAAGGAAACATTGCATGGTTCAAAATGAGAAAAAGATTGCATCAGGGATGCATTTTGTCTCCATAACTTTTCAATAGATATGCAAAACAGATTATCTAGGAGGCTGGACATTATGAGGAAGAATGTGGCATCAAGAGTGGAGGAAGACTCAACAACAACCTATGTAATGCAGGTGACACAACCTTGCTTCCTAAAACTGAGGAAGACTTGAAGCCTTTGCTGCAGAAGGTCAAGGACTGCAGCCTTCAATATGGAGTGGAGCTCAACATAAAGAAAACAAAGATTCTCACCACCGGGGAAATTGGCAACACCATGATAGATGGAGAAGATATTGAGATTGTTAATTATTTCAGTTGCTTGGTTGCACAATCAACACTCTTGGAATCAATAGTCAGGAAATCAAAAGATGAACTGCATCAGAAAATTCTGCTGTCAGAATTATTTCCAGATTGCTGAAGAGCAATAAGTCCAGTAAAAAGAATAAGGTGCTTCTGATCCAGGCCATGGTCTTTGCAATTACCTGCTATGTATGAGAGCTGGAAAATGACTAAGGATAACAGAAGAAGAATCAATGTCTTTGAGTAGTATTGCTGGAAGAGTATTGAACATACCATGGCTTCCAAGAAAACTAGCAGGTCTATCCTGAGAGGGTAAAACCAAATTTCTCCTTAGAGGCAAGGATTTTGATGCTCCATCTCACATATTTTGGGCATGTTCCCCAAAGGGACCAGTTCTTGGAGAAAAACATGATTGAAAGTGTGAAGGGACAGCACAGCAGATGAAGACCCTGGATAGGATGCATTGACACAGTAACTGGGGTAATGTTGGTAAGCTTGTTGGAGTCAGTGAGACTGGCTCAGGAGAAGGTAGAGTTCAGAACTATTGTACAGAGGGTTGCTATGAGTAGCAGTTGACTTGATGGCACATACAACAACCTGGTTATTTTAAAAGAAAACTTTTCTACTTTGTTAATAATAAAGCAGAAAAAGAATATGTTTTAAGATCTATCATGTAATAAAAATAACAATGGCAAATGGACACATTCTACAATATATGCAAACTAGCCAAATTTAATGAATGATTTTATGCAAATGAACAGACAGCCATCCTATTATTTCATAAAATGTAATCAATGGGTTGGAGTGTTTCTTTGTTAATGAGTTCGCCTGGCTAGGATATTCCAGTTTAAGGAAATATTTCACGACAACCAAATGTAGGGAACTCATCATTCCTGACTCTAAGGAATAACTAAATTCACCAATTACTGTATCTGAGGACTGTCAGAAACAGAAGAGCTCATTAGTTCAGCATAACTACCTGATTATCCCCATCCAGTACAATCTTATTTTTTATGCAAAAAGGGTCGCATTCTGGAAAAGCACTGTTGCGTGGAAAATGTATTGAAAGAGCTCTGTGATACGTGCCTAATGTTTTCATATTGTTGAGGAGTTTGGAAGACGGTATTATGCATACAGATGTGCTATAGGTCATTAAAGATCAAGAGCTTTCAAATTGCAAAGTCAACAGGCTATACAGAAACTGAAAGAGACCAAGAACATCTTATTCAGAATAGGAGCTTTGGAAAGCAGAAACAAAAGGGATTGTTACCCTATCCTATCCTACATTTTGATTTGCATTATAGATCACAAATATGTAATAGGCACTTTAATTTACTGACATTTCCAAAAAGAGTTCTGTTATTTAAGAAAGGGTTGACAGCCACATCTGTACAAATTTGTGAATAGACAGTAAGAATAAGTGAACAGCATGTTTTGGCAGATTGATTTAATAATAGCGTCTCTATAAAAGAATGAGAAATTATGGTGTCTTTTGAGAATATCACTTGGCGAATTTTGACAGACTTCTTTTTTTTCCTTTGAAAGGGGTATTTAAAATGTAATATGTAAGGAACAGGCCAACATTTCAATATAAAGATATTCTGTATTTTCTTTATTATTAAATATTTTGTTTGCTCCAAAAGTTGAAATGTTAGGGTAAACATTTCAATTAGTAACGTTCTCTGGTTCGGACATCATAAACTCTGAGAAATCAAAGCTCTATTAAGGTTAATTTATTGTTAATAATACTTCCTAGGAAACAAGTAGTAGAATATAATATGTCCTCCTTCACAGTAAGAGAAAGATAGAAAGCAATACTGTTTCCAGTTAAAGCAACATAATTAAAGATGAATCCATAAAAAAGCATTATGAAATGAGCCAAGTGTCTACAGCATAAGAAACCACTGACTTCCTTTTGCCAGACATCTTGCTATTATCCTCAATCTTACTCTAGCTTCTAGACCCAAAATCTACCCTTGGAGCAAGGATTCAATTCTGTCTCAGATGATCAGCAACACATTATCATTACTATCAATCTGGCTGTAACCATATGAGTCAAATTAAAAAAAAAAAAAGTATACTTGTGCTTTGTTCCTGGGAAGAGTATATAAGTAGTGCTATTTCCAGGTCAGCTATGCCATACAGCTCCTACTTACAATCTATGCTTGCAATTTTCTAGTCTCTCAAGTCATAGTCTTGCTTCCTGTCCTTGCAAATTTTTCTATTCTTGCTATTCTGTAGAAAGGCAAGTAGTCCTTGTCAATGGCTATTCCATGCAGTAGTTTTTCAGCTTACCTGACGGGAACATTGAAAATCTGAATTGTTCATTGCCACACTCCTCTGATCTGATATACTGATAATCCTCACAGAAAGCCCTTGACACCAATCACTTGTCCTCATCTATCATTTGTCAGACATTCTATCTGCTAACTGAAACTGCCTTTTGTAGAGGAAAAACAAAATGGTTTCGTCTTAGAGTCAAGTTTAGACTATAGTTAAAAGACAAGCTCTTCCTACTCTGGTAAATTAAAGAAAACCCAAACTATCAAAAATCTCATTAAAACAATTTGGAATCAAATTAGTGAGGGGGATTTGAGAAACAATTGCATTTGAAAATCTTGAAGAAATTTTATTTGAATACAAAATACAGAATTGAACTGAAAGAAGTCCACTTCAAATTTAACATGTTGTTTTCTGTTATTGATTACTGAAAGAGAGAAAGAAATTTTTAGATTGATTTTTTTTGTCCTGTTTTCTGACTCAGATTTGTTGTGGAAGCTTTGGAAACATGTGTCAAATTGCAAGTACTGTCCATCTTTACCTATCCCTTTTATGTTTGCAGAATTATGGAAGTTATTTTCTTTCCATTTAAGGTCTTTTATGCAATTTTTCAATGAGAGTACCTCAACCAAGATAAATGAAGTAGAAGTAAATGGTGGGAATAATGCATATGTAAATCAATAAGGAAAATTTACTAGTTTGGAGATCAAAGTTGCTGGATATATTTTAAAATTTACAAAATTACAGAGCTGTGTAGAAATTACCTGCAAATCATGGACGAACTATAAAATGTCTAAGAGAAGAGAATTACAGCCTCAGAAACTTGATGTAGGGTACTCATGAGTCCAATTTCACTCCAAAGAAGTTGCTCTGGTATTTGGGTTTTTTAAATGTGAATACATAGTAGGACCATGGTAAATACTTAAGTGTTAACAAACCAATTTATAGATATCTTGCCTTATTTGAAGATCATTAGAAGAAAAAAAAAGTAGCTTGTGTGTTATAGAACTATTTCTCAAACCAATTGGGAAAAAAATGTTCAAGTTCAGGGTGGGCTTTTACAAATAATTCACTACGGACTCTAAAATAATTTTTTAAGACTTCTTTATTATTATTGTTGTTGTTATGTGCCATCAGGTCACTTGCAACTCATAACAAACCTATGTACAAGAGCCCTAAACTCTGTTATAACCTGTGCCAACCTCACTCTCTCTGACACACCTACTTCGATTACGCCAGTCACTGAATCAATCCATCCTGTAGAGGGTCTTTGTCTCCTACACTGTTCCTCCACCCTCCCATGCATGACATCTCTCTCCAAGGACTGATCCCTCTTTGCAACATGCCCAAAGCATGTCAGATGAAACTTCAGAATCCTTGCCTCCAAGGAGCTGCCCAAATTCACCCTTTCCAGGACAAACCTGTTTGTTCTCCTAGCAGGCCATGGTATATTCAACACTCTTATCCAGCACCACAGCTCAGAGGCATCAGTTCTCTTTCTGTAATTCCTAGTCACTTTCCAGCTCTCTGATGCACAGCATGCAATTGTGAAGACTATAGCCTAGATCAGATGCACCTTAGTCTCCAGCCTGGCATCGTTGCTCTTCAGTACTCTGGAGAGGTCCCTGACAGCTGACTTTCCCAATGCAATTCATCTCTTGATTTCCTGGCTGCTGGTACCAATGGTGTTTAGTCTAGAGCCAAGCAAAATAAAACTGTTAACTATTTCAATATTTTCACCATCTATACTGATGCTGCCAATTGGTCCAGTGGTGAGAATATTTGTTTTCTTGATGTTGAGCTTCAATCCATATTGAACGATGAAATTCTTGACCTTCTGCAGCAAGCGCTTCAGGTCCTTCTTAGTTTCAGCAAGCAGTGTTGTGTCATCTCCATAACACAGGTTGTTGATGAATTTTCCACTAATCCCAATGCTACACTTCTCCTTGTACAGCCCAGAGTCCTGGATGATCTGTTCTGCATACAGACTGAAAAGGTATGGAGACAGAATACATCCCTGGTATACACCCTTCCAGATTTTGAACCATTCAGTGTCTCCTTGCTCTGTTCTGAATGATACCAAAGAGAAAATAACTGTATAAATAAAAAAAAGCCAAACACCAAACTTCTTTTATGATTTCCCTAAGAAATGAACAGACTAAAACATAAAAATAACAGAATGATATGAAAAGACACAAACAGAAGGGAATAATAGAGATAATAAAGCACTGCAAAGATACCAAAAAAAAAAAGCATTGGCTCAATTTGAATAAAAGTTGACAAGAAAGTAACTATGGTTAATTATAAAAAACCAATTGATAATCAAAAGACAAGTTTGAGATATCTTTTCAAAATGCAGAAGATAAAAATGGATAAGTGATAAGAGGAAACAATAGAAACTAAGAGAAAGAGGACAAAGGAAAAGTATGCATTCCTTTAGAAAGACGAGATAAGACTCAGTGGGCAAAATACATTAGAATGCACCTTTCAACTGATCTACATTTAATTACATTATCAAGAAAAAGAAAAGTCTCAATATTTTCCTAACAAATCAGAATTTGAAAAACTGATTTTATATTTCTCTTAGAAATCTACTGACAACATAGAGAAAGATACAGATTTTTCAAGTCAGAAAAGTTAAGTATTGAAAGAAATTCAGAACTTTCTCATGGGACATTTAAGTATGAAGTTGAGTATTTTAATATGACCAGTAATTATATACATTAAGCATGTAACTACATTAAATATTATTATTATTTATTTCCATTTTATGTGTGTGTGTGTGTGATCTGACTGGTACAAGAGGAGATTGGCCCTCCTTCTTCAGCAGGGCATTTGGTGGATTCGAACTGCCTATCTCTAGGATTGCAGTGCAGCTTTTTACCATTAGGCCACCACAGCTCCCTAACATTAAATATTATTAAAAGGGTCTCATAAAAATAGTTTACAGAACACATCCAGAAGAAAAAGATTGTTAACCCAATTACAAAATAGGCAAAAGACATGGAAAGACTTTTCACAAAGGAAGACATTCAGGTAACCAACAGACACATGAAGAAATGCTTAAAATCACTGACAATAAGAAAGGTGCAATTAAAACCACAAAGAGATACTATCTCACCCACGTAGAAGTGGCAAAGTTTAGTTGAGTAGCAAGCAATTAATGTTGGAGAGGATGTGAAGAGGTGGAACTCTCATACACCGTTTGTGGGATTATAAAATGGTGTAACCACTCTGGAAGACAGTTTGGTGTTTCCTCAAAAAATCTGAACATAGAAACTCCATATGACCCAGCTATTCCACTACTAGAAATATGTTGTTGTTAGGTGTCATCGAGTTGTAGACAAAAGGCCTGAGCATTGTTCATAGATTTTTCCAGAGTCACTTCCATTTCAGAAGTGGATGCCACTCCTGCTTCCAAGCTTGTTTTAATTGGGAAGCTCCACCAAACACTGTCTACCATGGGTAACTATTATCACATTTGACACATCAGTGTCACAGTGTTTAGCATCGCAGCAACCATGAGTTACCTCGGTACAGCAATGCACAGACCAGTACTATAGCACCTAGAAGAATGTTTGACAGAAAAACAATTTGAACCAGGACTGAGACACAAATGGAGATTTGTGCACCAATGTTCATAGCATCATTATTTAACATCGCAAGAACATGGAAACTGCACAAATAACCAACCATAGCCGAATGGATTGAGAAGCTGTGGTACATTCACACAATGGAATATTATGTCCCACTCAGGAGCAATGATTTTGAAAAATATTGCATAACTTGGGAGAGACTAGAGAGTATTATGTGGAGTAAATTAACACAGTCTCATAAAGAGAGTCTTCATAAACCATTATTGTAAAATTAGAAAGATAATTAGTGAAATATGTACAGAAGCTCAAGGGTGTTAGAGGGAAGCTAAAAGATGAGGATAGGTAACTGTGAAACCACAAGTCTGCAGAGTGTGGTGGGTGGAGGGGTTGGAAGCAAATGGGAAACATCTGGGCAAAAAGACAAAGTAGTGATGGGCAAGGTCAAATGGTGATTGATTTTATAAAATGTAATGTATGAGAATAATTAGAGACCTCTGTAAAGTACTGAAGAGTAAAGATGTCAGTCTGGAGACTAAGGTGCACCTGATACAGGCCATGGTCTTTGCAATCTCTTGCTATGCATTAGAGAGCTAAACAATGACCAGGGAGGATAGAGGGAGAACTGATGCCTTTGAGCTGTGGTGATGGAGAAGAGTATTGAGGGTACCACAGACTGCTAGGAAAACAAACAGGTTTGTCCTGGGAGGGTGAAGCCAGGCTGCTCTTGGATTCAAGGAGTCTAAAGCTTTGCCTAACATACTTTGGGTATGCTGCAAGGTGGGACCAGTCCTTGGAGAGGGACTTCAGTCTTAGAAGGGTGGAGGGACAGCACAGGAGAGAAAGACTCTCGATGAAATGGATTAATTCAGTGACTGGGGTCATGGAAGTTGGTATGTGAGAGACAATGAGATTGGCACAGCATAGAACAGGGTTTAAGGTTGTTGTACTATGAGCAACAGGTGACTTAACGGCACATATGAGAATAATTGTGTGGAACACAATTTGAATGATGAATAGTGGGAAATACAATGTATATAAACTTTGTAGGCAAACCAATTAAAAAATAATGTAAAATAAAAAAAGGAAAAAACTAATCTAAAAGAGTTAAAATCAGACATGAGGTCACAGAAAAGTATATACAATAATAAAAATTACTAGTTTGATGGCCTATGTTAATTAATATCATATTTCAAAATGAATATTAATTATCTTAATTTCATTTTTAATCAACTGAAGATATATAATATGAAAATATATATTTTTTTCACTTTTAGAATCTATTAATAAGTCCCCAAGTTAATCACAGCAGTAGAATTGATTCTAACTCATAGGTACCTTTTACTGTGCTTTGAGGTCACAAATCTTTACAAGAGGAAACTGTCTGTTTTCCTTCTGCAGCGACTGATGCATTCATGCCACTTATCTTTTAATTAGGAGCTATCATGGAACAGGATACACCACAGTGAGAATCAAAACAAAACAAGAAGATTTTATTTTAAAGCAAAATCATTTACTATACATGTAAAGAAATTTCAATTAGACCCTAGTTTTCAAAGCCTAGATCAAGAACATTCCACAGAATCACTTTCATTTAACCCTATATGCGAAATTATTGTGTAGTCTAGGTTCAAAGGGAGAGATGCAGATACTATTTTTAGATGAAAATACTAGCAAAGAATATTGGAACGTATTTGAAAACTGCTGCAATATTTGCTATATTACTAATAAAATTCCACTGGTCCAAAATTCTACTGGTTAAAGGGAATAAGAATGATTAAATGAGGAGAAGGGGAAAAATCGAACAAAAGGAGAAAAGGGAGAGTGTATTTACACTAAAAGTGTAGTTTACTTATTGACTATTTTTGAAAAATTTTCTGTTTCACTCTTGAAAACTATCTGAAATATAAAATCATGTACAAGTAAGTTGTTCTCGTGTGACATGAAGTCTGGTCCATCATATAGTGAAATTCTAAGTAGAACTACCAACTCCATAGTGTCGGTGGTCTGATGGTAAGAAGCTGCACTGCAATCCCAATTTGAATCCACCAGCTGCTCTGCAGAAGAAGGATGGGCAATCTCATCCCATGTAACTTACTGTTTCTGAAGATCCCTGGGTCTGTCCCACCTTGACAGTACTCAACAACAGCAAGATCCATTTCGTAGAAAAGGAACCCTTGCGTTCTTGAGTGCTAACCACGAGTGGTAGTTTGCACCCACCAGGTCCACCACTGAGAAAGATATATGTTTTCTGCAGCAAAGATTTTCAGTCTGACAAGCCGTATGGGGTAGTTATTTTGTGTTCTAAATGGTCAGTGTGAATCAGAATAAACTTAAAAGCATGCAACAACAATTTTGTCTGTTGGCTAAAAGTCACACCCATAGTGGCTTCAAAAGAGGCTACCTTTGGAGTGTGGTAAAATTTGGGTTTTTGAATGATGGCTTGGTGCAAAAATACCCAATCTGATTTCTTATGTATATAGGAATAAAACTAAGTATCTCCATTATTTTGCCATTTAGATTTTATCTTCTATAAAGTTAGTGTCATTACATTGTTGTTGTTGTTGTTGTTATTATTTGCAATCGAGTCGCTTGTAACTCACAGCGATCCTCTGTACAACAGCCCTAAACTCTGCTCTGTCCAGTGCCCATCGCACTGTCTCAGTATACCCATCCCGATTACATCAGGTGCTGAATCCATCCACTTCATAGAGGGTTTTTCTCTCCTGCGCTGTCCCTCCACCCCTCCAAGCATGATGTTCGTCTCCAAGGACCAGTCTCTCCTTACAACATATCCAAAGTATGTCAGATGAAGCGTCAGAATCCTTGCCTCCAAGGAGCCTCCCGGTTTAACCCTCTCCAGGATAAACATGTTGTTTTCTTAGCAGGCCATGGTACATTCAATACTCTTCTCCAGCACCACAGCTCAAAGACATCAATTCTCCTTCTATCCTCCCTAGTCATTGACAATTGAATCATTTGTTTGGTATCTAAACTCTTTCATGGTAGCTATTGAATCCATATGTAAGACATATCTGTTTGTTTTTTTGGTATTCCATGGGATAGTCAATACTCTTCTCCAATATCACAACTCGGAAGGCTTTGATTCTTCTTCTGTCATCCTTAGGCATTATCCAACTTTCAGATGCCTAACAAGTCATTTAAAAGTTCATGGCTTGAATTGGGTGCACCTTAGT
>NW_006399771.1:22988898-22997108 GCF_000299155.1 Elephantulus edwardii | reverse complement strand
TGCCACTGTTGTAAAACGGGACTGACATCAGGGTTGAGGGAAGACAAAAAAGGAGGGGAAGAATGATGTGTATTTCATTGATACAGATGAGGGAGAGAACTGTTTTAAAGGGACATATGAATGGGTATTCTTGTCATTACAGAAGTCCAGAGTGAAGGCTGCATAGTGGAGTGGACCTGGGAGGAGGGGAGGTATTGCTTAACAATGAAAGAGTTTTTCTTTCTTTTCAAGGAGAAGAGTAAATTAGGGGGGCAGGGGTGGGTAAGGAGAAAAGTGCAACAGTGAATGACTGGAAACCCCAAATCTCAGTAAACTTTCATTAAAATTAATTTAAAAAAAAGAATGCAAAAGGTCATTGCAAAAATGGAGGTGGAAGAAAAGACAAAGATGAATGTCAGAAGAAACTCTAAATATTGCACTAGAGCACCAAGAAGCTAAAATAAAGAGAAGAAATCAAGATATTAAGGAGTTGAACAGAAGATTTCAATAGGCAGTGAGGCAAGACAAAGTATGACAATGAAATGTGCAAGGAGCTGGAGTTGAAGAATCAAAAGGGCCGAACTTACTCAGCATTTCTTAAGCTGAAGGAACTGAAGAACAAATTCAAGCCTCGAGTTGCAATACTTAAGGATGCTTTGGGAAGAATATCAAATGATACAGGGAATATTAAAAGAAGATGGAAAGAGTATACAGAATCATTGTACCAAAAGGAATTGGCAGACACAGAAGAATTTCATGAAAGAACATACAAGCAAGAGCCTGTAGTGATGAAGGAAGAAGTTCAAGCCGCTCTGAAAGAATTGATGAAAAACAAGACCACAGGAATTTATGGTGTACCAATAGACATATTTTAACAGACACTGCTCTAGATGTGCTCACTAAGTTATGCCAAGAACTCTGGAAGACAAGCACCGGGCCAATTGACTAGAAGAGATCTATATGTGTTCCCATTCCAAAAAAAGGTGATCTGACTGAGTGTGGAAATTATCAAACAATATCATTGATATCACATGCAAGCAAGATTCTGCTGAAGATTATCCAAAAACAACTGGTACAGCACATCAACAGAGAACTTCCTGAAGTGCAGGCTGGGGTTAGAAAAGGCTGGGGTACTGGGGCTATTATAGCTAATGGGTTGAAAGTAGAATCATCAACAATCTGCGTTATACAGATGACACAACCCTTCTTGCTGAAAGTAAAGAGGACATGAAGTCCTTGCTGCAGAAGGTCAAGGACTGCAGCCTTCAATATGGTTTGAATTTCAACATCAAGAAAGCAAAAATTCTCACTACTGGGATGAATGGCAGCATTATGATAGATGGTGAAGAGATTAACAGCTTCAGTTTGTTTGGCTCTACAATCAACACTCTTTCTGCCAGGAGCCAGGAAATGAAAAGACAAGTTGCATTGGGAAAGTATGCTGTCAGAGACCTCTCCAAAGTACCTAAAGAGCAATGTTGTCAGTCTGGAGACTAATGTGTGCCTGATAAAGGCCAGGATCTTTGCATTTATCTGCTATGCATCAGAAAGCTGGACAATGACTAGGGATGATAGCAGAATTGATGATTTTGAGTTGTGGTGCTGGAGAAGTGTATTGAATGTACCAAGGACTGCTAATAGAACAAACAAGTTAGTTCATCCCGGAGAAGGTGAAGCCAGGCTGTTTCTTGGAGGCAAGGATTCTAAGGAAATGGGGGTAGGTATGTCAGAGACAATAAGATTGGCACAGAATAGAGCAGGGTTTAGGGCTGTTGTTCATAGTGTTGCTATGAGTTGTAAGCAACTCAATGGCACATAACAACAACAATATCACTGATAACAAATAAACCATATTTCCTTTATTTCACATTTTTTATTTGGTTTTTATATATTTTATATTATTTTCTAGTCAATCTTACCTATATAATGTATGTCAAATAGCCTGAAGAGATAGTAAATAACACTGAGGACTGAATGCCACATCTCTCTTCTGGCTCTGAAATTTGTTACTAGTGAGCTACTATTTTTAGCTCATACATAAAAATTGAATTCTTAAGACAATCCAAATACCTCCAATAGAGTTTCTCACATGCCCAGGGAATACTCATGTCACTTGATACATCCTGCCGTATATGCCCTTTGTGAAAACTTCTCCCGAGTTGCGAATCTACCTCTTTAAGAAAACAGAAGAAATAATAAGAAAACATGCTCTTGAGCCACATCTCCAAATAGGACTCAGGATGAAGGATTCTCCACTTATTTTTATCTCCATTTGTAAATGATCCCTGCAATATTACCTTTTAGCTCAAGTATGTGAATGTGCCATGGGGACCACTAGGGCGCTAGTCACTTGAAACAGAACATTTTTACATGATACTTGGAATTTGTTCTTATTCAAGAAAGAAATGAAACTGAGAGAACCAAAATCATCTGTACAAAGTTTCAAATTCCCTACACTCATTTTCTCATTTATAGTGAAATGCAGACCTATCTAATAAAAAGCACTAAGGAGAATGCAATTTACTGCTAAATCAACTATTTGTGGGGCGTATGCAGTGATGACTACAGGGGACAAGATGCCTGGTTTTATTCCCCTCTTTACTGCTGACTTACTGTACAACCTTTATCCGTGCAATTAACCTCTTTATTCCTGATTCACCTAATTTAACTCTAATGGCCACTGCTACATTCCCAAGAACGTGTATTTATTGTCTTCTCACTTTGCACTCTGTGTTTCCAGCAGATAAAACGTATTCTTTAGGACACTTTACAGTATTAGACAATCTATCTTCTTTCCACATACTTTGTGTTTGGTTTTATCCTCTATTCTAGGCATTATTCAAAGAATGCTTTTCAGAACTATGAAAGAGATAGTATGTCTGTTTGACATTTTCTCTGATGTAGGAAATTAGGCTTAATTTTTAAAGTAGGTGTAATTTAACTGTTGTGTTAAACTGTATTAAAGTAATATTAGTGTTTTGTGAAATAAATTTAATAGGCTATGATTTTTTAAAGAAAACAGACTAACTTTTTCATTTTTATACATTTGTGTGTCAACAGAGAAACAGTGTAAACTATATGTATTTTTATGAATTGAAGTAAAAAAGTTTGAAAACTTACCCTTGAGTCTCTATATTTTGATATGATAACTATCTTAACTATCTAAGTTCTTTTTCAGTATTTTTCAATATTTTTGTTTTTTCTAGATAATAATTATGTTTTATTGTTGTTGTTGTTGTTGTTGTTAAGTACCATAGAGTTGGAATGACCCATACCTGACCCTTCAGTAGGCTTCGAGAGGCAGGGGAAGAGATTGCCCTCCATATCTTGTGGAGCAGCTAGTGGCCTCAAACCAGGCGCTTTTGAGATTGCAGCACAACTTCTGATTTTAAGTATTTCTTCTTTTCTATGATATTAAATGTTCAGTTAAAGTATTATCCTAGGAAAGAAACTTGGTTACACAATAGTTAAACACTCAGCTGTCATCCTCGGCAAGTTTGATGTTGAAAATCTACCCGGTGATTTTGAGGAAGAACAATTTAGCGTCTTCGCCCATAAAAATTACAGTCTAAGAAACCATATGGTATTATAGGATGGCTATGTTTTGTCACATGGGGTCATGAGCAGCTGAAACTGACCCCACAGCCACTAAAGCAATAATCCCAGTACAACCATCGCAAAAAACCCATGTAAATTTTAACTGAGAGACATTCTAACCTGAACAATATTTTTTCCAAGTGTATTATAATGGAAAACTAGCAAATTTAAGCTTTAATTTAGCCCTGTTGTTTACTGAGGTGCATGTAAAAATTATTACTATTATTAATTTTAATGAAAATTTACAGAGATTTTGGATTTTCATTCATTCATGATTGCACTTTTCTCCCTGCCTACTCCTCTCCTCCAGTTCGTTCTTCTCTTTGAAAAGTAAAAGAAAAATTCTTTCATTGTTACAATAGTTTTTACAACTTTCAAGATCATTGAATGTAAGGAGATCCTAAAAACTCTGTCCCAACAAAAAGAAGCTAAGGGAGACAGGACTAGTAAATGTAATATGCTGTGTTGGATGAGATCCTATATCAGAAAAAGGTTTTCATTTCCCTTTTTCCTTTCCAGAACAATGAAAAACCACCAAAAATCTGGATGGAGTATAGACTTTAATTAGTAATAACATATCAATATTTGTTCATTGTGACAAATATATGAAAACATGATATTTGTAAAATGATGAACTGAGTTTGGGTTGTGTAAGAAACTCAGTCACAAAAAACCATTATGTTGTTGTAATGGCTCTACAACATAATGCCTCTATTGAAGAGTGGGACTGACCTGGGGTAGGAAGGAAACTGAGAAAAGAGAGGCTACATAAGGAACACTGCATTGGAATAGATGAGGGAAAGAACTATTTAAAAAGATTATGATTAGGCATTATTTGCATGACAACAGTGCAGAATGAGAGATGTACAGCATAGCAACCACCCAAACAAATATATGCACACCCAAATTTATTGTGAATTTGTTCACAATAGGAGAGAGTTGGAAACAACCCAAGCACCCATTAATTCATGAATGGAGAGAGGATCTGGTATATTCACACAATGGACTACTATGCTGCATTGGAAAAACAAGGAAAAAATAAAATATTATACAAAATAGTGACCCTGGAAGACATTATGCTGAGTCAAATATCTCAGTCATAAAAGGACAAATATTGCATAGTGCTACTGTTGTAAAATGGGACTGACATTGGTGTAGAGGGAAGACTGAGAAAGAGGGAATAAATAATGTATATTGTATTGAAACAGATGAGGGAGAGAATTGTTTAAAAGGGATATATGATTAGGTATTATTGTCAAGATATGAGTCCAGAATGAAGGCTGCACCATGGAGTGGACTTGGCGGGGGAGGGAATGTAAATCAATGAAAGAATTTTTCTTTTACTTTTCAAAGGGAAGAGTGAATTGGGGGGAGGGGTACGCAGGGAGAAAAGTGCAACAATGAAGTCTCCGTAAACTTTCATTAAAATGAATTAAAAAACAAGAAAATATTATTTTTTAAAAAATAGTAATAAATGGATCACAAAAGTATATTAAGGTAATTCTGGGGGCTTATGGGCAAACTTCTCCCATCTGATTAACTGCCTCTGAAAATCCACTAGGAGGTAAGTTATGGGTCATTTCCAACTTGATGGTGTATAACGACAACAACATTAGGTAAGAAGTTGCATTGCCAATCAAAAAGGTCCAATGGTGACTAATTTTATAAAACCTAATGATTGTGTTCATGCAAAACCTATACTGGAACCAGGAAGCAATCTCTGAACAGATCAAGGAAACAATGTATGGTTCAAAATCAGAAAAGGATTGTGTCTGGGATATGTCCTGTCTCCATACCTTTTCAATCTATATGCAAAATAAATCATTTGAGAAGCAGGGCTTTAAGTGGAGGAAGGTGGCATTATGATTGGTGGAAGACTCATCAACAACCTGCGTTATGCAGATGACACAGCTTTGCTTACAGAAACTGAAGAGGACCTGAATTATATGCTGTAGAAAGTCAAGGACGGTAGTCAATATGGATTGAAGCTTAACATCAAGAAGACAAAGATTCTCACCACTGGCTGAATTGGCGGTACCATGATAGAGATTGGGTTTGTTAACAATTACACCTTGCTTGGCTTCACTATCAATACTCTTGGCACCAGCAGTTGGGAAATAAAAAGACAAATTGCATTGGGAAAATCTGCTGTCATGGACCTCTCCAGAGTACTAAGAAGCAACATGTCAAGATACTAAGGATCACACTATCCAGGCTATGATCTTGCAATTACTTGCTATGTATCAGAGAGCTGGACCATGATAAGGATGACAGAAGAAGAACCTATGCCTTTGAGATATGGTGCTGGAGAAGAGTCCTGGATATATCATGGACTGCCAAGAAAACAAAAGATTTGTCTTGAAGAGGATGAAACAAAGTTTCTCCTTGGAGGCTAGGATTTTGAAGTTCTGTCACACGTACTTTGGGCACATGGCCACGAGGGACTGGTTTTTGGAGAAGGACATCATGCTTGGAAAGGTAGAGGGACAGTACAGAAGAGGAAGACTGCAGATGAGATGGAATGAAACAGTCAATGAAACTGGCTCAAGGTAGAGCAGAATTCAAATCTGTTGCACATAAGGTTGCTATAAGTTGCAGGTGACTCAGTGTCACATAACAACAACAATGCATGTCAATGATTGTATGAAGCATAATGTGAATTAAGAATAGTGTGAAACACAATGTATATGAACTTTATAAGCAAACCGATATAAACAATAGTAACTACAACAACAAAAATAAAACAAACAAAAAAGCAGACAATTTTAATCCATCAATTGCTAAGTGGGAGAAAGATGGCAGCAGTCTCCTCCTACTCTCCTCCTCCTTGCAATTTACAACCCCTGAAATCCCACTGGGGGTGGGGAGGTTCTGCTATAAGTCATTTCCAACTTGACAACATAACAACAACAGAAATATGTTAAATGCGACAGTATGGCTTAACTCAAGCATCCACAGATGGCTCTCTATTAATTGTTCTTAAGTGCCATCACGACAGCTCTGACTCTTAGAAATCCTTTGTGCAACAGAACCTCTATCCAATCCTGCATCATCTTCACAATCTCTGCTGTGTTTAAGTCCATTGTAGTCACCGCTTCAAACCATCTTCCTGGGGTTTTGGTTTTTGTTTTTCACTGACCTTGTACTTCTTCAAGTATGATGCACTTGGCCAGTGACTGGCCCCTCTGAATATCATATTCAGAAGATGTTTCACCATCATTGTTTCTAAAAAGCACCTCAGCCTTAAAGTGGTCCTTGGCAGTAGACTCGGTCAATGAAGTATGTCATTCAAACCATAAGGAAAAAAGTAAGAAAATGTAAAAAGGAATTATTTTGACAAAAAGTCCAAGTTTTTAAAAAGGAAAAATAGTTACTAACGCTTAACTTAATAGACAAATTGGTAGTGTGTGTGTGTGTGTGCGCACGCGTGCATTTGTTGTTTTGTGTATCATTGAGTCTGAACTGATCCACAGCTCACACTCCTGTGGATTTTCAGAGTCAGTTAATCACATGGAAGGAGATTGCCTAGCAACCTCGAGGAGGTTGACCTCGAACCACATGCCTTCGGGATTGTAGCACAATTTCATGCCACTAGACCAACAGAGCTCAGCTGTGCACTACTAGCCTAAAAACAAAAGACTAGAATCCACAAGAAGCTCTGTGGGAGATATCTCAGATATCTCAGGGACATCTGACTGAAGAGTGAGCTACGAATCAGCTCTGATTTGATGTCAATGAGAGTTTTTTGTTTGCGTGAAATGATTCTATGCAGATTAAAATCTCATTACTGTGGAGTCTGTACCAACTCCTCGATATCTCATCCTCAAATGGAAGAGATTTTCCATCTTTGTCTTGCAGAACTAGGTAAGTATGTACATATATTAGTATCAATTCTACTATAAGATATGCTGAGACTTCAAGTTAGATCTGAGACAATAGCAATTGATTTGGTTTGGATTTTTAGTTCGCCATCTAAAAAGAGGAAAGCGAAATAGAATGGTACATAATATCTATAGCTTATCTCTTTGTTTCCCAGTCAGAACCAACTCATAGCTGAGCCTGCACTGGATTTCAGAGGTTGTGCATATCTTTTACATTCAGGAACAGCTGATGAATTCAAGCAGCCAGAGATGCAGTCCTTGTGTGATCAGTGCAATGCTCTAATGGACTAACTAGACTTTATTATTTAGAAAAATCTTTATCAATATTTTTGTCATCAATTTTTATAAAGCTTGATGACAACCATAACTAGTAAAGAATTTTCAGAACAATAAAGTATGTAAAGGGCAGAATTTGTTCAGCATTTCTTATGCTCAAGGAACTGAAGAACAAGTTCATCTTCCATCTTTTGATGCTTCCTGGATCATTCAAGACTGTGTTCATAGAATCTCTCAATATTGCAACTCAAGGCTTGAATTTGTTTTTTTCCAGTTCTTTTAGCTTGAGAAATGCCAAATACATTCTTCCCTTTTTATTATCTCACTCCATCTTTTTTCACATTTCATTATAATATCTTGCTTTTTCTTCTAGAGTCGCCCTTTGAAATCTTGTATTGAGCTGGCAAAGGAGGTTGAGTTTTCAAGCATGGAAATACAAAGGAAGAGGAACAGTTGTAAGCAGACACTGGTGATTGG
>NW_006399771.1:22967108-22986108 GCF_000299155.1 Elephantulus edwardii | reverse complement strand
TGGGAGGGTGGAGGGATGGCGCAGGAGAGGAAGGCCCTCTATGAGGTGGATTGATTCAGTGACTGGGATAATTGCGATGGGAGTGTCAGAGACAGTGTGATTGGAATAGGACAGAGCGGAGTTTAGGGCTGTTGTACATAGGGTCGTTATGAGTCACAGGCGACTCGACGGCACATAACAACAACAACAACATCTCTTACAATTAGTATAGCACATGTCTGTCAGTCTGCTGTACTGGTGTAGCTTGTGAGGTGCCCTAAGGCTGGAAATCTGTACCACCGGTAGTAGCTCAGGTACCAAAGGGTCATCCATGGTGAAGAGGATGCAACAGAGCTTCTAGATTAGGACAACTAGAAATAAGGATTGTCCATCTACTTCCAATACAATAGGCCTTTGAAAACCCTATTAATAGACGAAAGTGGATAGTTATAATATTAGATGTAGAATTCAGATAGAAATTTTCTTAAAAAGTAGTAGAAACTACTGCAAACAGCCATTAATTGGAACATGGAATATACTAATCACTGGACAGAGCAGTGTTTCATTCCATTGTATACAGTGGTTACTTCCACAATAGTAGCACAATAGTCACTGTCACCTCCTGATACAAGGCTCAAAGTACATGAGATAAAATCTGCTCATTCTTACATGTAAGGAATAATTTAGCTACACTTCTTGCATCATCTCTGTTTGCTCTTTGGTAGACCATGATCTATCCAAGGTTCTTCCCCAACATCACAATTCAAAGGCATTAATTTTTCAGTGTTCATTATCCATTGTTTCCCTTTCATGTGCATATTGAAAATGCTATGGCTTGGACCAGACACATCTTGGATCAGCCAAAAAGTGACATCCTCATCCCTTAGCACTTTATTTTTTTTCAAAGGATTTTATTAAAGCAATAATACAGTTCTTGAGTCCTCGACTTTGACTTCTCTGAGTATTGATAATGGATCAAAGCAAAATAAAATTCTTGACACATTAAAATTTTTATTAATTTATCATGTTACTATTTAATAATCATAGAAGTTTTTGTTTTCCTTAAATTGTAATGCGAATCATATTCATGTTTATAGTTTTTGTTTTTTATCGATAAGTGCTTCAAAACCTCTTAATTTTTAGCAATCATAGTTATGTCATCAAAAATCACAAGTTGTTTATGCTTCTTTCTCTAATGCTTACAAATGATTATTTTGATATTTTTCATATTTCTCAATTTCTCAGATGATATTCTAAGCATACATATTAAGTGTGTGTGTGTGTGTGTGTGTGTGTGTGTGTTTTGATTGTCATTGAGTTGAGCACAACTCATAGCGACCCTAAGTTCATAGGGTTTCCAGAAGTATGTTGTTTAGGAAGTGGATGCCACTCCTGCTACGTATCATTAAATAATGCATTTCTCACACATACCTTTCCTGATCTTAAACCATACAGTATTCCTTTGTTCTTTACAAATTGCTTCTGCATGAATCTGATAAATTCCCATTACTTTCAATTTGTATATATATTTTTGTGATCCACACAAATCATTTTAATAGTCAATAAAACACAAACATCTTTCTGATATCTTCTTTCATCCTAGATCCACTGGATGTGAGCAATATTATCCAGTTTCCAAGTTCTCTTTTGTCTCTACCTTGAACATTAAGCAGTCCTCTGTCAGTGTTTCACTCTAGCAATTTTGGAATTATCTCCAACAATATTTTACTTGAATGCAAATGTTTGCTGAAATATCTCAACCAACATTCCATCAAATTTTGGAGCCTTGATTCTAACCAATACCTTCAAGTGTAATTTTTTTAAAAAAAAGGACAAAATAAAAATTAAATTGTAAAATAAATGAAGTATTATAAAAGAATTTCCATATTTGAAAATTTACTAAAATAACTTCATTTCACCCTTATAATATTAATCCTATGATATGCAGATTATTCTTATAAACACTGACTATATTATAGGACAATCTTTATATGTTTCTTATTTAAAATCATCATGCAGTGAACCAGCGTTGAAATTACTTCTTGATAGTATCTTGGTGTTTTATTCAAAAGTTTCATTTAAGAAAGACAGAATTTTGCATGTGCTAAAAATTAACACTCTTCTTTAATCTTAAATTTCTGAATTTAATTCTAGATTCTTCTTCAAGCTTGTTTATTAAAAGAACTATTGCATTGGGAAAGTCTTCTGTCAAAGACCTATCCAGAGTTCTGAAAAGCAGTTATGTCAGTCTGGAGACTAAGACACACCTGATACAGGCTATGGTCTTAGCTATTACTTGCTATGCATCAGAGAGCTGGACAATGACTAGGGATGAAAGAAAGGAAATTGATGCCTTTGAGTTGCGGTGTTGGAGAAGAGTGTTGAATATACTATGAACTGGTAAGAGAACGAACAGGTTTGTCCTGGAGAGGGTTAAACTAGGCTGTTCCTTGGAGGCAAGGATTCTGAAGTTTTGTCTAGACATATTTTGGGCATGTTGCAAAGAGGGACCAGTCCTTGAAGAATGAGGTTATGGTTGGGAGAGTGGAGGGACAGCTCAGGAAAGGAAGACCCTCGATGTGGTGAATCAATTCAGTGACTGAGGTAATGTGTGTAGGTGTGTCAGAAATAATAAGATTGGCACAGGATAGAGCAGAATTTAGGGCTGTTGTCATAGGGTCACAATGAATAATAGGCAAAAAAAACAACAACAGCTCATTTCCTTCTTCTATAAATAGGTCATTGATTTCTTTTTACTGTTAATTGGCTTAACATATTTAAATATCTTTAGGGTTGTCTTACAGAGCATACATCATGTCAGTTTAAGTATATAGTGCATATTTGAGGCATAGAGTCAGTCAAATATTAAAAAGAAGATTAAAAATAAAAATTACAGGAAGGATAAAAATATGAGAAAAGAGATATAAAGTGAGTGAGATTCTTTTTTATAGGAGAAAAACACGTTTGGCATACGGTAATATATATACCCACTCCTCACTTACTGGCTAGATTGCAAAGACCAGGTTGTTATTAAAGAATAGGACATTATGCAAAAAATAGAGGGTGGCCACATCAGATCACAAAATACAAGATGATTACATCATTACACAACTGCCAAATACTGATAATCACGAGCCAGGCAAATTCATGCATAACCTTAACCACAGCTCAGTATATTTATAAACTATGAAAACTGTGGAATTGAAATAATTATACAAATTAAAGAATTTCAAAGTCTAGAAAACATACATGACAATGTGGTAAAAATGTGTTCTATTTTTAAGATTTTGTCTAGAAGGCATTAATTGAATAAAATATTTAGTCTGATTATGTTGGTTTATGTCTTTAGAACAATTGTGTATTACAAATACTTTGCAAATTATTTTAAACATTTATATTATCTTAGCTGATTTTACTTGGTTTTTTCTCTTGTCTTATAGGCTATCTTTAGCATACCTCATTACATTACACTCAGGATACATAAATCTCACTACTTCTTAAAACAATATCTGCCAAACTTTGTACCTGAACCTGAAGAAACTCTTCTGAAATTATCTTTTTAATATTCCTTATCCTCAAGTATAACTAGACAACAAGAAAATAGAATGTAAATTCTTTATTCCCTCCTCACTATATTTTAATACAAATGTAATCAAGTGCTTCAATATGTGTCCCTATTCCTTATTAAGTAGGAGATAAAAATTCCACTGAAACATGTGAGTCAGATCCTTCATAATACTTAAAATTGCCTAAGAACACATTAATTAAATTCAGAACACACCATATTGTTATTCCTATACTGAATGAGAAGTTTAAATTTCACACCAGTTATTCTGAAGGCAAAAAATAAAAAACGTCAGCATTAAATGCAATTTCTTCCAATATCATATGATGCCCTTACTTCTAGCAAATTATTCAGGCTCAATAGAAAGAAACCACTTTTAAATTGAAAAAGTCTTTAGTTTTCAAACTTTCCCCTCTAGTTTTCATTTCTCTTTTACATTCTGAGGTCTCTAATGTTCCACTCAACTACACTCTTCATAGCTTTTGCACACCATTCCCCATGTGTTTATTTCCCACTTGAATTCTATGTAGAAGAAAATGTAAAATTCTTTGACTTTTTAAAAATAATTATTCACCCTTCATTTGTAAGCTTGAGCCGCATCAAATTATCAGCATCTATCCATTTTGATACTCCAAAGCAATATTTTTAGATAGCTTAAATCATTACCAAAACACAGAATATCACTTCATATCAGAAAAATAGTTATCAAATGTAATTTATCATTTTCTTTTTCGCTTGCAACATCTCTGAGATTTTTCTCTGGACTTTGAGTTATTTGTGAAGTAGCCTGGATGGTCATTTATTCTTGCCTCATATTATTTTTTTCCTTTATTTTATTCCAGAACTGTTATCACTGCAAGTTTTCCAGAAAATAGCAGAATAGCGTAAGGGTATTTAACATAGGAGTTTTGAGTCTGTCTGGACATGCTGCAAACTGGAGAAACACAGAAAAGGTTATCCAATAGAAGGTCGACAAGGAAAAATTATTAATTTAGCAGCTGAAGTTTGAGCTGAGGCAAAGAAGAAAGATTCTACAGACTACAGAAACGTTTGATAAATGGTCTCCTCTTGTTCCTAGGATACATAACTAAGGGGTTGCTAAGCCCCATCTATCACATCCTTAATGGCTGTCACTTTACTTATACTTTCCTAATGTCACAAAAATTTCTATTTATGACCAACACTTCTTGGGCCAGTACAGGGAAAAAATTATATATATATATATATATATATACACACACACACACACACACACATATATATATATATATACACACACACACACAGAGAGAGAGAGAGACACCATACACATATGAAGTAACACTAATATATATATATGAAGTAACACTGATCTCAATATGATTATTTAGAATCCACGACAAACCAACAAACAAATGTGCTCAGGACTCATAAAAGTGATCAATAATTCAATGATTTTCATCTATAATGGGCCATTGTTTGGGTTTTTTTCTCCCCAGTAAATCCAATAGAGTAAGCTATACACTGAAAGACAACACAAACACACAATAATTATGCTCACCACACACCAAAGTGGATGTAATTTCTGCATCTTTTGCACAAGTTGTTGTTAGGCGCTATTGAGTTGAGTACAACTCGTAGCGACCCTATGAACAAAAAATTCAAAACCAGTCCTGTCATGAACCATACTCACTCTTCCTGACACACAAGAGCCCATTGCAGCAGTAACTATGTCAATTCTCCTGTTTGAGGGTCTTCCTCTTCTTCGTCAGCCCTCCACCCTTCTCAACATAATGTCCCTCTCCAAAGAATAGCAACTCCTAACGATGTATCTAAAGTATTTGAGGAAAAGCCTCCTCATTCTTGCCTCCAAAAAGCACTCTGGCTGTACCCTCTCCAATACATGTCTATTAACTTTCTTGGCAGTCTATGGGATGTTTAGTGCTCTTCTCCAAACTACAGCTCAAATGCATCAATTCTTTTTTCTGTCATCCTCATTCATTGTCTAGGTCTCAGATGCATAACTAGTAATTGGAAAGATCATGGCTTGAATCAGACATACCTTAGTCCTCAAGCTGACATTACTACTCCTCAATAATTTGGGAAGGTCCCTAACTTCAGATTTCCCCAGTCTAATGCATCTCCTTATTTCCTGGCTGCTTGTACCAAGCGTGTTAATTGTAGATCCAAAGAAGATGAAGCTGTTGACAGTTTCAATCTCCTCTCCATCCATTATGACATGGTCTATTGGTCCAGTGGTAAGAATATGACCTTTTTTTTTACCACAGGCATAACTAATAAATAAATTGTAAAAGTTATGGGAAAAATCTTGAATGGTCCTGAAAGTATCAAAAGGTGAACTAGGGAATACATAGAGCCACTATAAAAAAAAATGGCTGATACTGAAATATTTTTGGGCATAGCATATGATAAAGAGCCAATAGTGCCGAAGAAAGAACTTCAAGCTGTATTGAAGGCATTGGAAAAAACACGGCCCCAGGAATTGATGGAATAACATTTTGCATATTCCAAGTAATATATCCAGTCCTGTTTGTGCTCATCAGTCTGTCCCAGAAAATTTGGAAAATAACTTCCTGGCCAATTAACTGAAAGAGATCCATGTTTGTTCCCATTTCTAAAACAGGTAATCCAACAGAATGTAAACATTATTGAACAATGCTATTAATTTTACATGCAAGCAAATATTCTTGAAGGTCATCCAAAAATAGTTAAAAGGTACATTGACACATAACTGTCAGAAGTTCAGACTGAGTTTAGAAGAGGTGGTGGTATACCAGGGAAATTATTGTTGATGTTGGATCTTGGCTGAAAGTAGAAAATACCAGAAGAATGCTTATTTGTGTTTTATTGGTTGTGCAAAGATATTTGACTGTTTGGATCCTGACAAACTCTAACCTTGACAAGAATGCAAATTCCAGAATGTTGAATTATGCTTATGCAAAATCTATACCTAGACCAAGAAGTTGCTCTTGGAAAGGTGTTCATTAGGGCTGTGTCCCTTTTACATAACTATTCAATCTGTATGCTGAGCAAATAAATTGAGAATCTGAACTGAAAGAAGGCTCATTATGCAGATGACACATCCTTGCTTACTGAGTTTTGGTGTTGAAGAAGAGTACTGAATATCAGGAATAGATGGCCAGGTTCTTCTTCAGAAACAGTATTAGTCTGAAAGCTCTGCTAAGAGTCTTCACAAAGGGTGAGCCTGTTGGTATATAAAATATGAAGACATATCTTCCAGTGTCAGAACAACATACAGACCACTACAGTGTGACAATTAATAGATGTGTGATACAATCATCCTAATACTCGACAGAATTGTATCTCTTATTTTGAAAATTCAGGGTCAAGTTTTGTGGGACAACTTGTAATTGCACAATATAGCTCATAAAGTTTATGTTTATAGATCATCAGACTTTTGTGTAGCCAAATATGGCTATGTTCGTGCCTGATGCTAATTCACCTCAACTTTCTACATCACTATTAGGCAGCTCTTGGTAGGGTGGTTTTGGAGGTCTGGGCCCCAAAGAGACAAGGTGCCACTTTTGTTCACCGAAATATGATAACCCTTGTCTCCTTCTGGGATATGTAAAATCTCTAGCCGTTCTTGGTGTTACTCAGACTTTGCCTCAATAAATAACCCCTTAATAAACTCACACATTATCTAGTTGGTCTTCTTTTTCACTTTCTTCAGTCTCTTGTTGCTGACTACAATTCATAGCGACTCTATGAACAACAGCTCTGAACATTCTGACCAACATAGCTGTCTGACACAACTGACACCATTGCCACAGTCACTGTCTTAATTCATCTCATTCACAGTCTTCCTTTCCTGTGGTGACCCTCTGCCATTCCAAACATGATGTCTTTCTCCAAGGAGTAGTCTCTTCAACATGTCCAAAATAAGATACGATACAGAGCTTAAAATCCTGCCCTCCAAGGAACCATCTAGTTTCACTCTCTCCAGAGCTGATCTGTTTCTTCTCTTGACAGTCTGTAGTATGTTTAACACTATTCTCAAGCACCACAACTCAAAGACATTACTTCTTCTATCATCTTTATTCACTATCCAGCTTTCAGTGTATATCAAGCAACTGAGAAGACATGGTCTGGATCAGACACATCTCATTCTCTTGAGCCCTTCTACTTGGAAGCAAATTTGGACTTATGATCCGTGACAAGTTTAATTTCTCCATCCTAATTTTGTAACTACAGGATGACTTAAACTTTTAGGTAAGTAGGTGTTCTGGTCTTTACTCATCTACAGTAAAAGAGAGGGGGGAAAAGAAGGAAATCTAAGATTCAGAGAAGGAACTCATTTATAAAGCAAATTGTCTATGTAAGTCACAATCTCCTCCCCTTGAAGAAGACCAAAAGAAATAGATGTTGCCTACATACCACTACTGAATATTTGGATCGTAAGAGGAAGGAAATGTTGAATAGAGTTTCAAGTTCTTGAAAAATAAATGTAGTAAGGCTAGAGGAATGCCAGAGGCTATTACTCTGAAACACTTTTAAAGCTAAATTAATATGTTTCCATAAAGTCACTTCTGTAGATTAATAGCACTTTAGCTCATTAAGTAAAGAGTATCATTACTGGGTACTATGACCTTTAAAATAGTATCTACATAAGACCAAATTGCCAACACTTACTCTAAAGCATAGATAAGAAGATTGTAGGACCTTGATACTAAGTTTACAAGTTAACAGGAACAGAGAAATGAAATGGAACAGTGAGAATGATTATCCAGTTGGGGAACTGTATTTAGTACCTCTAAATATTATGTTGAGAGATTGCTGATTAGGAACCTGTTTTGTTGCATGAACTTTTATCTAAAATACAATAAGATTAACCACATATTTTAATTTAAAGTGTGGTTTGCTTAAGAAAATCACTTAAAAGAACACAGAAGAATGAAAAGTTTAAAAAAATTTACCAACAAAGTTGGTATAATTTTATGAATATGAGTCAATGACAATTTTAAGAGAAACAGTATAGAAAAAAATATTTTGTATCATTAAATAAGTCAATCCATAATATTTCATATTTATGGAAGGGGAAATCTACCAGATACATTCAAGTACTTGATCTGTTTATGAACAAGAACAATGTGGCCAAATATATCAAGGAAAAAATGAAAAAAAGAAAGGGAAAGGACAACTTTTATGATAAATAAAAGTAAACAAAACTCAGAAATAATGCAGAAATTCTGACAAAACAATAGTCTTCAACTATGATAACACTCAACAAAATAAAGTTCTTTTAGGGGTACTTAGAATATTTAACAATTTTAATATATTCTGAATCATAACGGAAGTATTAATTTGTTTAAGAAATTAAAATAATATAGAGCAATAATGTTCTCTCTACATGGTAGGATTAAGCTAGAAATCAAAGACCCAAACAAACAAAAGTGGTTATTTATTGGAAGTTTTTACCTTGAAACCAGGAAATAGACAATATTTGCCACTATTGCTGTTTCATTGGAACCTTTTTTCCCAGTTCTTGGCCAATGTGTTAACTTACCACTACCACCACCACAACACAAAAAAAGTGTTACATATTATATGATTTTGCCTATCAAAGTTTAAAAGGATTATCTGGACCCATATTGCAATTAATGTGTCATTCCTGTTATGTGTTACACCTCTGTGCATTGTTAATTAAATCCAACATTAAAGTAAAAATAAAATAGTTTACACCTTTCACTAGAGCATAAAACAGATACCTCAGGATAAATGAAAAAAAAATCTGAAATACATTTATATTAAAAATTACAGAACATGACTTAACAGAAGACTTCAGTAGTGGGAGGGAGTATACAGTATCCATGAAGAAAGCAAAAGGTCATCATAAACACAAAGGAGAAAGACCCTAAAAATTGCACTAGGGTGTTGTTGTGTTATTGTTGATTGCCTTTGAGTTCGAGCACAACTCATAGCGACCCTATGAACAAAATGCCTAAAGCCTTTCTATAACTATTCACGTTCTATTAAAGTTCATAGAGTTTACAGAGGCTTGTTGTTTAGGAAGTAGGGCGTAGAGGTGACTAAACAAAGACAAGAATTATTGATTTAAAAGAGATTAATAGAATATTTCCAAGAGCAGCTTGAAGATAAAACAAAGCAAGATAGCAAAATGTACAAAGAACTGGAGTTAGAAAACCAAAAGAGAAGAACACGCTTGACATTTTTCAAAGTTGAAAGAACTGAAGAACAAATTGAAGCCTCAAGCCGCTATACTGAAGAATTGTATGGGAAAAATCTTGAATGATACAAGAAACATCCAAAGATGAAGGAAGTTATGTTCAGAATTACCATAGTTAAAATTACTGGTCCACACTTAGCTATTTCTGGAAGTTGAAAATGATCAAGAACCAAAGGAACTGAGGAAAGAAGTTCAAGCTGCATTGGAGGTATCAGCAAAAAATATGGCCCCATGAATTGATTCACATTTTTACCCTAATAGATGCAACCCTGGTGTACTTGCTAGTTTATGCCAAGAAATCTGGAAGATAGATACTTGGCCAACTGACTGGAAGAGATTTATATTTGTCTCCATTCAAAAGCGATCCTCAAGAAAGTAGATATTATTGAACAATATGATTAATAGCTCATATAAGGGAAATCATGCTGAATTTTAGGGGGTTAAAAAAACTCATAAAAACATATACTAATAGGGAATTAACACAACCTCAAGCTGCTATTTCCAGATATATTATGGCTGAAACAAAGAATATCATAAAGATATTTACTTTTGTTCTTATTGACTATGCAAAGGCCCTTAACTGTGTTGATCACAGCAAATTATCCATAATGTTGAGAGTAATAGGAATCTCATAACTTGTAGTTGTTAGGTGCTATTGAGTATGACTGATAGTGACCCTATGAACAAAAGATCTGAAATCAGTCCTGTCCTGCACCATCCTCATACTTCCTGACCCACAAGAGCCCATTGCAGCAGTCACTTTGTCAATCCACCTGGTTGAGGGTCTTCCTCTCCTTTGCTGACCCTTTACCTTTCCCAAATCATGTCCTTCTTCAAGGAATAGCACCTCCTAGCAGTATGTCCAAAGTATGTGAGATGAAGCCTCATCATTCTTGCCTACAAAGGGCACTTTGGCTGCAACTTCTCCAGGAGATATCTGTTCATTCCTTTGACCATCCAGGGATTTTCAGTGCTTTTCTCCAACACCATAGCTCAAAGGAATCAATTCTTTTCTGTCATCCCTATTCCATTGTCCAGATCTCGTACGCATAGCTAGTAATTGGAAAGACTATGGCCTGAATCAGACACACCTTAGTCTTCAAACTGACATCATTACACCTCAATAATTTGGAAAGGTCCCTAACTACAGATTTCTCCAGCGTTATATGTCTCCTTATTTCCTGACTGCTCGTACCAAGGGTGTTAATTGTGGATCCAAGCAAGATGACGTCTTGAACATTTCAGTCTCCTCTCCACACTGCCTATCGGTCCAGTGGTAAGACTCTTTGTTTTGTCTGAGAAAAACAAGGGAAAATTATATAATTTAAAATCAAGAAAAGTCTATGTTGGGGCTATCCTTTCTCCATGCCCATTCAATCTGTATACCAAGCAAGTTATTCAAGAAGCTGGACTACATAAAAAAGGATGTAGCATTCGGATTATAGTAAGGCTCATAAACAAGCTGCATCAAGTAAATGACCCAACCTTGCTTGTTGAAAGTGAAGAGGATTGAAGCATGTGCTGAAGAAAATAAAAACTATAGCCTGAGATATGTATTATATCTCACCCACAAAGAAAACAAAAATCCACATAACTGGATCAATAGGTGTGGTAATATGACAGTTAGGGAAAGGACTGAATTGGTCAATAATGTCAGTTTTTTAAAATGCACAATCAATATCCCTGGTAACAGTAATCAAGAAATTAGACTATATATCACATTTAGAAACCTGTTGTTATGGAGCTCCAAATTTCCTTAGCACTAATGATGTGCATTTAAAGACAAAAACATGCTTAATCTGAATCATAGCAATTCCAGTTGCTTTCTATGCATAGAAAATTTGTATAATGAATAAGGATGACAGAAGAAGAATCAATGCCTTTGAATTGTGGTATTGGAGAAGAGGACTAACAAAAGAACAAGCAAGTCTGTATTGGAAGAAATGCCCCAAAAGTACTCCTTAAAAGCAAGAATGATAAAACTTCATCTCATATGCTGTGAGCATGTTGCCAGGAATGGTATATGATGGAGGGTCTGAGAAAGAGAGAAAGATCCTCAATAAGATGAATTGACAGAGTGACTGTAACAATGAGTTTGAGGTATATCAGCAAGAGTGAGGATGCTTCAAGATAGAGCAAGGTTGAGATCTGTTGTTCATGATACAGCTCTGAGTCATAGCCAACTTGAGAGCACCTAATAGTAACAACTGAGATTTCAAATAATTTCAGTTTGATTGTGTTTGCAACTTGACCACATAGGAATATAATAATATTGAAAAAAGAACAAAAAGCTAATGGCTCTTTTATTTAGATTCTGTAAAATGTTGTTGCTGTTTCGTGCAATCGAGTCGTTTGTGACTCATAGCGACCCTATGTAAAAGAGCTCTAAACGCCGTTCTATCCTGTACCAACCTAGCCATCTCAAACGCACTTATTCCCACTGCTCCAGTCACAGAATCGATCCATCTCATCGAAGGACTCCCTCTCCTTCGTCACCTCTCCACTCTGCCAAACATGATGTCCCTCTCCAAGGACCAGTCTCTCCTTGCAACATGCCCAAAGTATGTCAGATGAAGCTTCAGAATCCTTGACTCCAAGGAGCATTCTGGCTTCACCCTCTCCAGGACAAACCTGTTTGTTCTCCTAGCATTCAACACTCTTCTCAAAGCTCAAAGGCATCAATCCTCTTTCTATCAACCCTATTCACTGTTCAACTCTCTGATAAATTGCATGTAATTGCGAAGACTATAGCCCGGATCAGGCACACCTTAGTCTCCAGGCTGACATCGTTGCTCTTCAGTACTCTTGAGAGGTCCATCACAGCCGACTTTTCCAATGCAATTCATCTCTTGATTTCCTGGCTGTTGTTACCAGATTGTGGAGCCAAGCAAACTAAACTTGTTAACTATCTCAATCTCTTCACCATCCATACTGATGCTACCAATTGGACCAGTGATTAGAATCTTTGTTTTCTTGATGCTGAGCTTCAGTCCATATATAAGGCTGCAGTCAGTGACCTTCTGCAGCAAGCACTTCAGGTCCTTCTCAGTTTCAGCAAGTAGGGTTGTGTCATCTGCATAACGCAGGTTGTTGATAACTCTTCCACCAATCCTGATACCACATTCCTCTTCGTACAGCCCAGCGTCTCCGATGATCTGTTCTGCATACAGATTGAAAAGATATGGAGATATAATACATCCTTGATGGACTCCTTTCTTGATTTTGAACCATGTAGTGTCTGGCGACTGCCTCTTGGTCCAAGTATAAGTTTCGCATTAGCACAATCAAATGTTCTGGGATTCCATTCTTCTCAGAGTCAGCCATAGCTTGATGTGATCCACACAGTCAAAAGCCTGTGCATAGTCAATGAAGCACAGACAGACATTCTTGTGGTATTCTTTGCTTTCTGCCAAGATCCATCTAACATTAGCTAGTCCCTAGTACCACCTCTTTTAAATCCAGCCTGCACATCTGGCAGTTCTCTGTTGACATATTGTTCCAAATGTTTTTGGATAATTTTCAACAGAATCTTGCTTGCATGTGATATTAATGATATTGTTCTATAATTTCTGCACTCTGTTGGGTCACCTTTCTCTGGAATGGGAACAAATATCAATCTTTTCCAGTCAGTGGGCCAGCTGGCTGTTCTCCAGATTTCTTGGCACAACTTAGTGAGCACATCCAGGGCAGTGTCTGTCTGTTGAAATATGTCAATTGGTATGCCGTCAACTCCTGGAGCCTTGTTTTTTGCTAATTCCTTTAGAGCAATTTGAACTTCCTCCTTCATCACCATAGGCTCTTGCTCATATGTCATTTCATGAAATTCTTCTGTGTCAGCCAATTTCTTCTGATACAGCAACTCTGTGTATTCCTTCCATCTTCTCTTGTACCTCCTATATCATTTAACATTCTACTCAAAGTATCCTTAAGTATTGCCATCCATGGCTTGAATTTGTTTTTCAGCTCCTTCAGCTTAAGAAACACTGAGCGAGTTCGGCCATTTTGATTTTTCTGACTCCAGCTCTCTGCACATTTCGTTATAGTATCTTGCTTTGTCGTCCAGGCTGCCTTTTGAAATTTTCTGTTTAGCTCTTTGTAGCCATCATTTAATACATTTTAAACAAAAAAGGAAAGAAAAAACATTATGATAACATGTCAAAAGGTGAGTTAAATTACTTTTTGAAAGTCTAATAAAATCTTTTAACTCTTTAACAGTATTTTATTTCGTATCTTCTGTATCTTAATATGCAGTTATTTTACCATTCAATATGCTTTGCCTTACTGAATTTTTATGCACTGTTTTATCCACTAAGTTATTTTATCAATAATTCTGGCCTAGACAGATTCCCAGAATTCCAAAACCCTCATAAAATGTATTCTATGGCATGGATTTGTACATTCTCTAAATTTATATTACAAAGTTAATACCTTGACCATCTCCCTAAAAATCTTGCATTAAGTCTTCATTTACTTCTTGTTTCTCATTTGTCTCTCTACTTACTCATTTCTATGCTTACTCCTTCAATTTTCCCTATGTGACTGATTATTTGTCTTTTTTCCTTTCCATTTTTTTTCCAGTTTGTATTTGGAAACAAAGCCACACCAATTTGCTGTCTTAGGTCAAGTATTGAGTCTTATTTGACTTAACACACTTTCAACTGGTCTTTCTTGCCTCCATTTAGTCCTGTTTCTGTTAGTCTTACATATTAGTAATAAGTAATTTGTAATTTTTAAACTTATTTTTTATTTGACCATATCATTTTTATGGTAGAAACCCTACTATATACAATCAGGAAATACAAGTCCTTTCATAATCTGCCTGGTTTTTGACCTTCATGTTGCAAAAATATATGCTAATTCAGCAAGAATTCATGACGCAAGCCATTGCTATTTTTTTGTGTTCATCATTGCTGTTGTTAGGTGCTGCCAAATCGGGGGCAAATAAGACCAAGAACCTGAGGTTATGACTTGTTACTACTTTACTTTTGGAATATTTATGCTGAAAACATAGGGGCCTCTTGATGCTTAGTCGTAAGAAGCTGCACTGTTACTGCAAGTCTAAAAGGCTACATGGGAGAAGGATGAGCAAACTCCTCTTGTGAAATTCACTGCCTCTGAAAACTTGCTAGAAGGTCAACTATGGGTCCTTTGTGACTTGATGGCACACAATAATAACAAAACATACTGAAAGCATAGTTAATTTACATTTTTCTATGTGGAATATATTTTTGTATTTCACTTCACATTTGAATGCAACACTAGTGACTCATCCACAAAAATCACATTTTGTTCTGAGTTGTAGTTTATTTTAATAGAGAAGATCATTCACTGTGAATCATTTATACTTTCTCTATGAATCACTGTGTGGACTACAGCCTGGTTTTATAGAATGATTAAAGCTCTATCTTTGGTCACTAGACTAGAAGAGTCAGTTATTTTTGACAATTAGTATAGCATTAGTCATTAAGTTATTATTCAATAATTTATTAATTTGATGTCATGTATAGTACCTCAACTGTTATGAAAGTTCTAATGCATTTCGAAAGTTTCTGCTAAACCCTATCAGGTGCCCTGGTGGCCTAGTGGGTGAGGAAATGCACCACCAATCCAACGGCAAGCCATTTGAGTCTACCAACCACTTGGCAGGAGAAAAAGGTAATCTCCTCCCACGTTATTTGTTGTTTTTATTATGTGCCATCAAGTCCCCTGTGATTTGTAGTGACCCACTGTACAACAGTTCTGAATCCTTTCCTATTCTGAGCCAAAATCATTCTCCTGATACATCTGCCCCTAGTATCCCAGTCATCTAATGCTAATCCATCTCATCCAGGGTCTTCCTCTCCTGTGCTGCTGTTCCTCACCCTTCCAAGCATGATGTCCTTCTCCAAGGACTGGTCCCTCCAGGCAATATGCCCAAATTATGTGAGATGGAGCTTCAAAATCCTTACTTCCAGAGAGCAACTTGGTTTCACCTTCTTTAGGTGAACTCTTTGTTCTCTTGGCACCTCGGAAAATCTGATGGAGAGTCAACTATGAGTAAGTTCTGACTTAATGGTACATAACAACAAGAAGAAACCCTAACTATTACTTTGTGTAGTATCAAGTGAATATATAAACAACAGAAAATTTCTTTGTATAAAACATTATATGAACTTTGTACAATGCTTGATATTTTCTTCAAATTTTTAAACATGCCAGGAAACTTCCAATTTAGTTTCATGTATTTTCATAAAAGCTGAAAATAAGAAAATTTGCATGCCAAATATTACTATCTAATGCTTTTGAGCATTTACCATGTACCTCGAATTTTTATGCCAGGAATTTGCTCATTTATCCATGTGTTCAATCAACAACATACCTACCCAGAATCCCTTATATGTGCAGCCAACCAACCCAGTTAAGCAAACAAATAAGCAACAACAACATGAAGAAGAATTGCCATAGAATAAATTCTAATTTCTAACTAGGTTGATTCCAACTCAGAGTGACCTTCCTCCATTAGAGCTCCAAGGCTATAAATCTTTAGGGAATGAAACTATTACACTGCCATCCCAAAGGCACTAAGTTAAAATCTACAAGCTATTCTGCAGGTAAATGATGAACAGTCTCCTCCTCTGCAATTTAAAGCCTCTGCACACTCACTGGCAGGTCAGCTGTAAGTCAGATTCGACTTGATGCACACAACAACAGTAATAACTTATAGTGGAGCACTGGTGACCTATTGAGTAAGAAGTAGTGTTGCAAGCAGTTAAAATCCACCAGCTGCTCCACAGGAGAAAGATGGGCATTCTCTTCCTTTGCAATTTATAGTCTCTGAAAATTCCTGGAGTGTCAGCTATGAATCAGTTCTGACTTGACAGCAATGAGATTGAGTTTTTGATGTCTTAAAATTAGTCTCAAAATGTACTATACCATTCAAACTCATAGCAGTAAATAAATAATGTCCAAATTACTTATATTCTAGTAAAAATATCATTTAAACATTTTAACAGCATAAAAAATAATTCCTAATATTTTTTATTTTTGAGATGGTTTAGTTTTAGACAATCTTCATATTTATAAATTTTTAACATTCCCAGCAATAGCACAAAAGAGAGGTGTGGTAATCTGTTAACAGTCATGAAAATCCTATAGAATTCTTTTTTGTCACATATGGGGTTATCACAAGTCAAAAGAGATTGCATAAAAACAGACAGAGGGTAAATTACAAGAGTAAGTAAAAATTCTTTTAACTGCTACATAAGTAGGGAAAAAAATATACAAAGAGAAACATTCTCAGAGTCTATTGAAATTCAAACAAGGTACACTGAACAAAAGCACAAAGACAACACTACAACAATTTTGTCTATATAACTAGATTTAGAAACTAAGTGAAACTCAGAGAAGAGACAAACAGAGGTAGCGTTGGTGTGGTAGTTAAGAGGCAATGATGACTCAGAAAAGGATGGCCATCAGCTTAAGAAGATGTAGACGTTACTCCTTAGTTAAAACTATCATTTAACAGTCTTATTAAAAGCAATATACCAATACAAATTTTAACATTTCATTTTATCAAGGTGGTCTCCTCATTCTCAAAGGTGCCTAATTTAGGAAATATATAAAAGGGGGAAAGTACCCCTTGTTTATCAAAACGTGTAAGTTAACAGAGTAAAATGCAGAGATACAGGTCTCAACTGATGGCTGTGTATCATTCCTCTAAACAACAGCATGGGAATTTGCATCTTGCTCATAATAGACTTTAATCATAATGGAATTAATATTGTGGTTTAACCTGTCGGAACTGCAGCTCAGTAGGTAGTATGTTCAGTTCAAGATCAATATGCTGCAATCAATCCCTTGACACTATTTAATTAAAGCAAAGAGCTCTGGTCAACATTTATATCTCTAAATTAAAGCACACCACAGGCTAAACAGCACTGTACAAATCCAAGTGCCTGTGGAAGACATGGCTGAACACATAATGACCTAGATACTTGTCTCTTTGCAATCTGCTTATCCCAAGTGATCGATTCACCTCCACAAAAGACCTTCAAGATTGCTCTGAGAGACAGCAAGTCTCAAATTCCCCTACCTTTGTGAACGTTTATTTAATCATGTACAATACAAATAATCCAGTCACAAAATCCTAAATGTAATTCCCAAAGGGACCTCCTTGATCAATTTCACACACTTCGTATGTTTGCTATTGTTTAGAAAAGGGAGTATTTATTGAAATAATGATAAGTTAGCAAGTCCCTGGTGGCACAAATGGTCAAGCATTGACTACTAAAAGATAAATTAATTCTTTGAACACACCCTGAAACATGTAAGGCAAGACTGCTTTTTCTCACAATCTTTGTGACGGATAATTGCTTTAAAAAGCCCATGAAGCAGTTCTAAATTGAAACATGTAAAGTTAAAATGAATCAGAAATGGCTTGATGACATATAAAAACAGTAGTGGCAGAATTACTATAAATTGTTATCTTAATAGAATTTGCATCCCTAATTGTGTTTGGGACAAACATTCTTCTAAGCAGTATAACACCAAACTGTCAATTTGCTATACTGCGGTAACTTGGGGATGGTGTAATGTTGAATGCTGTGCCACTGGTGTGTCAAATGTCATGTGGTTACTCACGGTGGACAGGGTTGGTAGAGCTCCTAGATTAAGACAGGCTTGGAAACAGGAGCTGCATCCACTTCCTAAACAACATGCCTCTGGAAACTATGAATTTAAGAGAAACAGCAATAGTCACAGAACAGGGTTCAGGTCTTTTATTCATAGGGTCGCTATGAGTTGTACTCGACTTGATGATATTTAACAACAACAACAGTAAGGTCGATTTAGACAGAAAAGTATGATTATTTAAAATAAAGAGGTTGAGACTATTTTCTCAAAATTGTCATTCATTATTTCAAAATGGAAAACTTCTGAGATTATAATTCATGTGATTGTGTAACTAGAGGGAGTTGTACACACAATAATATCAGAATATTTTATGAAAAAGCATACATGTTAAACAGGAATAAATAATTTATACCTAATTTTGACAAAAAACTGAAAAAAACAATTTAAGTCAACCTTAAATATAAAAATAGTTGTTGTTGTTGTTGTCATGTGCCGTCAAGTCCCTTGTGACTCATAGCAACCCGAAGTACAACAGCCCTAAACTCTGCTCTGTTCTGTGCCAATCGCACTATCTCTGATACACCCATCCCGATTACCCCAGGCACTGAATCAATCCACCTCATAGAGGGCCTTCCCCT
>NW_006399771.1:22961755-22966424 GCF_000299155.1 Elephantulus edwardii | reverse complement strand
ACAGGACACATCCATGGCATATGCCCTTCCCAATTTTGAACCACGCCCATTTCTGACAAATGCCTCTTGGTTCAAGTATATAGTCACTGTAATTTATAAAGAAGGTATTTGTAAAGAATGAATCACTGATTGCAAAAAATTCAGTTATTTAGTCTGCAGCCTTATTTCTATCACCAAGTCTGTAATTTTCCAACACCAGGTAGCTTTTCCCTGGTCTTGGACCCTTTGACCTTGCACTCCCTACTGGAACCAATAAGCCAGGTGTCCTAACGTATGACATTATATTTTCATGTAGTGGGAGTCTGTTGGGGCCTCAAAGAAAATCTCCACCTGTCTTTCCCCCACTACCTAGGCCTTTGCCTTAGCACATTCTGAGCCCCAGAGCAGATCTTCACCTTTATCCTTACCCTTCCTCCTGGAGCCTAGCTATTGATGAAGCTGCAGATAGTCTCCCTGTGCTTTGACATATATATGCTTGCTTGTTTTATGATTTGTTATTAGGAGTGCATCACTTATCTGTAGGTTTTTAATATTAGAGTAATGATTTTCACGTTATTGCTTATTTTCTAGCATAGATACATACATGCTTAGTTGTTTGTCACTTGTTCTTATGAGAATAGCATTACTTACTTATTTGTCAGTGTGGTCAATGGGGTGACTTAACTTCTGAAATAACAGGCCTTTGGATATCTAATTTTTTATTAGGAATTATAAAATGCCATATAAGTTGACAAATCATAAGTGTATTATATAATGGACAATCAGAGAATAGCCTTCAATTTAACCAGTATGCTAGTTAAATTAGAATGTGTTCCCATAAACTCATGCGCTTCTTCAAAATCACATTTCTTCCCTTCCCTTGAGATTAATATTATTCCAACACTTATGATAGCCAGTTCTATTATTGTCTTTACAGGATTATATATTGTGTATCACAATAAAGCAGATTGGATTGCTAATGAACTTTACATAATTAAATCATATTGAGAGTATTATCTTAGTGTACTTTCTTTACTCAAAACTGCTAGCTTTATGTATGAGATCGAATGAAACTTTATAATCTTCACTGTCGAATAATTAATTTTATAAATATACTAAAATTTACTTGTCCATTTTAATATGAATGAGTAATCAGTTCTTTTCAATGCAGAACAACTGTGAACAATATTGCTACAGGGACCCTTTTGTGCCTTTACATACAATTCATTCAAGACGTATTTGCTCTTGTTGTTGTTATGTGCTGTTGAGTAACATGCAAGTTATAATGACTCTATGCACAGTAGCTCTGAACTATGTCCTATTCTAAGCCAATCTTACTCTTTCTGATGTACCTGCCCCTATTACCCTAGTCACTGTGTCAGTACATTTCATCCATGGTTTTCCTCTCTTACATTGTTCTGCTACCCTTCTAAGCATGATGTCTTTCTCCAAGAACTGGTCTTTTTTGGAACTATAAACTATATATGTTAGATGGAAGTTCAAAATCCTTGTCTCGAGAGAGCAACTTAGTTTCACCTAGTCGAGAGTCGTCTTCATCTTCACCAAACCTCCACCCTTTCAAGTATCATGTCCCACTCTAAGTAAAAACCCGTCCCAGCAACATGCCTGAAGTATGTGAGGTAAAACCTCATCATTCTTGCTTCCAAAAAGCACTCCAGCTGCACCATCTCTAAGACATATCTATTTCTTCTTTTGGCTGTCCATGGGATGTTCAGTTCTCTTCTTCAACGGCTCAAAGGCATCAGTTCTTCTTCTGTCATCCATACTTATTGTCTGGCTCTTAGATGCATAGCAAGTGATCAGAAAGATCATGGCCTGAATCAGATACATTTCGGTCCTCAAGTAATGACATCTTTACTCCTCAATAATTTGGAAAGGTTCCTTACTACAGACTTTCCCAGTGAAATGTTGTTGTTGTTTGTTGTTGTGTACCAAAGAGTCAGAATTGAGCCATAGATGACCCTCCAGCAGGCTTTTATAGGCAGTTAATTGCATGGGAGGAGATTGCCCATCCTTCTCCCACACAGCAACGAGTAGAGTCTAACTACATGCTGCTGGGATGGAAGTACAGCTCCTTAGCACTAAGATACATGATGCCAAAATGACAATATTGGGAACTCCATGGGGCAATTCTGATATAACGTCACAATTAGAATCTATTCCAGAATAATGGGTTCTCAAATTTTGAGTCCAGTATCTGCATCTCTAAAGTTTTATATTTTTGTTAATAGCTCATTTTTATTATCTTGAGGCTTTTTGATATTTTTAAATTATGTTTTCCTTTATATATTTCATTTATTTCTTAAATTGTCTCCAGGGAAATAACTGGATAAAAAAATTACTCTCAGTTTGTTAATCAAGAAAAATAAAAACTGTGCTGAACGATTTTTACCAGGGCAAACTCCTCCATATATATAGGTGTTGTGTGCCATCGAGTCAGAGCTGACTTATAGTTAACACAGTGAGTTTTCAGATTAAGTAAATCACAATAGAGGAGATTGTCCATCCTTCTCCTGAAAAGTAGCTGCTGAATTTTAACTGCATGTCTTTTGGATTGCAGTGCAGCTTCTTCCCAGTAGGCCATCAGAACTCCTTGTCTATCTATATATTATCTATATATATTGTTGATGTTGTTAGTTGCTGTCAGGTTCAGTGTGACTCTTAGTGACCCTATGAATAGCCCCCCTGAATCCTCCCCTATCCTGCGCCATCCTTTTTATCGATAACACATTCAAGCTCATTGCTGAAGTCATCAGGTCAATCTATTTTGTTAGGGGTTGTCCTCATCTTTGCCGATCCTGCCTCTTTCCAAGCATGATGTCCCTTTCAAAGAACAGCCTCACCTAGCTACATGTTCAAAGTATGAAAGACAAAGTATCATCATCTTTGCCTCCAAGGAGCACTCAGGCTACTCCTTTTCTAAGACATGTCTATTTGTTCTGTTGGCAGTCCATAGGATATTCAGTACTTTTCTCCAACACCACAACTCAAAGGCATCAATTCTTCTTCTGTCATCCTATTTCCAGCTTTCTGATGCATAGCCAGTGATTAAGGTGCCTGAATCAAATAATAGATGATTAAGGTGTCTGAAACAGGAGCACTATAGTCTTTAAACTTAAATAAAAATGCTGTTTTTCAGCATTTTGAAAAGGTCTCTCATAGCAGATTTGCCCAGTGCAATACATCTCCTGATTTCTTGACTACTGGTTTCAAAGTTGTTGAAGGAAGATGAAACTATTGACAGCTCAAATAATTTCTATATCATGTTGATTATTACTCCTGTGGTAAGGATCTTTGTTTTTTTTGTTGAGATGTAGTCCGTATGAAGGGCTGTAATCTTTGATTTTTCTGCAGCAATCTTTTTATATTTTCCTCACTTTCAGCAAACAAAGTTGTTACAGCTGCATAAGGTAGATTGATGGGTCTTCCATCAATACTGTTGCCATATTCTTCTTAATAGAGTCTAACTCCATTAATTATTTGCTCAACATACAAATTGAATAGGTATGGAAAAATGATGTGATCCTGATGGACACTATTCCTGATTTATAAGTCATGAGCTGTTCCCTTGCTCAGTTCCGAAAACAGCTTCTGGATCCAGGTATAGATTTCATATTAGCACCATTAAGTGTCTGGGATTTCAATTCTTATCAATATTAGCCATAATTTGTTATTATTCATGCAATAAAAGTCCTTTGCATAGTCAACAAAACATAAATAAACATTTCTTTGATATTCTCTACTCTTAGCCAGGATTCATCTGATATTTTCAGTGGTAGTCCTGGTGCACAGCCTCTTTTGAACCAACTTGAACTTCTTCTGGTAGCTCCCTTTCTATTTACTGTCTATATTCAAGCTGGTTTTGAATGATCTTCACTATTTTACTTTCATAAATATTAATGACATTGTTGCATAATTTCTGCATTTGGTTAGATCATTGTTCTTGGGAATGAGGATAAACATGGGTCTCTTTCTGTCAGTTGGCCAGATACCTGGAATCCATATTTCCTGGCAAAAACCAGCGATCACATTCAGTGCTGAATCTTTTAATTGAAACATATCAATTGATATTCACTAGTTTCTGGGGCCTCATTGTTTTTGCTCGTTTTTTGTTAATGCCTTCAGTGCAGCTTGAATTTCATTCTTAATTATCATTGGCTTTTGTTCAAATGGTATGTCCTGAAATTTTTCCATGCCAATAGATATAAATGCAGAGATTATATATTATCTATGGGAAAGTTGGCTGTCAGGGACCTCCCCAGAGTACTGAAGAATAACGATGTCAGTCTGGAGACTACGGTACGCCTGATACAGGTCATAGTCTCTGCTATTGTTTGCTATGTGTCAGAGAGCTGGACAATGACTAGGGATGATAAAAAGATAAATGATGCCTTTGAGCTGTGGTGCTCAACAGAAGAGCATTGAATATAACATGGACTGCCAGGGGAACAAACAGGTTCGTCCTGGAGAGGTTGAAATCAGGCTGCTTCTTGGAGGCAAGGATTCTGACGCTTCATCTGAAATACTTTGGGCATATTACAAAGAGGGATCAGTCCTTAGAGAGGAATATCATGCTTGGAAGGGTGGAGGGACGGAGAAAGAGAGGAAGACCATTGATGAGCTAGATTGATTCAGTAATGGGGTAATGAGGGTAGGTGTGTCAAAGATA
>NW_006399771.1:22960217-22961225 GCF_000299155.1 Elephantulus edwardii | reverse complement strand
GATTACCTCAGTCACTGAATCAATCTACCTCATAGAGGGTAATGTCTATCTATGTATTATATGTTGTTGTTTTACCATAGAGTTGGAACCAACCCATAGCTGGCCCTCCAATGAGTCTGCAGAGGCAGTTAATTGAACAGGAGAAGATTGCCCATCATTCTCCTGTGAAGCAGTTTGTGGGCTCGAACTACATGCCTTCTGGATTGCAGTGCAGCTACTTAGCACTAGGCCACCAGAGCTCCCTATGTATTATATAGATAGATATAAGTGTGTTAAATAGATAGGTATAAATAAGAAACATGTTTCTGTTGATTGCCTTCAAGTCAAGGATGACTCATAGGACCCTATGAACAAAAGGACCGAAGCCTTTCTATAACTATCAACATGTATCAAAGTTCATAGAGTTTCGATGTTGTTTAGGAAGTGGATGCAAAATCATAGACATACATATATGTACATATGTGTGTTCATATATGTAATAATGTTTATGTTTTATATTTTTACTCTTTTGTTTTCTTATCTTTCTATCTCAGGGTTGCTATGACATAAGTATCCTGGCCCCAAATTGCAATTTAGGATTGTAAGTACTTATGGAAGACAAAAATATTGACATTATTCAAGACAACTGTATAATCTCAGCCCAGTGTAGAAGAGTAAAATTTAACAGAACAACAAACATCAAATGCTGGTGAGCTTGTGGAGAAACTGGGGCCTTATTCACTGTTGGTGGGAGTGTAAAATGGTGCTACGGTGCTTTCTCAAAAAGTTGCGAATAGAAATATTATTTGATTCAGCAATTCTACTACTGGGAATTTACCCTACAGAAACCATAACTGCCATCCAAGCAGATATATGCACACCCATATTTATTGCGGCTTTGTTTGCAATAGCAAAGAGCTGGAAACAACTCAAGTGCCCATCAACAGATGAATGGATAGAGAAACTCTGGTATATTCCCACAATGGAATACTATGGAACATTGATAAACAAGGAACTCATGAAATATTA
>NW_006399771.1:22957487-22959097 GCF_000299155.1 Elephantulus edwardii | reverse complement strand
TGCACTCCTTGACCTTCTGCAGCAAGCGCTTCAGGTCCTCCTCAGTTTCAGCAAGCAGAGTTGTGTCATCGGCATAATTCAGATTGTTGATAAGTCTACCTCCAATCCTGACTCCACATTTCTCCTCATAGGGCCCAACCTCCTGGATAATCTGTTTCACATATAGATAAAAAAATATGGAGATAGGACATGTCCTTGACATATGTTTCATTGACTAATCAAAGGCATTTGACTGTGTGGATCAAAACAAACTGTGGCTGACTCTGAGAAGAATGGGAATCCCAGAACACTTGATTGTGCTTATGTGAAACCTATACTTGGATCAAGAGACAGTTATCAGAACAGAGCAAGAAAAAACTGCATGGTTCAACAAAAGCCTTATTGTTTTTGTTGTTATGTGCCACCGAGTCGCTTGCAACTCATAGTGACCCTATGTAAAACAGCCCTAAACCCTGTTCTATCCTGTGCCAATCGCACTGCCTCTGACACACCCATCCCGATTACCCCAGTTACTGAATCAATCCACCTCATAGAGGCTCTTCCCCTCCTGCGCTGTCCCGCCACACTTCCAAGCTGATGTCCCTCTCCAAGGACATGCTTCTCCTTACAAGATGTCTAAAGTATGTCAGACGAAGCCCCAGAATACTTGCATCCAAGGAGCAGCCTGATTTAACCCTCTCTAGGATAAATAGGTTTGTTTTCTTGGCAGTCCATGGTACAATACTCTTCTCCAGCATCACAGCTCAAAGGCATCAATTCTCCTTCTATCCTTTTTAGTCATTGTCCAACTCTCTGATGCATAACAAGTGATTGCAAAGACCATAGCCTATATCAGGTGGACCTTAGACCCCAGAGTGACACCATTGCTCTTCAGAATTTTGGAAAGGTCCCTAACAGCACACTTCCGCATGATGACACATTTTTTAATTTCCTGGCTACTGGTGCCAAGAGTGTTGACCGTGGAGCCAAACAGACTAAAGTTGTTAACAATCTCAATCTCTTCACCATCCATCCTGATGTTGCCAATTGCTCCAGTGGTGAGAATATTTGTCATCTTGACAATTGAGCCTCAATCCATACTGAAGGCTGCAGTCCTTGACCCTCTACAGCAAGTGCATGAGGTCCTCCTCAGTTTCAGCAAGCAGGGTTATGTCATCTGCATAATGCAGATTATTGATAGATCTTCCACCAATCCCGATGCCACACTTCTCCTCATAGAACCCAGCCTAGTGGGTCATCTGTTCTGCATCCAGGTTGAGAAGGTATGGATGTATACCTTTCCCAATTTTGAACCAGGCAGTGTTTCATTGCTCTGTTCTGACGACTCCCTCTCGGTCCAAGTATAGGTTTTGCATTAGAATGATCAAGTGTTCTGGGATTCCCATTCTTCTCAAGGTCAGCCACAGTTTGTTATGATCCACATAGTCAAACACCTTTGCATAGTCAATGAAACACAGATAGACGTTCTTCTGGTATTCCCTGCTTTCAGCTAAGATCCATCTAAGATCAGCTACAATATCCCTAGTACCACGACCCCTTCTAAATCCAGTCTGAACTTCTGGAATTTTTTCTCTGCTAATGTGCTGTTCCTGTCATTTTTGGATAATTTT
>NW_006399771.1:22950728-22956242 GCF_000299155.1 Elephantulus edwardii | reverse complement strand
ACTTATATAATATATAAACAATAATTATTCAAAGTTAGAATCTTAAAAACCTTAAATGGCATTAGATGTTCATTTTTGTAAATTATTATCATGCTCATTTTTTCTACAAGCAATGTTAATTATCAGACAACTACACAATAAAAATAATATGTATCCCACTTTAGAATTAATGTCTTAAGATCAATCATTCCTATAAAACTAATACTTCAAACTACAAATTTAATGTGAGACATTAATGATATGCTGACTATATCTTAATTTATCTCCATCTTGTTTACAATATTATCTTGAATAGATAAAAGCAACACTGGGAAATGGGGTGCATATAACTTTTAGATGTGGCAAAGTTCACAACTTTATTTTTTACCAACTACAGGGAATATTTATTGTTATGTACCAAATCAGAATCGACACATAGCTGACCCTCCAGCATGTTTTCAGTGGCAGAAAATTGTATGGGAGGAGATTGTCCATCTTTCTCCCACAGAGCAGCAGATGGATTTGAACCATGTACCTTTGCTTTGACAGTGAAGTTACTTATCACTAAGTCACCAAGTAGCTTGCAATTTGAATCCACAAGCTGCTTTGTGGGTAAGAGAAGGGTAATCTCCTCCTATGTGATTTCTGCCTCTGAAAACCCACTGGAGGCTCGGCTCTGAGTAGGTTTCAACTTGACAGCACACAACAATGGCACGGAATATTATCTTTCTCCACTTTCTTTAACTTTTCTTGGTGATAATAAATCAATAATTATCTCTCACATTATAACCACTATGAGCAGACTAGACTTATTTAATTATAAAGACAGTGATGGTATATGACTGATTCTGATTTGAATAGCTTTTATAGTCTTATCATCTTGGTTTGAATTGGGCTGCGAAGTCATTGAATAGTAATAAATTATTACTAACACTCTATCTCTGATTCAAGAGATAACTTTCTCCATACATGAATTTTGTCTTCACTATTGGACATCATAATGTGTTATGATCCATATAATTTAAAAAAAAGTCTTTATATAGTCAATAAAGCACAAATTCTTTTGATATTCTTTCCTTTCAGCCAGGATGCCTCTGATATCAGCAATGATAACTTGTGAGACAGCCTTTAAGTTCAGATTGAACTTCCAGTAGTCACTTGTCAATGTACAGTTAGCTTGAGAAATATCAAACTAGTTCTTCCCTTTTAATTCTCTGCTTCCGGGTCTCTGTACACTTTGTTGTAATATTTACTTCTCAAGCTGCCATCTTTCATCTCTTTTTAAATTCACAATCTCTTCCTTTTGTTTTGGCTTCTCATTGCTATAAGGTGATGTTGTTGTTGTTGTTGTTATGTGCCGTCGAGTCATTTGCGACTCATAGAGACCCTATGTACAACAGCCCTAAACCCTGCTCTATCCTGTGCCAATAGCATGGCCTCTGACACACCCATCCCGATTACCCCAGTCACTGAGTCAATCCATCTCATAGAGGATCTTCCCCTCCTGCGCTGTCCCTCTACCCTACCAAGCATGATGTCCCTCTCCAAGGACCTGTCTCTCCTTACAACATGTCCAAAGTATGTCAGATGAAGCCCCAGAATCCTTGCCTCCTAGGAGTAGCTTGGTTTAACCCTCTCTAGGATGAATCTGTTATCTTGGCAGTCCATGGTGCATTCGATACTCTTCTCCAGCACCACAGCTCAAAGGCATCAATTCTCCTTCTATCCTTCATAGTCATTGTCCAACTCTCTGATGCATAACAAGTGATTGCAAAGACCATGGCCTGTATCAGGCACACCTTAGTCTCCAGAGAGACACTGTTGCTCTTGAGTACTTTTGAGAGGTCCCTAACAGCAAACTTTCCCATCGCAATGCATTTTTTTATTTCCTGGCTGCTGGTGCCAAGAGTGTTGACAGTGGAGCCAAGCAAACTGAAGCTGTGAACAATCTCAATCTCATCGCCATCCATCCTGATGCTACCGATAGGTCCAGTGGTGAGAATCTTTGTCTTCTTGACATTGAGCCTCAGTACATACTGAAGGCTGCAGTCCTTGACCCTCTGCAGCAAATGCATGAGGTTTTCCTCAGTTTCAGCATGCAGGGTTGTGTCAAGGTGATAAATTATAAGAAATACTTTGATTACTGATAAACGTCTATAAATTCTACATAAAATAGATCTATTGTATAAACAAATATTTCCAATGTAATTGAAATTCATATTTTAATTTTGAATAGAGTGTTTGCCCTTTCCCCCTCCCCCCCACTGGAGCTCTGGTTGTCTAGTAGCAAGAAACTGCAGTGCAGTCCCAAAGGTATGTGGTTCAAGGCCACCAGCTGCTCTGCAGGATAACGATGGGCAATTAACTGCCTCTGAAAATTCACCGGAGGGTCAGCTTCGTTTGGTTCCAACTCTATGATACACAACAACAGTTTGATATTTGTTCTTTTAAATGTTTTTATTAGTTTCTCAATAATTATTTGTACTCTTAATGATACTTAAATGACCATATAAAACAAATCTTATCTATCTGGCAAAGTCCATAGAGAGTTTCATTGCTAATCCAAAAGCTGGCCTCTCTGGTCATTCAATTCCATCAGCAACTCTGAGGGGAAAAAATGGACACTCTCCTCTCCTGAGTTTTATAGCCTTGGAAATTCAATGGAAAGTCAACCATGAGTCTGTTATGATTCATTAGTATGAGGGTGTTTTAGTTTTGGTTTTTTATTTCAGAATATTAAAACAGATTAATCATAAATTTTACTTAATAAAAACAAGTTGGTAAATTATATATTTTGAAGTATTTATAAAAATGTAAAATGAATTACAACTTTTTGAGAAAGTGCCATACTGCCTTCCATAGTGGTTGCACAATTTTACACTCCCACCAACAGTGGATAAGGGTTCCAGTTTCTCCACAAACTCGCCAGCATTTGTTGTTTGCTGTTCTGTTAAATTTTGTTATTCTGACTGAGGTGAGATGATATCTCATAGTTGTTTTGATTTGCATCTCTCATAAAAGAGGACCAGCATAAGAGTTGAGGGGTAGACTGAGAAAGATGGGATAAATAATGTATACTGTATTATTAGATATTATTGTTATGACAGGAATCCAGAACAAAAGTAGCATAGTAGAGTGAACTTGGGGGAGGGATTGAATAACAATGAAAGAATTTTTTATGTTCAAAAAGAAAAGTGAATTGTAGGGGAAGGGTTATCAGGGAGAAAGGTACAACAATGAGTGGAAATCCTGAGTCTTTGTAAACTTTCATTAAAATAAAATTTAAAAAAATGTAAAATTAAAAGGCAATCTACTAGATATAGATATATATTGTTGTAAGTTACTGTAAAGTTGATCATGTTACATAGCAACCCAATGAACAATGGATCAGAACCCTGCCTTATCCTGTGCCATCCTTGACTGGTATACTTGAGCCCCTGGTTATAATCATTGTTATAGCCAATCTCTCTCCTTGAGAGTATTCCTCTCTTTTGCCTGTCCTCTATCTTTCCAAGCATAATGCCCTTCTCCAAGGACTGGTTTCTCTTAAGAACATTTCCAAAGTATATGAGGCAAAACTTCACAATCCTTTTCTTCAAGAACCACCCTGGTTTCACTTTTTCTGAGATGTATTTATCTGTTCTCTTGGCAGTCTGTCCATAGAATATTCAGTATTCTTCTCTAATACCCCATCTAAAAAAATCAATTCTTCTGTCATATTTATTCATGGTCTAACTTTCAGATGTATAGCAAGTAATTTAAAATGCCATGGCATGCATCAGGTGAACCTTAGTATTTCACCTGACATCATTGCTCTTCAGCACTTTACAGAGGATCTTGACAGCATATTTTTCCCATGAAACATGTCTTCTGATTTTCTGACTGTTGTACTAAGTGTATTGCTTATGTACCTAAGTAATATGAAATTGTTTATAATTCTTGTCTTTTCTAGATCTATCATGATGTTGCCTATTGGCCCACTAACAAGGATTTCCCCCCCCGGTGTTAAGATGTACTCCATACTGAATGCTATATATAGTCTTTAATATTCTATAGCAAGAATTTTAAGGCCTCTTCAGGTTCAGCAAACAAGGTTTTATCATCCGCACAATGCATTTTGTTGACAATTATTCCTCCAATCCATCATCATGTCACAGTCTTCATCATAAAGCCCAGCTTCTCAAGTGACTTACTCAGCATGTAGATTGAATAGATATAGAAAAAGGATACAGCCCTGATGTAAACCCTTCTTGATTTTTAAACCATGCAGTGTTCCTTCACTCTATTCTGACAAAGCCTCTTGGTCTAGGTGTAGATTTCACAAGAGTGCAAATAAGTGTTCTGAAATTTCCATTTTTTTCAGTATATATAGATAACTATAATCCAAGACAAAATACTAACTTCATAATGTCATTGTTGTCTTGTGCCCTCAAGTTGGAACAGACTCATAGCTGACCTTCTAGTCGATTGTCAGAGGCAGTACGCTGTGTGGTGAAAGATTGTCTATCTAGTCCATGGAAACAACAGCAGTTGGCCTCTAACCACTTGTTTTTAATTTGACAGCACAGATCTTTACCACTAGATCACCAGCACTCCCTAACTTCATAATATTGTTTAATTTTAGAGAAGCAGAAAGCTAATTAGGATTTAAGATTTTATTTTTAAAAGACTATACTCAAGTATTATTAACCATATCTAAGATTTACATATTTTAAAACAATAAAAACACACACAAGAGCCAAATATGACAATGTTAAAATAGTTCGTCTGGTTCATGAGTAAAAATGTGAATTTTGTTTTTCTCTGTGTGTTTTTTCTCTTAGTCTTTGAAGAAAATCCTTTACTATTTTATTTTTAAATCAATTTTCTTACACTTATATATTAGGAATCTAGTATTTAAAGTATGTAATAAGAGTAAAAATGTTGTAATAAAAAATAAGAGAAAATATCTCTAGTAGTCTTAGTTTAGTTTGTTTTTTATATGTTATTGATGTGAATGGAGAAAAGAATTAAAAGATACAAATAGTGAACATCAATTGTCAACTTCTGAAGCAGAATTCTTTAATTTTTTATCATTTTTAATTTCAGGTCAGCTTGTCCTAGTTAAGGTTTCATTTTCATCAACTTGTGATCTAACTAACACAGCAAGGACATTCATTTGCTTTTTTCAATTATATCCAATGAACCATTTCAAAGCAAAAAAATCCATTTCAATAATCTAATACTGCTCTTTCATAAAGTTCAATTGTAGCAAAATGCATGTCTTAATTTCAGTGAATGTCCAAGTTACAAAAAAAGCAACAACATGTCAGGGGAGTGGTAAGTGTCTGTATTATGTAAAATATGTTCTTGTTGCTGTTATGTGCTTTCAAGTCACTTACAACCCATGGGGACCCTTTGTACAGAAGCTCTGAAGCCTGCCCTGTCCTGTGCCAGTCTCATTGATTCTGACACAGCAACTATCATTGCTCTAGTTGCCGTATCAATCCATCTCATCCTGGGTCTTTCTCTTCTACATTGTTCCTCCACCCTTCA
>NW_006399771.1:22937476-22943291 GCF_000299155.1 Elephantulus edwardii | reverse complement strand
TGGCGCTTTCTCAAAAAGTTGCAAATAGAGATACCATTTGACCCAGCAATTCCACTACTGGGAATATACCCTGAAGAGACCATAGCTGACATCGAAACAGAGAAAGATTTTATCCTGAGGAGTACTGGGAAATAAAATTTTAATACGTAGACTAAGACAATTTTAAAATAAATATGCAAGAAAATTTACTTGTGGGTCACATGACCTTCTTTTTATTATTAGAGCTAATTATTTTAAGTATGTAGTTTGGTTTAAATTTTATATTGCTAACAGATGGGCTATCTCCTGTGTGACTTATAGCTTTTGGAAATCTACCAGAGGTTCAGTTATGAGTCAGTTTGAAGATAGGGCCTCAGTATTTAAAAGTCAGTATGTCCCACGTGTTAATTATGTTTGGGAAGAACATCCTTCTAAGTGGTGCACTGGTATGTCAGTTTGCCATACTGAGGTAACTTGGGGTTGCTGTGACACTAAATACTGCGCAATTGGTGTGTCACATGCCATAATTATTACTCATGTTAGACAGTGTTTGGTGGAGCTTCCAGATTAAGTCAGGCTTGGAATCAGGATTGGGGTCCACTTCCTAAACAACATGTCTTTGAAAACTCTATGAACATTAGATAAATGATGAGGGTTATAGAATAAGGTTCAGATCTTTGGATCATAGAGTTGCTATGAGTGTGCTCAACTTCAAGGCACTTAACAAGAGCAACACAACAACAATGTATGTATGTTTCACCATGTTGGAACTGACTCATAGTTAAACCTACAGTGGGTTTCCAGAGACAGGGAGGAGATTGCCCATCCATCACCCCTGAAGCATATAAATAAAGTAAATAACTATAGAAGTATATTCTACTTCCTGAAATAAATGTGTCTGTGTGTGTCTGTCTGGTGGAAATCCCAAAGGTAGGAGGTTTGAATCCACCAGCTGCTCCATGGGAGAAGGATGGGCAATATCCTCTTGTGTGATTAACCACCTCTGAAAAACCACTGAAGTGTCAGCTATGGGTTGGTTCTGACTCAATGGTACATAACAATTATATATATGTTTAACTCCATTCATACACATATATAATTGTTTTTATACATCATTTAGTTGAGAATGATTCATAGTGACCACATGAACACTATAGTTATCCTATAGTAATAGATATGAACCCTTTTCTATCCTTTGACAACTTAATCATCTCTGACACACTGGAGCCCTTTACTTGTAGACACTATGTCAATCCATTTCATCGATGAGCTTTCTCTGTTTCACTGAGCCTTCACCTTTCCAAGTAAGGAATTACCTCTCCTAGAAACATGCCCGATGTGTGTGAGATGAAGATTCATCATTGTTGTCTCCAAGAAGCTCTCTAGCAGAACTTTTTCTAACACATATTTCTTTATTCTTTTAGTAGTTCACTGATTATTATCTCCAACACCACAATGGAAAGAATAAAAGAAATTGATAATTCTTCTTTATCCTTATTCATTTTACAGCTCCCAGATATTAGCAAGTGATTGATAAGGTCTTGATCTGAATCCAACACACCTTGGCCTTCAAAATAACATCATTGTTCCTCAGAAATTTGGAAAAGTTTATGACAGAAGACTTGCCCAAAGCAATTCATCTGATATTCTGACTGCTAGCACCAAGGGTGTTTATGTGATTCCAAGTAAGAAGAAATGTTTTAGTATTTCAATATTTTATTCATCTATCATGGTGATGCTTTTTAGGCTAGTGGTAAGGATTTTTGTATTCTTTATAAGATGAAATCCATATTGAAAGCTATAATCTTTGATCTTCCCAAGAAAGCATTTCAAGTTCTTCTCACTTTGAAAAAGCAAGGTTTTGTTATCTACAAAATGCAGGTTGTTGATTATATATATGTATATATATATGTTTCTGTGTGTCTGTGTGTGTCCGTGTGTGTAATATGAAGCAGGAATGGCATCCACTTCCTAAACAGTAAGCCTCTGGAAATTCTGAAGTTTAGTAAATAGTGATGGTTGTGGAAAGGCTTCAGGCCTTTTGTTCATGGAGCCACTATGAGTTGTGTTCGATTTGACAGTAATTAACAACAATGTGTGGCATATATATAAAATATATGTGGCATATATATTATATATGTCATATATAGATAATATAAATGTCATATATATGTATAGTGTGTGTGTGTGGTGTGTGGTGTGTGGTGTGTGGTGTGTGTGTGTGTGTGTGTGTGTGTGTGTGTGAGAGAGAGAGAGAGAGATGACATCATGCTTGGAAATTTGGAGAGTTGGTAAGAAAAGAAGAAAGCCCTCAACCAAATAGATTGACAAAATGATTGCTCCAACTGACTTACATCATAAGGATGGGGCAGGATAGGCAGGGTTCAGATCTATTGTTCATAGAGTTGCTATGAGTTGTACTCAATTCAATGGCATCTAACTACAGCAACAATAATATATGTCATATATACAGTCTTTTACTATGGAATATTAGTTTAAAAACCAGATAAATAACTTGTTTTTATTTTCTGAAGGAAAAATTTACTATGTGATTAGTGGTACAATTGTTAGTTTTTCACAAACATTATTACTCACTTAGTTACTTTAATACATCCTGTCATTTTATTCTATTTAACTATATACTGTATGAAAAATGATGAAGTAGAGCAAAGTAGATTTTTTAAATCATCTGTTAACTTATCACTCTTATATATCACTCTTATAGCTATTATTTTTATACTTTTTCAGAGAACATGTTTCTTAGTTTAATAATGCTACATTTACTTTAAAAAATTTCAAACCTCCAAAAAATATGAGGTTTAAGCACAACCTAATTAATACAAAATATCAGACAGTTGGATTTAGTTTTAAATGTCAATATATTTATTCTATATATTATTTTATATAACTTTAAAAACAACAAAATTGTGATTAGAAACATATCTCTTTTGATTACTATTATATGGAATGAATTAGTTACATCTTCAGTATATTACATGTGATATTTGTATAAGATTTAATAACATTATTTAAGTAGGTTGGATACATTTTTGAATAAAATAATAGGCCAATTAAAAATAATAAGTATTCTTATACTCCTTTTAATATCATTTATATTTATGATCATTCTGATACTAGAGCTTGTAAATGCCAAAAATTTGAGTCCTAAATTTAAGACTACACTTGAGAGACAAAAATTCTTCAGAGAAAGTGACCTTAGAAAAGAACCTCAACTACTTGTGTGCTTTTTCCTCCTAGGGTATTTGCTGGTTCCAGAGACATGGCTCCACAATGACCACTCTTGGCACCAGCAGCCAGGAAATTAAAAGATGATTTACATTTGGAAAGCCTGCTGTCAGAGACCTCTCCAAAGTACTTAAGAGTAACAATGTCAATCTGGAGACCTAGTTATGCCTGATACAGGTCATAGTCTTTGCAGCCACTTGCTATGCATCAGAGAGCTGGATAATGATTGTTATTGGTAAGTGCCTTCAAGTCAAAGACAACTCATGACGATCCTATGAAAGAAAGACCCGAACATTTTTATAACTTTCATGGAGGCAAGCTATTTCATAAGTGGTTGTCACTCCTACTTATAAGCTTTTTTTAATCAGGGAGCTCCATCAAACACTGTCCAAGATGGGTAACCATTATTACATTTGACACACCAGTGTCACTGTGTTTAGCATCACAGCAACCATGAATTACCTCCGTACAACAAATGGACAGACTAGTGCTATACCACTTAGAAGAATGTTTGACCAAAACTATTAAAACGAGGTCTGAGCGATGCAGATTAAAATCACCCACCTTTGACTTGGTAGCATAACTTTCTATCCACCAGGGCCAGAGAGCTCTCTCTATGCTGGTGGTGATGCTATTAAGCGCCATAGAGTCATAGATGACTCACAGCGACCCTATGAATAAAAGACTTAAACAATTGTATGACTTTCAACATTTCTCCAAGTTCATAGAGTTTCCAGAGGCAAGCTATTTCAAAAGTAGATGTTACTCTTGCTTCCAAGCTTGTTTTAATTAAGGAGTTCCACCAAACACTGTTCACCATGGAAAACCATTATCGCATTTGATACATCAGTCACAGTGTTTAGCATCATGTGTGTGTGTGTGTGTGTGTGTGTGTGTATACATATATATAATTTGTTCTTTGTGTCGGGTTGCCTGTGACCCTTAGTGACTCTATGTACAGCAGGTCTGAAGTGTGTCCTGTCCTGAGCCAGTCTCACTAATTCTGACGTACCAACTTCCATTGCACCAGTTACTGCATCAGCCATTTCATCTGGGGTCTACCCCTTCTGGCTGTCCTTCCACACTTCAGAGCATGAAACCTTTCTCCAAGGACGAGTCCCACCTGACCATGTGCTCATAGTATATGAGACAGAGTTTAAAAACATGACCTCCAAGGAGAAACTTGGTTTCACCCTCTCTAAGACAGACTTATTTGTGTGCTTCTTTTTGGTGGTCCATAATATGTTCAAGACTCTTCTTCAACACAACAACTTGAAGCTAAAGATAAATTGAATATAACAATGTATAAAATTTATATATTACAATCAAATAGAATGTATTCCAAAGATGTGAGAAGCCTGGGATGAAGTTCTAGCTTAGCATTCAGAAACCAGCAAATTCACTGTATCAGCAATCCAAAGAAAAAGAAGTGTGATTATCATACTACTAGGCATAGAAAAACACTTAGCAAAACTAGTAAACTAGATATGGAGAAGAATCTTCTAAATTTGATTTTTTTAAAAAAAGCATAGCAAAAGTAGGACAAATATCACACTTAATGTTGAGGAAATGAAGTCTGTCCTGCTAAATTAAAGAACAAGACAAGGATGTCTTTCTCACTACTCCTATCTCATCTAGGGTCTTCCTTTCTTGTGCTGTCCCTCCACCCTCCCAAGCATCATTTCCCTCTCCAAGGACTGGTCTCTCTTTGCAACATCTCAAAGTATGTCAGATGAAGCTTTATAATCCTTGCCTCCAAGAAGCAACCTGGTTCTACCCTCTCCAGGATGAACCTGTTTGTTCACCTATCAGCCCATGTTATATTCAATAGTCTTCTCCAACACTATAGCCCAAAGGCATCAATTCTCCTTCTATCATCCCTAATCATTGTCCAGCTTTCTGATGTATAGCAAGTAATTGCAAAGACTATGGCCTATATCAGGGTCACCTTATTCTCTAGACTTTTATCATTGCTCTTCAGTGCTCTGGTGTGGCCTGTGACAGCAGACTTTCCCAATGCAATCTTCTATTTCCTGGCTGTTGGTACCAAGAGTGTTGATTGTGGAGCCAAGTAATCTGAAGTTATTAACAACATCAATCTCTTCACAATCTGTCATGACGCTGTCAATTGGCCCATTGATGAGAATCTTTGTTTTCTTGATGCTGAGCTTCAATCCATATATAAGGCTGCAGTCCTTGACCTTCTGCAGCAACTGCTTACTACTTAAGATTCTCCTCAGTTTCAGCAAGCAAGGTTGTATTATCTGTACAACACAGTTGTTGATGAGTCTTCCTTCAATACTGGTGCCACATTCTTTCTCATAGAGCCCAGTATCATGGATGATTAATTCCACGTATAGATTGAAGAGGTATAGAGATAGGACACATCTCTGGTGTACACCCTTCCTGAATTTGAACCATGCAGTGTTTTCCTGTTCTTTTCTGGTGACTGCCTCCTGGTCCAAGTATAGGTTTTGTATGATAAAGTGTTCTGTTCTTCTCAGAGTTAGCCACAGTTTGTTGTGATCCACCTAATCAAATGCCTTTGCATTCAAACTTTCAAGTTGTAAAACAACCCAGTGGTAGATGG
>NW_006399771.1:22936206-22937376 GCF_000299155.1 Elephantulus edwardii | reverse complement strand
TGGCGAAAATGTATCTAGCATCACTACTTCTGGTAGTTCTCTGTCAATGTTCTGTTCAATTCATTTCTGGATGATCTTTAGCAGGATTTTACTTCCATGTGATATTAGTGATATTGTTCAATAATTTCCACACTCTATTGGATCACCTTTTTTTGGAATGGGAATAAATATTAATCTCTTCCAGTCAGTAGGCCAGGTAATTGTCTTCCAAGTTTCTTGAAACACTGATGAGTACATATATACAGGGCAGCATGTTTGTTGGAATATGTCAATTCATATTCTATCAATTCCTGGGGCTTTTTTTTGGTCAAATCCTTCAGAATAGCCTGAACTTCCTCCTTCATTACTATTGTCTCTTGATCATATGTTGTTTCTTGAAATTTCTTTGTGTCAGCCAATTCTTTTTGGTACAGTGACTGTGTACACTTCTTCCATCTTCTTTTAATGCTTCCTGAATAATTCAATATCATGCCCATAACATCCTTAAACATTGCAACTTATGACTTGAATTTGCTCTTTAGTTCCTTTAGCTTAAGAAATGCCTGAGTTCAACCCTTTTGATTTTCTGACTTCAGCTCCATGTATGTTGTGGTTGTTGTTGTTATGTGCCATCGAGTCATTTGTGACTCATAGTGACCCTATGTACAAGAGCTCTAAACACCGTTATATCCTGTGCCAACCTCGCTGTCTCAAACACATTTATTCCCACCACTCCACTCACAGAATTGATCCACCTCATTGAGGGTCTTCCTCTCCTGCGCCGTCTCTCCACTCTCACAAACATGATGTCCCTCTCCAAGGACTGGACCCTCCTTGCAACATGCCCAAAGTATGTCAGACAAAGCTTCAGAATCTTTGACTTCAGGGAACATTCTGGCTTCACCCTCTCCAAGACAACCCTGTTTGTTCTCCTAGCAATCCATGGTATATTCAACACTCTTCCCAGCAGCATAACTCAAAGGTATCAATTCTCTTTCTATCATCTCTATTCACTGTCCAACGCTCCAATGCATAGCACATAATTCCAAAGACTATAGCCTGGATCAGGAGCACCTTAGTCTCCAGCCTGACGTCGTTGTGCTGACTTTCCCAATGCAGTTAGTCTCCTGATTTCCTGACTGCTATTACCAAGAGGGTTGACTGTGGAGCCAAACAAAGTATAAATTGTTA
>NW_006399771.1:22933719-22934371 GCF_000299155.1 Elephantulus edwardii | reverse complement strand
ATGTCCCTGCAATTTCATCTAATTCACTAATACCTAATATGTCAATATTTACGTGTTTTAATTCTTTCTTAATAATGTGCAGCTTTTCTACATTCATGCTTCTCATATTTCATGTTCCAATCATTAGTTTACGCTTATAACTCTTTCTCCTCTTTGTGTTTCCAAATTTGAGGTATTAGCCTAAGTCACCATATCAGTCTACTCTAAGTGTGCTCTACTGTACATAGGTTTCAAAGGCCTGGTATATTTTAGAAGTGGATATACAGTTCTTCTTTCTAGTCTGTCTTAATTTAGATACTTAGATTTAGAACAATATCCAACAGACAAGCATTTTACCAAGAGGAGCTGATGAAAAATACTTTCCTTACAGAAATAACCAATCATTGACTATCCCCCTCCCCAAGCCTTTCTTTGCTGCTTCCTTTTCCCTGCTGTATCAGCATTCCTTGCTCTCCCTCCTCCCTGTTCCAGCATCTCTCTCTCTCTCCCCCAGCCACTCCTTGATATAATGGTCTAGGGCACAAGTAATTTCTTTGATGTCTTGCACCATGCACTGCTGCTTGTCTCTCATGCTGACGCCCTTATCATGTTTAGGAGGATATAAGTCCAAATCTCATGTACCAGATACAGAGAAAGATTTTTCTTTTTTTTA
>NW_006399771.1:22881082-22933453 GCF_000299155.1 Elephantulus edwardii | reverse complement strand
AACTGGGGAGGAGGATAGAGAAAACAGTGCAACAATGAATGAATGAAAACCCAAAATCTCTGTAAATGTTCACTAAAACTAATAAAATTTAATAATAATTAAAAAAATGCCTTTGCATAGTCAATGTAACACAGATAGACATTCTTCTGGTACTGTCTGCTTTCAGCCAAGATCCATCTAACAATATCTATAATATCTCTAGTATCACATCTCTTCTAAACCCAGCCGGAACATCTGGGAGTTCTCTGTCGATGTGCTGTTCCAATTGTTTTTGGATAATTTTTAGCAGGCTCTTACTTGCATGTGATATTAATGATATTGTTTTATAATTTCTGCACTCTGTTGCGTCACCTTTCTTTGGACTGGGAACAAATATGGATCTTTTCTATTCAGTTGGCCAGGTGGTTGTTCTCCCAATTTCTTGACACAACTTGGTGAGCACATCTAGGACAGTGTCTGTTAGTTGAACTATACCAATTGGTATGCCATCAATTCTTGGGGACTTGTATTTGCCAGTTCTTCAGAAGACCGGAACGTCTTTCTTCATCACCACAGGCTCTTGCTTATATATTGTTTCATGAAATTGTTTTGTGTCAGCCAATTCCTTTTGGTACAGTGACTATATACTCTTTCAATCTTCTTTTAATGGCTTTCTGGATAATTTATTATTCTGCCCGTAGCATCCTTAAGTACTGCAACTCAAGGTTTGAACCTTTTTCTTTAGTTCCTTCAGTTTAAAAAATTCCATTGAATTCAACCCTCTTGGTTTTCTGACTCTAACTCTTGATCATTTCATTATAATACATGTCATACTATGTTGCACTTTGAAATCTTCTATTCAGCTCCTTAACTTGATTTCTTCCCTTTACTTTGGTTTCTCAGTTGTCTAATGCAATATTCAGAGTCTTGACCTACATCCATCTTGATCTTTTCTTCTTCCTCTGCCTTTGTAATAACATTTTGCAAGCCATAAGACAAAAGTATTTATATAGAAATAGTTTTTGTATACAATAGCAATGAGAATTTGAAATTTAGAAATCGATGTCATATGCAATGCCAATAAAAATTGAAAAGATCTTAGATATAAGCCTAGCAAAATATACAAGAACTTACACATATGCAGAAAATGAGAAAATATTGATTTAACACTCAAAAAATATAAAAATAAATAGAGATACACTTTGTGTCATAGTTTAGAACACTCAACGTTGTTAAGATTTTCTCTACAACTTTATTTATAGATTTGGTACAATTCCAATCAGTCTTACCCAGTTCCTTCGTAGATACTAACAAACACATTTTAAAGTTTCTATAGTAAAAAAATGATGTAGAGTTATTGCTATGTGCCATAGAATCAGGATCAAATCACTGCTGTCCCCTCAGTGGGATTTCAAAGGCTGTAAACGTGCATGGAAAGAAATGGTCTATCATTTTCCTGTGGAGCATCTGGTAGATTCAGACTGCCTGCTGTTGGGTTAACAGTACAACTACTTGCCTACGAGGCCACTGACACTCCCTAGAAGTAAAATAGAAAACACAATACTGGAAAATAACAAAGTAGAAATATTTACCTCACACTATATCAGCAATTGCTGTGCAACTATAACAATCAAGATGGCATATTTTAAAATAATGGAAACATGGATCAGTAGAACCTAAGAAAAGAGCCAATACACAGACAAGATCACAGAGAGTTAACTTTTTCTTTACAAAAAAGCCATTGTTCTTCAATGGAGAAATTTAATAAATTCTCAACAACACTGGAACAATAGAATATCTATGTGAAAGGTGGGTGACTTTTAGTTTGCGGCCCTCAGGACAGTCTTTCATTGTTTTTGTTCAGACATTCCTCTAGGTCGTATAGGCCTGGTGAACAAGTTGCCGTCCAGTGGTCACTTGTGGTTGCTGCGAGGCTGAACACTGTGACACGGATGTGTCAAATGCGTTAATGGTTGGCTACCCAATGTGGACTGAGAGTGGGGTGGAGCTCCCCGATTGAACAAGTGTGGAAGGAGGAGTGGCGTCCACTTCCATAATCACTTGCCTGCGGAAACCCTATGTACTTGGAGAGAGGATGAAAGGCACCCAAGCGTCAAGGACTCTCCTTCATAGGGTCACTATGAGTCGCCTGTGACTTGACGGCACTTAATAACAACAAACAACAACAAGTATACAAAATGAACTTAAGCACAGTGCTTAAACTGTCAGAAAAATGAGTACAGAGGAGTCTTAGTGGCACAGTGAGATTCTAAGGAGTTATGCTGCTGGTCCAAGCCTGTGCCTCTCTGGAAATTCAAATCTGGCTGTGGCTCAGAGGTAGAAAGATGTACAATTTTTAATCCTATAGGAATTACAGCCTCCGCAACCTCATATCGGGTCAGTTATTACTCAGTTGCAAGTGTCAGGAATAAGTATTTTTTGAGTGAGTGGCAGAGCGGTAATGCACCATATGTTTTAAATATAACACCTGAGCACAACCCAGGAAAGAAAATAAAGTTAGGCTCTATTAAAATGAAAAACTTCCGTTATATAATTTTTAAGAAGTCAATAAATGAAAATAACATGGTATATCTTTTATGATTCAGTTCGTATAAAAGTCTAGAAAAAGCAAAGCTGCAAGGACTGAAACATTTCAGAAGTTTTTTAACAAATTGCAACATGAGGGAAATTTTTTGTGAACTGAGGGGAATGGATTATGTTTTGATGGGAGTAGCAACTCCTTAGCACTATACATTTGCTAAAAGTCAGACCTGCACACCAAAATGTATACCTTAGTATGCTGATGTGTACCATTGAGTTGGAATTGACTCATAGCTGAATCTCCAGTGTGTTTTCAGAGACGGTAAAACTGCATAGATCAAGGTCCATCCGACATCAGCAGTGACAGCCCTGGTGCCATAGACTTTGCTACTTTCACCATGAATCTCTGGCAGTTCTCCATTGATGCACTCTTCTAGCCTTTTTAAAATAATCTTCAGAAAATTTTAATTTCACATACTTTGGGCATATTGTTAGAAGGGAATAGTCCTTGGGAAAAGGCATCATGCTTGGGAAAGTGGAGGGTAAGGAAAGGAAGGGAAGACCCTCAATGAAATGAATTGACACAGGGACTAGAGCAAAGGGCTCATGATGGTGAGGATAGCACAGGAAAGGATAGGGTTCAGATATTGGTTCAAAGGTCTCTGTGAGTTGTAGTAGACTCCATGGCATCTAACAACAACAACAAACCATACAGGTTTTCTTCAGCAGAACAACTGATGGGTTTGAACTGCATGCCCTTGGGCTGGCAGAGAAACTCCTTAACATTAATCCACCAGAGCTTCCTTAAACCTTATTACAAGTAAATAAAAAAATAGCTTTAAAAAATTTAAAGAGTTAAAAAATTAGCAATACGAAAAAATGAAAGGAAAACTAGAAAGGAAATAATTCATAGGCATCTGTTAATTTATTTCAGTACCTTAAATAAATTACAATGAAGTTTTTTAAAAAGCTTTCAAACTATAGAAAATATTCAAATTGACAATCTTAAGAGTTTTGTTTCCTTTGAACCAAAATTAACAACAATGGGCTTAGATTTGTTTTGTTTCGGTTTTGTTATTTAAATGCACTACATAAGCTTCCTATTTAAAAATAAACAAATATTCCATTTCCTGTTCTCTTTAACAATATGGGAAAATTAATAAAAATTTACGTATTTGTTTCTAAGTTGTACATAGAGATTTCAGAGACCTGCTATTTTGAAAGTGGATGTCCAATCCTTCTTCCTAGTGTATGTCAAACTGAATGTTCAGATCTAGAGAAGTATCCAGCAGATAAGCATTTTACAGAAAAAGTGAAAATAAATCCCTTATTGTGGAATTAACTATTAGTTTCAGTGTTGTCCCTGCCCTTGGCTCAAGAGCCCGGACCCACTTATTTCTTTGCTCCACCATCCATCAGGATACCCCTCCACTTCTACCCACTCCCTTCAACATCTATCTTCCATTGTCTAGCTCTTGATCTGATAGCTTATATCTAAAGTTTCCTTGGCTTCTGTGATTCCAGATTCATCAGCTGCTAACAATTTCTTATGCTGTGATAAGAGTCTACCAAGTGCAGTGGTAATGTGTCCCGTGGAAATGGTGCGTAGAAGTTTCTTCTGGACCTGATTGGCAGCATCAGGATGGATGATGAAGAGATTGAGATTGTTCACAGCTTTAGTTTGCTTGACTCCACAATCAACACACTTGGCACCAGCAGCCAGGAAATTAAAAAACATATTGCCATGGGAAAGTCTGCTGTTAGGAACCTCTCTAAAGTACTCAAGAGCAACAGTGTGTCTCTGGAGACAAAGGTGTGTCTGGTACAGACCATGGTCTTTGCAATCACTTGTTAGGCATCAGAGAGCTGGACAATGACCAAGGATGATAGAAGGCGAATTGATGCTTTTGAGCTTTGGTGTTGGAGAGAGTGCTGAAGGTGCCATGGACTGCCAAGAGAACAAACAGATTCAACCTGGAGAGGGTTAAACCGGGATGCTCCTTGGAGGCAAGGATTCTGAAGCTTCGTCCAACATACTTTGGTCATGTTGTAAGGTCAGACCGGTCCTTGGAGAGGGTCATCATGCTTGGGAGGGTAGAGGGCAGGCGCAGGAGGGGAAGGCCCTCGGGGAGATGGATTGATTCGGTGACTGGGGCAATCGGGATGAGTATGTCAGAGGCAATGAGATTGGCACAGGACAGAGCAGAGTTTAGAGCTGTTGTACATAGGGTTGCTATAAGTTGCAAGCGACTTGACAGCACATAACAACAACAATTTGTTTCTAAAGTATATTCAAGTACAAGGGTCGTGGTCTAGTGAGATAACTATACTTTCCAGTTGTCTAAGTCAGTTTTCTGAGCTCAGTGCTCTATTAGTGATTATGGTAACCAAGGACTTTTGTTCAGATACATACATCATTTGCTTCCAACTACAGCTCTCCCTTCTCGCTGATGCTGTATTCATGGCTAAATAAATCAGAAAAGTTTTCTAGTTTATAATGAATGTGAACATGTCATATATGTCATATGCAATATTCGTAATTCAAATATTTCAACGTATAATAAAATTATACCTTCCACAGGTAGATTATAAAACCTTGCTTGCAGAAAAAGTTCAACAGGGAAGCAAACAACAAATAATGGAGAGTATATGAAGAGATTGGAACTCTTATTCATGGCTGGTGGAAATGTAAAATAGTGCAACCACTATGAAAAGTAGCCTGGCACTCTCTCAAATAGTTGGAAATAGAAATACCTTTAGAAGGTATTCAGAAGCAGTTAATTGCAAGAGAAGAGATTGCCCATCCTTCTCCAGCAGAGCAGCTGGTGGCCTCGAATCACATGCGTTGGGGTTGCAGTGCTTGTATATATCGAGTCAGCTTAATAGGATTCTCTATATAACCAGGAAAACGAAAGATGAGGGGAAAGCACTTATTCTCTCTCTATTTGGAAATAACTCTGAATAAAAGGCTGCATTTTCTTTTTTTTTCTATAATTATATTTTATTAATTTTCATAAACATTTACAGAGATTTTGGGTTTCCATTCATTCATTGTTGCACTGTTCTTTCTACCCTCCTCCCAGTTTGTTCTTGTCCAAATGCCACAGTGCTTGTCAAAGCCAGTTCTGATTAATCTTCTTTGTCAGTGTGTCCTTTGCCATTCCCTATCACTCCTCCCGGAGAGAGACTTCACCCTGAGTCATAAGGTAAAGGGGATGGCGTATTCTCTTAGCTACTTCCTGCTGAAAAGGGACTTTTCAGCAAAAGGCTGCATTTTCGAAACTGCTCTAAGCTTTTTCTAGTCATATCACATAAAGTCAGAAAAAACATGTGTTACTATCCATAGCTGCCACTTCAATGTGAGAAGAATTCCACCTTGAGCTATATTTTATTGCAATTATTTTCAATTACATGATGTAAAACAGAAGACCTTTAAGCCATCATTGCTAACTAAATACAGTAGTTTTAAGTCCATCAGGAAGCTTGTACATTCCGGGGAAACAATACAGGTTTCTCCCGAAAACCAAAAAGCAGAAACTCCTTAACAAATTTTTGGTAAGTCATAACAAGTATAGAAAAGAAGCAATTGCTATTAATTTATATAACAAGTTTCAGTGTTTCCAAGTCTACAAATTACCCTACTAAATCACATTTATAGGCAAAAAGAACACTAACATATAGTGTTCACAAATTTAATTAAAAATTATAGCAACTTGATACGGAAATATCCATGTTGTTTGGTTGTGTACACTGTTTCTTTAATAGCTCACTGCAGAACAAATAATGAATTGTACAAAACAAATGATAAATTCTAATTTCACTTTTCATCTTTATCATAGAAAAATCATCTCCGATGGTGAAAAGATTGAGAATAGTTAACAGTTTTAGTTTGCTCAGCTAAACAGTCAACACTCTTGGTAACAGTAGCCAGGAAATCAAGAAACTAATTGCATTGGGAAAGTCAGCTGTCAGGGACCTCTTAAGAGTACTGAAGAACAACGACGTCAGGCTGGAGACTAAGGTGCACCTGATCCAGGCTATAGTCTTTGCAATTAGATGCTATGCATTAGAGAGTTGGACAGTGAATAGGGATGATAGAAAGAGAATTGATGCCTTTGAGCTGTGGTGCTGGAGAAGAGTGTTGAATATACCATGGACTGCTAGGAGAACAAACAGTTTTGTCCTGGAGAAGGTGAAGCCAGAATGCTCCTTGGAGTCAAAGATTCTGACAGTTCGTCTGACATACTTTGGGCATGTTGCAAGGAGGGACTGGTCCTTGGAGAGGGACATCATGTTTGGTAGAGTGGAGGGGGGGCAAAGGAGAGGAATACCCTCAATGAGATGGATCAATTCTGTGCCTGGAGTGGTGGGAATGAATGTGTTTGAGATGGCTAAGTTGGCAAAGGATAGAACATTTAGGGCTCTTGTACATAGGGTCACTATGAGTCACAAGCGACTCGATGGCACATAACAACAACAACAACAACAATTGCTTTCTATTATTGTAAAAACTGCTTTCATAAAAGTGAAGTGCTGTAAAGTAGGTCATACTCGTATGTGATTTCCAACTGCTTGCAAAGGACTACTATTTTATTCCCATAAAGATAACAAAAAAATGGTCATAAGAAAAGCACAGAAGATTCTCTCATTATAAAAATATTGTGGCTATGCATTCATATATTGCAGTTTTAAAAATTAGAGACTTTCATTGTTTTTTGTTGGTTTATTTTTTTCTTTCTTCACATTAAAGATAATAAATCCCTATTCGCTCTTGGTATGTTAAAAGGTATCTTTTTAAAAAATCAAACCAATTATACTTTTGGCATGTTGCCAAAGTGACCAGTCATACTTGGAAGTGTAGAGGCTCAGAGCAGGAAAAGAAGACCCAGGATGAGATAGATAGTGACTGTGGCAATAGGGTCAGATGCAGCAGCAGTGGTGAGGTTAGCTTAATAGGGCGGGATCGGAACTACTGTTCACAGGGTTGCTATGAGTCTTAGTCAACTTGATGGCACATAACAACCACAACAACACTATAGGACCTTTAAAAAAGGATATTATGTTTTAATAAAAGGATCAATTGAGTAAAAAAGGTGGTGTTGTTCCTGTTATGTGCCATCAACTGTAAATAGTTTTAAATATTTATAGAGTGTTTCAGGCAAGATTTCAATTTGTTTACACAGAGTCACTGTGAAATGGAGTCAGCTCAACAGTACATAACAGTATATTAAAAGAACCATAATACATCACATCATATTTCCTGACTAATATAACAGAAGACATAGTTATGGAATTTCAACTCACCACTTCAAATGATAAGGTAAGATCAAAGAGGTAAGATCATCTAAAGGTAAGATCACAAAGAACTAAAACTATAAGCCAATTGGACTTAACAGACTTATGTAGAAAACTCCACTCAATATCAGAACAATGCACATTTTTCTCTAACACACATGCATCTTTTTTAGACTTGACCACATGCTAGGACACAAAACAATCCTCAACAATTTTCAAAAGGTTGAAACTATGCATTTTCTCTGACAATAAAGATATGAAGTTAAAAATTCAATAACCTTTTTAGATAAAGGTAATAAAAATAAAAGAATAGTAATAGGTCAAATGCCCACCAAGAAAACAAATAATTTGAGATATTGTGATCTATTCACACCCTGCACTTAGAATAACAGTTTCATAAAATATTATGTAACGTGGAAGAGTCTTCCTCCAATCCTGATGCCTCTTTATAAAACCCACCCTCCTGAATGATCTGTTCTGCATATAAATTAAAAAGATACGAAGACAGGACATATCCCTGACTCTTTTTCTGATTTTTAACCATGAAGTGTTTCCTTGCTCTGTTCTGAGGATTACTTCCTAGTCCAGGTATATTGGGGGTAGATGTCTCAGAGTCAGTGAGACTACAGCAGGCTAGAGCAGGCTTCAGAGCTATTGTATGTAGGGTCACTATGAGTAGGAAACAGGCAACTCAATGACAATTAACAACAACAACTACCATCATGAGATAATCTAGAAAGATTATACTGAGTGAAACAATACAATAAAACAAGCACACACTGCATAAGACCATAACTGTGAAAATACGAGGATAACTGATCAAGATATGTATGTTGTTGTTGTTAAGTGTCATCGAGTCACAGGCGACTCATAGTGACCCTATGAAGGAGAGTCTTTGATGCTTGGGTGTCTGTCGTCCTCTCTCCAGGTTCATAGGGTTTCCAGAGGCAAGCTATTACGAAAGTGGATGCCACTCCTCCTTCCACGCTTGTTTTAATTGGGGAGCACCATCCCACTCTCTGTCCGCATTGGGTAACCAGCCATTAGCGCATTTGACACACATCATTGTCACAGAGTTTGGCCTCACAGCAAACACAAGTTACCTCTGTACAGCAACTTGTACACCAGGGCTATATGACCTAGAGGAATGTCTGAACAAAACAATGAAAGACAGGCCCGAGGGCCGCAGATTAAAAGTCACCCACCTTCGGCTTGGTAGCATTACCTTCTGTCCACTGGGCCAGCTGATCTCTCTATGTTGATGTTATTGTTGTTAAGTGCCATCAAGTCGCAAGTGACTCAGAGCGACCCTATGAAGGAGAGTCCTCAATGCTTGGATGTCTCTCATCCTCTCTCCAAGATATGTATAAATACATATAAAAATAAAAAGAGGAAATGAAAGAGCAGGAGAGGCGACAGGGAAAAGGGATAGGGGATATCACAGGGATAGCAGAGATTAGTGGGCTATCTCAACTAACCTCTCTACAGGGGAAGCGAAGGAATAGGAAAGATTCAATGGGGACCTGAAAAGATGGAGGGAATTTAACACAATGTATGCAAATCAATAAAAAAAATTAAAACTCTGTGGCAACTAAAAATTTTAAAAAGTTTTAAAACTTTCTGGTCACAGAAAATTAAAGATAACATTTAAAAATTCTTAGAATATAACAAAAATGAAAATACCTCAAGACCTCTGGAGCACAGCAAAAGTAATACACAGACATAATTCTATAGCAATACATAACTTATTAAAAAGAAGATGCAATGATATTAAAGAAAACAAAGTGAAGAGATAGTAAAGAAAAAGGAAGGGAAGAGAAAAAGGAAACAGGAACTAAAAAATAATTTAAATCTGTGCAGAAAGTAATGATATTGGAAGTAGAAAAGCAATGGGAAGAACCAATACAAATTAAGCCTTTGAAAAGATGAACAAAATAGATAAACAAATGGCTGTATTAACAAAAGGGGCGGATGGACTAGGAAAACAGCCAAATTAAAACATGAAGTGGGACATTCAACTAATACAACAGAGCTAAATATCATAACTGGAAAAAAAATGTATTGATTTGGAAATAGAAATGGTCAATTTCTTAGGATTCCTACCCAAGCTAAAAACAAAAAAACAAAGGAAAAAAACAAACAGAACAAAAAAAAAAAACACTGAGAAAATTTTACCTGACATATTACAGGAGAGATAGAAGGCGACATATTAAAGGAGAGGTAGGAGATGTCAACAATGAAAGACCAGGACCAGATGGCTACACTGGAGAATTATACCAGTATTCAGAAAACTGACACCAATTCTATACATTATCTTCAAAACTCAGAAAAGAGTACTACATGACTCTTTTTATGAAGTCAGTGTAACTCTGATACCTAAACCAGGCAAAGACACTACAAAATTACAGGAAGAAAATTACAGATCATTATCCTGTATGAATATTTGTTGCAGTCATTGTTAGGTACCTTCAAGTAGACTATGACTCATAATGACTCTGTGAACAGTAGATAGAAAACTTGTCTTATCTTTCACCACCCTCACTATCTCATTTATTCAAGAGTTTTTTTTTTTTGGAGCTCTAGTAGCCTAGTGGTAAAGAGTGGTACTCATTACCCAAAGGCATGCAGTTCAAATCCATCAGCTGCTCTGCAGAAGATGGGCAATCTCCTCCAGTGTTACTCATTGCCTCTGAAACCCACTGGAAGGTCAGCTATGAGTTGACTCCAAAATAGATGAAAATTCTATAAGGAAATTCTAACTTATATATTATAATAACATGTTAAAAATAAAAACAAACCACACACCATGATCAGATGTGATTAATACCAGTGTTACAAAAGTGATTCAATATTATTAGATAAATCAATTCAATTCATTACCTAAGTAAAACAGAAGAGAACTATATGGCATATTAATTGATTCAGAGAAACATTTGATACAATTCAACATAATTCCCTGATAAAAATTCTCAGAAAAATTGAAGGGAAATTTCTCTACTCGGAAGTAGGAGTGGCATCTACTTTCTAAACAACATGCCTCTGGAAACTCTCTGAACTCTGAGAAATTATAGTTATAGAGATTATATTTATTCAGGTCTTTTTTTGATGGTGTCACCGCTAGTCGTGCTCAACTCGACGGCAATCCACAACAATTCAAGGAACAGATATAGAACATAGCCAACCTTATATTCAATGAAAAAGATTGAGACCCTTTCCCCTGGAAACAGGATCCACCAAAGATGCTCATCATCACCACTCTTATTTAAAATTTAATTGGAAGTCATAGCCAAAGCAATAAGGGGGAAAGAAAATTATGAGGTATTCAAATTAGAAAAGGAAACATAAATTTGCCATCTGCAAAGGAAGAAAATTGATAAGAACTAATGGTATTTAGCAAACTTGTAAACAGATAACAAAAGGAAGAAAATTGATAAGAACCAATGGTATTTAGCAAACTTGTAAACAGATAACAAAAGGAAGAAAATTGATAAGAACCAATGGTATTTAGCAAACTTGTAAACAGATAACAAAACAACTCAATAGTATTCCTTAAAAAACAAACAAATCTGGGAAAGTCTGCTGTTAGGGACCTCTCCAAAGTACTGAAGAGCAATGGTGTCTCTCTGGAGACTAAGGTGCATCTGATACAGGCCATGGTTCTTTGCTATGACTTGTTATTGCATCAGAGAGTTGGACAATGACTAAGAAGGATAGAAGGAGAATTGATGCTTTTGAGCTGTGGTGCTGGAGAAGAGTATTGAGGTACCATGGACTGCTAGGAAAATAAACAGATTCATCCTGGAAAGGGTTAAACTGGGCGGCTCCCTGGAGGCAAGGATTCTGGGGCTTCGTCTAACGTACTTTGGACATGTTGTAAGGAGAGACCGGTCCGTGGAGAGGGACATCATGCTTGATACGGTGGAGGGACAGTGAAGGAGGAGAAGGCGCTCTATGAGGTGGATTGATTCAGTGACTGGGGTAATCGGGATGGGTGTATCGGAGACAGTGCGATTGGCACAGGACAGAGCAGAGTTTAAGGCTATTGTACACAGGGTCGTTATGAGTCTCAAGTAATTCGATGGCACATAACAACAACAACAACAACATCCTAACAATGATAATTTGCTGTCAGTGATAAAATAGCACCCAAACATGTAAAATTTGTTCATATACACTATTCTTCAAATCTGCCCACCATTACTGTCATGCTTATTGATTTGTAAGTTGAACAAATAATCAAGATACTAGAGTCTACAAAAAAGAATGTGGCCTCAGAATTGAAGAAAGGCTAATTAACAATGCAAAATATGCAGATGATACAAACTTGCTTGCAGAAAATTAAGAGTTGAAGATTATACAAGATTTGCATTTTTGTGACTGAAATATTTCACTCACCATAATTTCTTCCAGACTCATTCATGTTGTGTAGTGTTTTACAAGTTGTTTTTCAGTGCTACATAGTATTCCATTGTGTGAATGTACAATAATTTCTCTACCCATTTGATTGGTGATGGGAACTTGATCTGCTTCATCTCTCTGCTATTGTGAATAATGCATCAATAAATATTCATTCATCTGTTTGTGCCATAGTTTTTATTTCTTTGGGGTATTTTCCCAGTAATGTGATAGCTGAGTCAAATGGTATTTCCATTTCCAACTTTTTGAGGAAGTTCCAGACTGTCTTCCATAGTAGTTGTGCCATTTTATATTCCCAGCAGTATTAAACAAGGATTCTGAGCTCTCCACATAGTCACTAGCACTTATTGTTGGACTTTGCAATTTTTGCTGGAGTTAGATGATATCTCACTGTTATTTGGACTATTGTAGTAATAGGATATGTCCAGGTGGCAGAGGAGAGTGGGAAAATCATGAATAATTAGTGAACAGTGCACTGAAAGGGGTTAAAGGAAGAACAACCTGAAAGTAGATAATTAGAAATTTGGTGTATGATAATTTATAGTGTAGAACCATACAAGCATTACACAGAAAATTTTGGTAGGAGAGGGGAGAAAACTTTGCAGGAATGAATGGATGGAAACCAATCTTTTTTGTGAATATTCACTAAAATAAAAAATAAAAAGACTGAAACACTTATTGATGAAGCTGCAACTTCAATATGAATTGCACTTCACATAAAGAAAACAAATTTTTTCCTAATTTAGCCAATAAAACACAGTAAAAAAACACAGGAAAGATTGAAGTTGTCCAGAAATTAATTTTAATTGTATCTGCACTTAACACCTGCAACAGTAGTCAAGAAATCAAATAACTTCCTCAAAAAGCTGAATGTAGAAATTCAATGTGACCCAACTTTTCCACTGCTTGGAATAGATACTGAGAAAATGAGAACTGAGCACAAATAGAGATTTTCACACGATGTTTATAGCACTATTAGTCACAATCACAAGAACATGGAAACAGTCCCAAATGTCCAACTACAATCAAATAGACTGAGAAATTATGGTACATTCACATGATGGAATACTACACAACATGCAGGAACAATGATTTTGTAAATCACTACCTAACTGGGGAGGGACTGGAGAGCATTATGCTAAGTGAACTCAGTGCTATAAGGACAAATTTTATATAAGACCATTACTTTAGAAATAGAAAGATAACTTGTAAAATGTTCATGAGACTCAAGTGGCACAGGGTAGGGGTGAGGATAGGCAGGAGGGTAATCATAGGGCCACACAATTTGATGGGTAGAAGGAGGGGTGGGTGAAGGAAATGGGCAGGATCTGGTGTGAAAACCAAACTATACTAAATTTGTGACTAAACAAATATAAGTTAAAATTTTATATAAAAAAGAATTTAAATGGCATTATATTGAAGAAATCTGCTGCAAAATACCTCTTTTTCAGTGCTGAAGAGCAAGGTGGCTACTTTGACTAAATTGTCTGACCTAAGCCATGTTATTGTTATGAGTATCAAATTGGAATCAACTCATAGCTGGCCTTTCAGTGTGTTTACAGAGTCAGTAAATTGCACAAGAGGAGATAGCTTTTCTTTCTCTCGGAGCCATATACCTTTGGGTTGGCAACATAGTTCTTTAATTACTAGCCAGCCCGAAGTCTTTGACACAAAACATTATTTTCAATTAACTCATGTGTATGCTGAACAATGAATAAAGACAAAATAAAAATGATACCTTTGAAGTATCATGTTTGCAAATATGTGAAACCTGTACTTAGACCAAGAAAAAGTAGCCAGAACAGAGCAAGGAAACACTGCATGGTTCAGGATCAGAAAAGGTGTGTGTTAGGGATGTATCCCTGCTCCATACCTTTACAATCTATATGCAGAACAGATCATTCAGGAGGTTGGACTTACGAGGAGGAATGTAGCATTAGGATTGGAGGAAGACTCAACAATCTGCAGAGGACACAGCCTTGCTTGTGGAAACTTAAGTGGATATGAGGCATTTGCTGTAGAAGGTAAGGACTGTAGTTTTTGATATGAATTGAAGCTGAACAACAAGAAAACAAAGGTTCTCACCAGTGGGCCATTTGGCTGCTTTGTTATGGGTGGATATTAAGATTTTATTATTTTTTTAATAACTAAAGCTTGCTGGTTTCCACAATCAACACTCTTGCACCAGTGGTCAGGAAATCAGAAGATGAGTTGCACTGGGAAAGTCTGCTCCCAGGGACCTCTCTAGAGAACAGAAGAATAACATCAGTCTAGAGACTAAGTTGTGCCTTATCCAGACTTCACAATTACTTGCTATGCATCAGAGAGATGGACAATGACTAAGTATGATAGGAGAAACATCGATGTTTTTGGTGCTGGAGAAGAGTATTGAACATATCATGACTGTCAAGAGAAAAAACAGGTGTGCCCTGGAGAAGGTGAAACCAAGCTGCTCAGTAGAGGCAAGAATTTTGAAGCTTCATCTCACATGATTTGGGAATGTGGTCAGGAGAGACCAGTCCTTGGAGAAGGGTATTATGCTTGACAGGGTGGAGGACAACAGAGCACTGATAATTGTTCTGGGATTCCCATTCTTCTCAATGCTAGCCATAATTTGTTAAAATCCACACAGTCGAATGTCTTTGCCTATGTACTGTTCTACCTATTTTTTTAATGATCTTCAGTAGTATTTTGCTTGCATCTGATGTTAATAAAATTTTCTGTTAATTTTGCTTATGAGGAACTTATACCTAGACCAAGAGGATGTTGTGCAAGCAGAGAAAGGAAGAACTATTTTTTTATGTGTTGTTGAGTCAGTTCTGACACATGGCAACTCTACATACAACAGCACTGAACCCTGCTCTATCCAGAGCCAACATCATTGTCTCTGAAATACATGTCCCTATTACCGCAGTTACTGAGCCAATCCATTCTATCCAGAGTCTTTCTCTATTGCACTGTCCCTCCACCCTTCCAAGCATGTTGTCCCTCTCCAAGGACTGGTTGGTCCTTGTAACATGCCCAAAGTATATCAGACAAAGTTCAAAATCCTTTCTTTCAAGGAACAGCCTTGGAAGCACTACATGATCTAAAATTGAAAAAGGTGTGAATCAGGGTTATATTCTCTCTTCATACCCATTTATTCTGTATGCTAAACAAAGTAGTCAAGAAACTGGACTCTGTGAAAAAGAATGTGACATCAGGATCAGAGGAAGGTTCATCAATAACCTGCATATAATGTAGATGATGCAACTTTGCTGAAAATGAGGAGGTCTTGAAACACTTGCAGCAGAAGACTAAAGAATGCAGCCTTCAAATGGATTGAAACTTAATGTTAAGAAAACAAAAATTATTATCAATGGAATGATAGGCAACATCATACTAGATGGAGAAAAGATTAAAGTGATCAATTATTTAATTTTACTTGGATCCACAATTAATGTCTTTGGTACCAGCAGTCAGGATATTAGGAAACATTGTACTTGGAAAATCTGCAGTCAAGGACAGCTTCAAATTATTGAGGATCAATGATGTCAATGTGAGAACAAAGATGTACCTGATTCAGGCCATGGTGTTTTTAATCACTTGCTACACTGCTGAGTGGTAACACAGGGAATGTTATGTCTGACTTCTACCCACTTTATATAGCAGAACTGAAAACATCAATAATATCCATAGTTCTATACAAATAGCTACATGATCAGACATGATAAAGCTGTGTACAATCTCAATCTCTTCACCATCCATCCTGACGCTGCCAATTGGTCCAGTGGTGAGAATCTTTGTCTTTTTGACATTGAGCCTCAGTCCATACTGAAGGCCGCAGTCCTTGACCCTCTGCAGGAAGTGCATGAGGTCCTCTTCAGTTTCAGCAAGCAGGGTTCCCACCTGAATTTCAAAACCATCTTACGAACAGGTTTGAGGCTTTGAACACTAATGAACGAAGGCCAGATGAGCTGTGTGAGGATATAAAAAATATTACACATTAAGAATGCAAAAGGTCATTACAGAGACAGAAGAGGAAGAAAATACCAGGACGGATGTCAGACAAAACTCTGAATATTGTACTAGAGCACCCAGAAGCCAAAACAAAAGGAAGAGATTAAGAAATTAAGGAGCTGAACAGAAGATTACAAACAGCAACTCAAAAAGACTAAGTAAGGTATTATATTAATGAAATGTACAACGAGCTGGAACAGAAAATAAAAAGGGACGGACTTACTCAGCAATTCTTAAGCTGAAAGAACTGAAGAATAAATTCAAGCCTCAAGTGGCAGTACTTAAGTATGCTTTGTCAGAATATTAAATGATCCAGGAAGCATTAAAAGAAGATGGAAGGGGTATACAGAGTCACTGTACAAAAAGGAATTGCCTGAAACAGAAGAATTTCATGAAACAATGTATGAGCAAGAGCCTTTGGTGATCAAGGAAAAAGTTCAAGTTCCTCAGAAAGAAATGGCAAAAAAAACCAAGACCCCAAGAATTGAGGTTATACCAACTGAAATATTTCAAAAAATAGACATCCTGCATGGGCTCACCAAGTTGTGCCAAGAAATCTGGACGACAACCACCTGGTCAACTGGCTGGAAGAGATCGATATTTGTTCCCATTCCAAAGAAAGGTGACCTCACAGGGTGCAGAAATTATCAAACAATGTCATTAATGTCACATGCAAGCAAGATTCTGCTGAAAATGATCGAAAAAAGACTGGAACAGCATCTCAACAGAGAATGGCCAGATGTGAAGACTAGGTTTAGAAGAGGTTTTGGTACTAGGTATATTAAATGTTAGATGGATCTTGACTAAAAGCAGAGAGTACCAGAAATGTCTATCTTAAGATTCAGTGATTATGCAAAGGTGTTTGACTGAGGGGATTACAACAAACTGTGACTAACTCTATGAAGAATGGGAATGCCAGAATGCTTGATCATGCAAAGTGAAAACTATTCTTAGATGAGAAGGCAGTCATAAGTTTAGAGCAAGGAAACAGTGCATGGTTCAAAATCGGGAAGAGTGTATACCCCAGATTTGTCTCCATATCTTTTCAATCTATATGCAGAACAGATCATCTGTAAGGCTGGACTCTATGAGGAGGAACGTGGCATCAGAATTGGAGGAAGACAACCTGTATTATGCAGATAACACAATTTTGCTTGCTGAAACTAAGGAGGACTTGAAGTGCTTGATGCAAAAAATCTAGGACTGCACCCTTAAATATAGATTAAAGCTCAATCAAGAAAACAAAGATTTTTACTACTGGGACACCATGATAGACAGTGATGGACTGAGATTGATAACAGCTTCAGTTTGCTGGCCTCCACAACCAATGTTCTTGGTATGAGAAGCCATGAAGTTAGAAGACAAATTGGAAGTCTGTTGTCAGGGACCTCTTCAGAGTGCTGAACACCAGTGAGACAGGTCTGGAGACAAAGGTGTATCTGCTTCAGGCCATAGTTTTCACAATTACTTGCTATGTGTCAGAAAGTTGGACAATGACTAGGGATGATAGAAGGAGAATTGATGCCTTTGAGCTGTGGTTCTAGAGAAGAATATTGAACATATATACCATGGACTAGTAGAAGAACAAACTGGTTTGTCCTGGAGAGGATAAAACCAGGCTGCTTCTTGGAGGCAAGTGTTCTGAAACTGTCTGACATAATTTGGACATGTTGCAAGGAGTGACGAGTCCTTGTAGAGGGACGTCATACTTGGAAGGGTGGAGGGGACACTGCAAGAGAGGAAGACCCTCAATGAGATGGATTGATTCAGTGGCTGGAGTAATGGTGGTTGATATGTCAGAGACAATAAGGTTGGAACAGGACAGAGAAAGATTCAGATCTGTTGTACATAGGGTCACTATGAGTTGCAAATGACTCAATGACACGTAACAACAACAACCACAACACCTTCTCAGAGCTCCTTGGGAATATCTGTATTTACCCTCTCATTGCTGTTTATTCAATCCTGACACATAAGGATCCGGCATCATATGTGTAAAGACATAAATCTCGATGGAAGGAGATCTTTCTCCTGCAGTGCTGCTTGTGCATTCAAGGCACTGAAGACACATGGCCTTTTAGTAACCAATTTACTAAGCCATGAACTATATCACTAGGGCTCCTAACCTCTTTGTTTTTATTAGGTCCTACCAAGTTGAGTACTTCTCATAGTGACCCTATGAACAACAGATATGAACCCAGTCCTATCCTGTCCCAGCCTCACAATCTCTAACACACTTGAGTCTATTGCTGCAGCTTCTGGGTCTATCCTCCTGGTTGAGGGCCTTCCTATATTTTTTCCTCCCTGCACCTTCTCAAGCATAATATCTCCCTCCAACGAATACCCTCTCCTAGCAACATGCCCAATCTATGTGAGTCGAAGCTCTATCTTTGCCTCCAAGGAGCAATCTGGCTGCACCCTCTCTAAGACATAAGTGTTTCTTCTGTTGGCAGTCTATGAGATATTCAGTATTCTTCTCCAAGACTAAAACTTAAAAGTGACAATTCTTCTTCTATCCTCTTTATTCGTTGTCCAGCTCTCAGTAGAATAAGAAGTGATTGAAAAGACCACGGCCTGAAGAAGGCACACGTTAGTCCTCAAACTAACATCATTGCTGCTCTATAATTTGGAGTAGTCCCTGACTGCAGTGCAATATGTCTCCTGATCCCTTGATAGTTGGTACCAAGTTCATTGTTTGAGGATCCAAGTAAGATCAAGTAATTGACAGGGTTAATAGGGTCGCTATGAGTCATCTACGACTTGATGCCACCTAACAACAATAACAACAATGACAAAGAGAGACCTACGTTGGCCTAGTGGACAGATGGTTATACTGCCAAGCCCAACGTGGTACAGCACTGGTCTGTGCATTGCAGAGGTAACTCACGGTTGCTGTGATGCTGAATACTGTGACACCGATTTGCCAAAACTCATGGAGGACAGTGTTTGTTGGAGCTTCCCTATTAAAACAAGCCTGGAAGCAGGAGTGGCATCCACTTCCAAAATAGCTTGCCTCCGGAAACTCTATGAACAGTGCTCAAGCAATTCATTCATAGGGTTGCCATGAGTTGTCTACTACTCAACGGCACCTAACAACAATATAGAAAAGTATATAAATGCTGATAATTATATATTTAAATATGTTTTACACACCATAAATATGAATTTATATATTTTTATTGAAAAAATATATATGACACAAATATGAATGAGTGTTCCTCTGTCTTAACCAAACACATTGCAAAATTAATACTCGGGGTTTGTTGGTAGACTTAGGATTACATTTTAATGGCACAATTTGGTAAGTTAGCTTAATTAATTAAAAATATTATAATTTGCATTCTAATGAAATGACTGGAATGCAATGAAATAAAAGCCTTCCAAGACACAGTATAGGACTCTACTCACAGAAGCAAAACAGTATAAAAGAATCCAAATCTCATAAGAGAAGAAACAAGTCTAAAAGAACCACAAGCTTACCCATCCTAGGATCAGGAGCATTAGATGCTTTCTGGCTCCTCCCACTAATTTTTGTGACCAGAAATAGAATAATTAGTCCCAGTTGGACTGAGAAAAATCATGAAGCAGAAATGGGGGGGAGACCAAAACCAAAAACACTAGAACAGTAGAGATCAAATGCCATCACCTTGAGATTATTACTCAGAAACGTTCTTTAAACCTAGAACTAAGCTTGTTCCATGAGAAAACCACTTAGCAAAAAAGCAAAGTAATGAAATATATTATTAATAGAGTAGGAAGCACTGACATCCTAGTGGTATGGAACTGTAAAAACAATAATCCAAAGGCACATGCTTCAAATTCACCATCTACTATGTGGGAGAAAGTGGACAATCTCTTCTCACGCAATTTTCAGCCTCTGAAAACCTGCTAGAAGTTCAGTTATGAGTAGGTTACAACTCCATGGAAAGTAACAACAAAGCAACTCATAAAATCAGTTCTCTACATACAAATCATCACAATGAGATAATGAGAAAGATTTTTCAACAAGATGAATTGGCCCAGTGGCCAAAAACAATGAACTTAAGGTCCACAGCAATTATGAGCGCAACACAGGTTCAAGGTAGTGGTTGGTTTGTTTTTCTTTGTGTATTTTGTTTTTAATATTTTATTTTATTATTTTGTGCGTGTGTGTATGTATGGTCAAATTGAATCTGACTGGTACAGGAGAAGATTGCCCCTCCTTCTTCAGCAGAGCATCTGGTGGATTTGAACCAAGATTCTGCTGAAATTAATCCAAAAATGATTGGAGCCAAATGCCCACAGAGAACTGCCAGATGTGCAGGTTGGATTTAGAAGAGGTTGTGGTACTAGGGATATTATGGCTAATGTTAGATGGATTTTGGCAGAAAGCAGAGAGTACCAGCGGAATGTCTTTCTGTGCTTCATTGATTATGCAAAGACTTTTGACTGTGTGGATCACAACAAGCTATGGCTGACTCTGAGAAGAATGGGAATTGCAGAACATTTGATTGTGCTTATGCAAAACCTATACTGGGACCAAGAGGCAGCATCAGAACAGACTGCCTGGTTCAAAATTAAGAAGGAGGTCTATCAGGGATGTATTTTGTCTCCATTCCTTTTCAATCTGCATGCAGAACAGATCATCTGAGATGCTGGGTTGTAAGAGGAGGAATGTGGCACCAGGACTGGTAGACGAGTCATCAGCAACCTGTGTTATACAGATGACACAACTCTGCTTGCTGAAACTGAGGAGGACCTGAAGTGCTTGCTGCAGAAGAAGGTCAAGGACTGCAGCCTTCAATACAGATTGAAGCTCAACATCAAGAAGACAAAGATTCTCACCACTGGGCCAATTGGCAGCATCATTATGGATGGTGAAGAGATGGAAATAGGTAACAGTTTTAGTTAGCTTGGCTCCACCATCAACACTTGGTACCAGAAGCCAGGAAATCAAGAGACTAATTGCATTGGGAAAGTCGGCTGTGAGGGACCTCTCAAGAGTACTGAAGAGCAATGACATCAGGCTGGAGACTAAGGTGTGCCAGATTCAGATTATAGTCTTCGCAATTATGTGCTATGCAATGGAGAATTGGACAGTGAGTAGGGATGATAGAAAGAGAATTAATGCCTTTGAGCTGTGGTGCTAGGGAAGAGTGTTGAACATACCATGTACTGCTAGGAGAACAAACAGGTTTGCCGTGGAGCGGGTAAAACTGGAATGCTCCTTGGAGTCAAGGATTTTGAAGCTTTGTCTGACATATTTTGGGCATGTTTTAAGGAGGGACTGGTCCTTGGAGAGGGACATCATGTTTGGGAGAGTAGAGGGATGGCTCAGGAGAGGAAGACCCTCGATGAGATGGATCAATTCTGTGATTGGGGTGGTGGGAATGAGTGTGTTGTAGACAGCGAGGTTGGCACAGGATAGAGCAGCTTTTAGGGCTCTTGTACATAGTGTCTCTATGAGTCACAAGCGACTCAACGGCACTTAACAACCACCACCACCTCTGGGATTGCAGTGCAGCCTCTTGCCTCTAGGCCACCAGAGCTCCATTCAGGTAGTGTTTTGCTCTATTGTGTGTAGAGCCGTTATGAGTCATATCTGGATCACTGGCATATAACTAACAACTTTATGAGATCAAAAGGTAAAGAATTTTCAAAAACAAAGATTAGAATAAGAGATCAGGGAAAATAGATAACTAGAAATGGAATATATAGACCACCAAATAAATATTGACAAATAAGGGTAAATATGTTAAATGCTTAATGTGGACTGGGAATAAAATGTAAAGCTAAAAATTTGCTGTGTAAACATTCACCAAAAACTCAACTAAAAATCAGTAGCAGAAAATGTTAACAACTTAGAACAAAAAACCTGGAAAATTATTCTATCAGAACATTAATGAACAATTCTCTAGTAAGAACACTAATGCTAAAAGCTTATTTATAGTTCAAAAGGGAACTGAACCAAGCCTGTCTAAACAGTAAAAGTGCTATTTCTGAGAAACAAGTGTAGAGAATTTTTTTTCAGTGTTGAGAAAAAAAATATTTATAGAAGCAGAATTAAAACGCTTGAATTTTGACTGTAAGATAAAATGCTTCTAAATAATATTATAATAATACTTGAAAATAAAAGGGAAGTCTGTAACACTTGATTGTGCTTATGCAAAACCTGTATACAGACAAAGAAGCAGTCATTAGAACAGTGAATTCTATCTTCTCTGAAACTAAGAATAATGTACATCAGGCTTGTAATCTTTGACTGTTTTTGTTGTTGTTGTGTACATAGAGTTGTAACTGATCCATAGCTGACCCTCCAGTGAATTTTTAGAGGCAATTAATCAGCTAATCGCACAAGAGGAGATAGCCCATCCTTCTCCTGAAGAGCAGCTGGTGGCCTCAAACCATGTGTCTTTGGGGTTGCAGCACAGCTTCTTGCCACTAGACCACCAGAGCTTCATAGATAGATAGATAGATAGATAGATAGATAGATAGATATAGACATACCTACACATATACATATATACACACATATACATATATGTGTATATATATTCAATATATTCAATATATATATTCAATCTTAATTTTGAGCACAAAATAAAAAACAAAACAAAAGAAAACAAAAAACAAAAAACAAAACCCCAAACTAGACTATGCGGTATGGTATCACAATTTAAACATACTTCTAACAACCTGTGGTATGCTGATGACAAAACCTTGCCCTCTAAAAATGAAAAGGACTTGAAGTACCTATTGACTGAAGTGTTGTTAGAAGTTGAGTTTTTCTAACAATTATGTTGCCCCTCCCTGGTCTCCAGCTACCTTAACTTCAGACACATGATCTTGCAAATCATCAACAGCTGTGGGACTAGGATACTAGAGAAAGTGCCTCCCATACTTGGCAACAAGACTTGAGGGAGACTGGAGTAAAATCCTCGTGGGAGTGAGACCCCAGCTGCAAGACCCTGGTGATGTTTTTGGAGATACTTTGCCATTGGTATGGAGAAACTGTGGCAAGGTGTAACCAGAGGAACCGTAAGATAAAGGCCACAGTTAAAGATTTTGCTGTTCTTGCTGGATGACAGAGGAAAAGCTGACTACTTAACTGAAACCTGAGCCTAGACAAATTGATAAACTGTTATGGGACTGTTAGACTAAAATTTGAACTTCTATTGAGTGATACTCTTTGCCTCCCCCACTCTCCAACTTATTTTTTCATAAATAATACTTTTAATATCACTGCTCTGTGTAAGGTCTATGAGTCAACAACAAAGATCAGATACAAATGGCTGGTAGGAAAAGGTGCACAAGCATGTGGGGTGCTGTATCTGATTAAGTAGAAATAAATTTTCTGCTATGGGTACAATTGATTGGGACAGTTCTCCTATATGAAATAGTTAGATGTCATACTTGGCCACTACCTCTCAAATGTTGGATCAGCTCTTTAAACACTGATGTAATTCAAGGATTGCAGCCTTCAGTATGGATTACTCCTCACAGAAAAAAAAATATTCTCAAAATTGGAGGAAAAAATTGATATTGTCATGCAATTAATTATACCTGGAACCACAATCAATGTTCATAGAAGTAGCAATCAAGAAATAAAAATAAATATGTGTATAATTTGCTTCAAAAAATATCTTTTATAAGTATTATAAAGTAAAGATCTCACATTGAGGACCGTGTTCTGCATGTCTCAAGCCATACCATTCTCAATTGCCTCATATACATGCAAAGCTGAATTAAAGTAAGGAAGCCTGAAGAATTGATGTCATTGGATTGTGGTGATGGCAATGTTTATTGGCTATTCTGTGAACTGTGAGAAGAATAAACAAATATATCCTAGAAGAAAACCAGCCAAATGCCCCTTAGAAACTATAATTGTTGTTGTTAAGTGCCATTGACTTGACTATGACTTATCAAGACCCTATGAACAATGGATCTGGTCCTTGTCCTGTGCTTGCCATTCTCATAATCTCTGATACACTTGAGCCCATTGATACAATCACTGTGTCAATCCATCTTGCTGAAGTTTTTCCTCTCTTTCACTGACCCTCAAGCTCTCCAAGCATGATGTCTTTTTCCACAGACTGGCCTTTTGTAAAACCATGCCCAAAGTGTGTGAAATGAAGTTTTGCTGTTCTTGCCTCTAAAGGAGCATTCTGGTTGCACTTTCTCCAAGACGTATTTGTTTAGACTTTTGGCAGTCTACAGAATATTCAATACTCTTACCAAAATCAAAACTCAAAGGCATCAACTCTTTCTCTGTAATTTTATTCATTGTCCAAATTTCAGATGCATAGCAAGTAATTGAAAATGCCAAGCTAACGTCCTTTGTCGTTAGCACTCTAGAGAGGTCCTAGACAATAGACTTTCCCAGTAGAGTATGCCTTTTGGTTTCTTGACTGCTGCTATGAAAGATAATGATTATGGATCTAAGGAAGATTAAATAATTGACAACCTCAAGTTTTTCTCTACCTATCATGTTGCCTATTGGTCCAGTGGTGAAGATTTTTATTTCTTGATGCTGAGTTGTAATCCATATTTAAAGACGTAGTCTAGAACCTATTATCCAGCAAATGTTTTCATTCCTTTTCAGTTTGAGGAAGCAATTTTGTATCATCTTCATAATACAACTTGTTGATGAATCTTCTTCTGATACTAATGCCATATTCTTTTTTGTAAAGTCTAGCTTCTCAAATCATTTTCTCAATATTCATGTTGAATAGGCGTGGAGAAAGAACACTGATGAAACCTTTCTTGATTTTAAACCATATATTGTTGCTGATGTTAGATGGATCTTGGCTGAAAGCAGAGAATACCAGAAGAATGTCTATCTGTGTTTCATTGATTATGCAAAGGCATTTGACTGTGTGGATCATAACAAACTGTGGCTGACTCTGAGAAGAATGGGAATCCCAGAACATTTAATTGTGCTAATACGAAACCTATACTTGGACCAAGAGGCAGTAGTCAGAACAGAGCAGGGTAACACTGCATGGTTCAAAATAGGGAAGGGCGTACGCCAGGGATGCATCCTGTCTCCATACCTTTTCAACATGTATGCAGAGCAGATTATCCGAGAGGCTGGGCTCTATGAGGAGAATTGTGGCCTCAGGATTGGTGGAAGGTCTATTAACAATCTCCGTTATGCAAATGACACAACCCTGCTTGCTGAAACTGAGGAGGACCTCATGCACTTGCTGCGAAGGGTCAAGGACTGCAGCCTTCAGTATGGACTAAGGCTCAATGTCAAGAAGACAAAGATTCTCGCCACTGGACCAATTGGCAGCATCAAGATGGATGATGAAGAGATTGGGAGTGTTCACAGCTTCAGTTTCCTCGGCTCCACAGTCAACACTCTTGGCACCAGCAGTCAGGAAATCAAAAAGCGTATCGCGACGGGAAAGTCTGCTGTTAGGGACCTCTCTAAGGTACTCAGGAGCAACAGTGTCTCTCTCGAGACTAAGGTGCGCCTTATACAGGCCATGGTATTTGCAATCGCTTGTTATGCATCAGAGAGTTGGACAATGACTAGGAAGGACAGAAGGAGAGTGGATGCTTTTGAGCTGTGGTGCTGGAGAAGGGTACTGAATGTACCCTGGACTGCCAGCAAAACAAACAGATTTATCTTGGAGAGGATTAAACCTACTCCTGGGAGGCAAGGATTCTGGGGCTTCGTCTGACATACTTTGGACATGTTGCCAGGAGGGATGGGTCCTTGGAGAGGGACATCATGGTTGGGAGGGTGGAGGGACAGCGCAGGAGGGGAAGACCCTTTATGAGATGGATTGATTCGGTGACTGGGGTAATCGGAATGGGTGTGTCAGAGGCAGTGCAGTTGGCGCAGGATAGAGCAGGGTTTAGGGCTGTTGTGTATAGGGTCGCTATGAGTCGGAAACGACTCGACGGCACATAACAACAACAACAAACCTTGTTTTGTTCAAACCACATGAGCATGACTAAGTGTTCTGGGACTCCTATTCTTTACAACGTTAGCCATAATCTATTGTGATCTACACAGTTAAATACCCTTGCATACTCAATAAATTGGAAGCAGGAGTGGCATCCACTTCCTAAATAACATGACTCTGGAAACTATGAATTTGATAAATGTTGATAGTTGTAGAGAGGCTTCAAGCCTTCTGTTCAGAGGATTGCTTGACTCAAAGACAATCAACAACAACAAGAACAACAGTCAATAAAACACAAATATACATTCTTATGGTATTCTCTTATTTCAGCCAAGATCAATTTGACATGAGCAAAGATATCTCACGTGACTTGGCATCTTCTAAATCCAGCTTGAAGTTTTGACAGTTCTCAGTCAATGTACTGTTCTGGCCATCATTGGATAATTTTAAGCAATCTTTAAATCATCTATTAATGATATTGTTCAATAATTTTCACATCTCTGTTTTTGAGAATGGAAATAAATATGGACCTTTTCTTGTCAGTTGGCTAAGTAGCTAGCTATCTTGCAATATTTTTTACTTAGACTTGTGACCATATCCAGTGCTACATCTTTTTGTTGAAATATGTCAATTGGTATCCCATCAATTCCTGAGGTCTTAATTTTTTGCCAGTGCCTTCAAGGCAGATTGAATTTCTTCCTTCACTACTATTGGGTCTTAGTAATATGCTATTTCCTAAAATGTTCTGTGCTAGCCAGCTTTTTTGTTTTGTTTTATTTGTTTGTTTGTTTTTGTTATAGTGACTCTGTGTATTCATCCAACTTTTTTTGGTGTTCCTTGCATCACTCAAGATTTTACTTATAGCATTCTTTAGTATTAAATTAGAATCCTCAATTTGTTCTTCCATACTTTCAGCTTGAAAAATGCCACCTGAATGACAATGTTGTGAGTAACAGGAAACTATCTATATCCATATACATATAAGGAAGAATCATCAATAAAACTATTATTTAAAAAAAACCCAAAACACCAGCAACTAAAGCCAAAGATTTGGAATCACAGACTTCTACCAACTTTTGTAGTCTGAAATTGATCAAGCATGCAATCAAGGTTTATTAATAATAATGGATGACCAGAATGCCAAAAATCAGAAAGAATGGGGAAGACTGGTGATCAGAAATGGTGTACTTATTTACAAAAGTGAGGCTGAAGAATGAATAACTGAATTTTGTACAACCAATGAACTATTCATTGAAAACAACACACACACACACACACACACACGGTGATCTGACACATGGTCCTCATCTGATGGACTACACAGGAATGCACTGAATAAATCTTTTGACAGAATCATTGGAGAAGTTAAAAATCAACAGTTTAAGCAAGGCCAGCTGCTGGCTTTGGAATAGACAATCAATTATTCATATGCAAGTTCAAGATGAAAATTTAAACAAGGCCATAAAACCCAAAATATGTCTTTAAGTGTACTCCACCTCAATTAAAAAAAATATCAAGAATAGGTTTGAGCTATTGGATGCTAATGATCCAAGAAAAATTGGGTTATGGAATGACATCAAGGACCTCATACATGAAGAAAGTAAAAGGTCATTATGAATGCAATGAAGAAATAAAAGATCAAAATATATATTAGGAAAGACTCTGAAAATTGGACCAGAATGTTGAGAGGCTAAAACCAGGGGAAGAAATGATGAAAAAAAGAGATGAACATATAATTTCAAAGGGTAGCTTAAGTATATAGAGAAAAGTATTACAATGAAATGTGCAAAATGCTGGAGATAGAAAATAAAAATGGAAGATCTCACTCAGCATTTCTCAGTCTGAATGATGCTAGAATGGTGAGACTTCATCTCACACACTTTGAATATCTTATCAGGAGAGACCAGTCTCTGAAAAAGGACATCATGCCTGTTAAAGTGGAGGATCATTGACAAAGAGGAAGATCTTCAAATTAGATTAGATTGACAAGTTAGCTACATCACTGGGCTCAAACATGGTAACTATTATAAGGATGGCACAGAATTGGGCAGCTTTTTGTTCTATTTTAGGTATGGTCATCATCGGTTAAAACTGACACTGACTAGATATTAATTAACAAGTATAAATAATATTTTAAAACCATTGATTTCTTTCTCGAGTACAATGTGCCAAGAAGCTGCACTGCAATCTTGAAGACACACAATTCCAATCCACCAGTTTCCTGTGAGGTTAACCGCCTTTGAAAACCGGCTGGAGGGTCAGTTTGGGGTTGGTTTTGACATGACAGTACACAATAACAACACAACAACAAAGGGACTAGTTGAAAATTCTATTAGTCAAAGCTTTAAACTGAAAACATTTACATCAGTTGTCATGGAATGAAAAAAGTAACAGAAATAATGTACAATCCAGAAAGTCAGTTTGATTTTAAGTTACTAAAATGGTTACAAAAAAAAAAGAAAACAATTATATCACTTCATTGGACTGAAATAATCTAGATCACACTTAAAAATGGCAATTATTACTGTCTATGATTTCTGGTGTGTAAGGAGCTGGACTTCCAATTCAAAGGCAGTTGGTTCAAATTCACCAGTTGCTCTGTGGAAGAAAAATGACACTTTCCTCCAGTTCAACTTCTAGTCTTTAAAAAGCTGCTTAGTGTCAACCATCAGACAGTTCCAACTCTAATTTCATTGCTTTATTTGTTTTTACAGTCAAAGAAAATGTGGTTGAGTGTTTGAAGCACTTGCCTGCTATCCAAAGAGTTCGAGGTTGAAACACACCAACACACTTCTACTCACTACAAGTAGCAGCTTGCTTCTGTAAAGACCATAACTAACACAAGTTAATTGCCATGGGATTTGAACTGACTCTTAATGACTAGAGGAGACAATACATCTTGCTTCCAAGGAATAGCTGGTGATATTTGAACTACCAGTCTATTTTTTGTAGTATACTATCAGGTTTGCTCCCCATAAAGACTACAGCTGTGGAGAACCCTCAGGGAAGTTTGATTCTGCACATTAGAGTTGTTCTGAGTTAGAAACTATCAGTGACAAAAGGTTTGAAGTGAGGAATGCTGTGGACAAGCAGAAATTAATAAAATCAACGTAATCAAAATTAACTCCTCTATAATAGTGATGTATTTATTTTAGGCAGTGTGTGTAAAAGTTTTGCATTGAATGCTGGCAAAAACTCAAAAAGAAAATTACTCTAGATTTTATTTTTTTATTAAATAGATTGTAAACAAAATGAGATGATGTGTGATAAAGGGTAAATATGGGAATGTTACAATTCTAAGTATAAAATATGCATATTACTTAGTGTACTATGTCTAAAATCACATCATAGTAATCTTACTATTGAAAATGCTTTAAATGACTTCACTGATCACATTTGAATAGTTCTTACAAAAAATGTCTATTTCTTTAATCTCTTGGATGATGAAGAAACAAAGTGAAGTAACTATTTTTTAAGTAACATTTTTGCGTCCACACACACAATCTGTTTTTTTCCCAGTAAGAAATTCACAAAGCTAACAGTAAACCATAATTCAAACAATAATGACCTCAAATGCCAATGATGAATTTTATAGAAACAGACATTTATAAACTGGTTAAAGTTATTAATTCCACAGATTAATATGCATTTTTTATGAATCATATATATTAGTCAAAGTACTACTGCGATAATTCTGACAGAGGATACAGATGGCAAACAAAAAACAAATTTTATCCTAGATCCAAATAGAGTGCAAGGTGTATGGAATAATACTTCAGAAAGAGGGGAGAAAATGACATTGTAGAATGCAAACTAAATAGCTTTACAACCATCTCATTACAGAGGTGACTTAAAAAATATGGGATAAAGGAAATAGGAGAAACTAAATGACTATGTTGCAATCGTTCTGCTTGCCAAGAGCAAGTAATGATGACTCCCACCAGGGAAAGCTAAATTGATATTTGAGAAATAGCATCAAATAGGCATAAAAATGGAAGATGCTGTGTTTTTTAAACAAGGAAAAGTGCTTCCATTAGACCATTTTATAGAAAACATTTTCTATTTGTCCATTACATGCAACTCAGTCATTATTACATAAGAAAGGAAACTAAGTCTTATATCCGTCATATACTTACTGAAATGGACACAAAAATTCAATGCTGTGAAAAAAGTAATTTTCTAGTTATACTACACCTGAAATGAATCAATAAAAGAATAAAAGGAGCAGTAGCATGTGGATAGAGAAGGGAAAGTTCGGAATAAACTCATTAGTCCATAAAGTGGTAAAAAAGAGGACATGGGAATTACACTATTCAAGTTGGGGAAGGATATTTTCTTCAACTTGCCAGAAAGTTGATGCCTCAAAATAATTCTATAAAAGTTGTAGCTGACCAGACCAAGACACAGGGGCAAAGGAAGAGGTCTATTACCTACATTTGTCAAGAATTGTCCAAGATCAGAGCAAATACACAATAACATGTTAAACAAATAATAAATTGTGCCCTTTCTGTGGACTTCTGATTTGTATCACTCCCTGTGAAGACGAGAGAAAGAGCGAGAGAGTGAGAGAGCGAGAGCTTGATTTTGTACTTATTGCTGTATGCTTCCAGGTCAGAGCTGACTCATAGCTGACCCTCCATTGGATTTTTCATGTGGGAGGAGATTGCCCATCTTTCTCCTATGGATGAATTCAAACTATATGCCTTTGGCTTGTAAATTCAACTCCTTACCATTAAACCTGTAGAGCTCACTATACTAACTGTGATCAAAATGGGAAGTGTCAAGGTATAATAAATGGATGGGGTTGGAGTGGAGGCTGTAAAAGAATGGGCAAATTTCAATGGGGACTGAAAGAAATGGATCAATAAGAGAAATAGATCAATAGTAATTAATCATATAAAATGCAATGTGTATGGATGATTGTGAAACACAATGTAAATGAAAGATTATGTAAAGCACAATGCACATAAATAAAACTTATTGTATATAAATTATTGGATGCAAACCCGTAAGAAAATAAAAAATGGAAAATGCTTTCAGTATAAAAATAAATGGCAATGCTCACATATGAATGTACAAATGCTTGAAAATTTTATTTCTAATTTATTAAAGATAGTACAATAAATATCAAATACCTTATGAAATGCCAAATTTTTGCAATGTAATTTTAGATACAAATTCCTAACTGAATGAATTATTGCCTTACTAAGTTGAAATCAAGCGGTAATCTCCCAGCTATGATTGAATAAGAAATATTGGCACCAACTTACCTCTGTAAATAACTAGAAAACAGAGTGAAATATATGAAATATTGTTTTCAGGCACTGGGCAACAGACAGTGCAGTACTATGCTCACTTAAAGAAGAGAGAGAAATGAAATGAGCCTAATGATTTGGCCCTAGGATTTTCCTGAAGTCATGTACAAACCAAGGATTAGAAAAAGGAAACTAAGAAAACACAGTCAACATTTAGTTGAAGAGTTTAAGCTTAGCATTCATGGAGGCTAAGACAATAGGAAGTTGCAAGGCAGAATTCTGAAGAGGCACTCCTAGCTGACCCTCCAGTGGGTTTTCAGAGGCAGTTAGTGGCACTGAAGGACATTATCCATCTTCTTCTCCTGCAGAGAAGCTGGTGGATCTACACTGCATGCCTTTGGTTAGCAATTCAGAATGATTAGACTGACATGTAATTACCTTCTGCTTTGCTCTGTAAGTATCCAATCCATTAAAACAATAGCAGCAACAACAATAATCAACTAACTCATATAGATAAAATTGTGTTTCAAATAAAATATGTGTTGGAAGGCCTAACCCCTACACTTACGGCCAAATCTGCTTCCAAGGACCTCTTAATAAAAAGTTCCAAAGAGTGAGGGAATCACTTTAAAGACTAAGATGTACTTTACCAAATCTTAGTATTTATAATTGCTTCATACACATACAAAAGTTGAGCAATGAATAAGAAATATCGTATAAGAATTATGGCCTTTGAGTTGTGATGTTGACAGAGTGTTGAATAAAATATGAGCTGCCAAAAAACCAAATACATCTGTTTTGAAAGAAGTGCAGTCAGAGTGCTACTTAGAAGAAAGGATGATGAGACTTCATCTCTCATATTGTAGGATTTCCTAGAGAGGTTCCTTGGAAAAGTGAAGAGTCAGGTGGAAATTGGAAAGATCCTCATGTAATGGATTGGATTTGGACAAAGTTTATAAAGACGGTGCCCAATTAGACAGTTTCTCTCATTTGTACATAAAATGTCTATTAGTGATAGATGACTAAATGACACCTAACAACAATAGCATAGTAGAGAACAAGCTTTCTTTGTTATAGTAATTAATAGTATTTATTTAGTCAGTCTTTTGAAATATCAATGAAGATTTTACAGAAGCTGAAAGGAAAAAGGGCTTTAACTTAGAAGTGACAAAGAATAACTCTCTCTAGATCTAGGACCCTACATTAGAAACTATGGCTTCCTCAATTGTGAGCAAATAAATTTCTGGTTTCAAAGGTGATCAAATGTGATACTTCTGTTAAATCAAATTAGAGTTTTCACTTCCTAAATAACATTCTTCTGGAAACTCTATGAACTTTGAGAAACAATGATATTTACAGAAAGGCTTCAGGTCTTTTGTTCATAGGGTTGCTATGAGTCGTGCTCGATTTGATGACAATCAAGAACAACAATAACAGACATTTTAAAATATGGCCTCCTCAACTGTGAGAAAACAAATTTCTGTTTTTAAAGATGATCAAATGTGATATTTCTGTTACAGTAAACTAGAGTTTCCATGATGGAGTGGCTTGCCTCAATAATTAAAATGGATGTGTGCCTGGCAAAATTTCTGTCTCTATCTACAGCTTTCTCAATTTCTCTTTCTTCTCACTCTCACCAACCCCCATTTTTGTTCACTGAACTTTTCTGGTTGTCTGACCTCCAGTTCTTACCTTCATTATCCATTATTGACTTCCAGTTTACTGTCAGTCTAATCTACTGATTTTGGTTCAGATTTTGCATTTGTCTATACTTGCAATCACATGCGATAGCAGAAATCTTCGGGTTGTCTCCTGACCCAAAGATTTGGAATAATTTAAAATTTGGAATAATCATAAAAATTGTGTACATGATTTCCTCTCATTTGCATGACCCATTTCCTGGGAAAAAAGTCTCTAAGTAGGCAACATGAATGATTTCATCAACAACCAGCAGTTAAGAAATAAAAAAAATGCTAAAATGGAAAAATCTACTGTCACAAACCTCTCTCAGATACTTGTTGTTGTTGTTGTGTACCGTCACCTCGGAACTGACCCATAGCTGACCCTCCAGAGGTTTTTCAGAGGCATTTAATCACAGGAGAGATTTCCCATCCTTCTTTGGAGGAGCAGCTTGTGGGTTTGAACAGTGTGCCTTCAGGATTGCAGCACAGCTTTTTGCCACTAGGCCACCAGAGTTCCCTTCCCAAGTACTAGGGAATAGTAATAAGAGTTTAAAGATGAAGGAAAGCCTAATTCAAGCATGATATTTTCAGTTGTTTCCTGTGAATCTGAAAGTTGGAAAGTGAATAAAGAAGACTGTGAAAGTATCAATGCCTTTGAATTTTCACATTGGCTAAAAATATTGAATATACCACAGACTCCCAAGGGAACACTGGTGGCCTAGAATATAAGGAATTATGCTACAAACCCCAAAGCAGGCAGTTTAAGTCCACCAGATTTTCCAAAAGAGAAAGGTGGGCAATCTCCTCCAGTGTGATTTATAGCCTAATAAAAAATTTCTGTAAAGTCAGACATGAGTCAGCTCTGACTTGCCATCAATGAGTAATGGCGTAATTACAATCTTTTCTACTAAAATTAATATCAAACTTAATATCAAACTAGTCTCTGAAAGGCAAGAGTAAACAATGTTCCAAATTTTTGGTCAACTGTACCACACCATTATTTTTTATATTCATTGGTATCCCCCAGCCCCGTTTATGTGTTTTGAGTTCTGTGGTTCTCTGGAAGGTCTCACAGAAACTAAAACCCAATCAGGAAATTGACTCACATTATTGTGAGTTATGTAGGCCAGTGTTACTGAGACTGGTAGTGATGGGCCAGGATCCTGCAGATGGTCACTTTTGGTGCTACTGGATGCTGTTTCCCAGTAGAGTGAGTGCCCTAAAAGAGCACAGGCAGTGGGATTCTATGAGCTTAAAAAAGTGGCCTCTTGTGGCCATTTTTAAATGCACTCACCAGGCATAAGCCAGGAAAATTGGAGGACAGCTGCCTGGTTCATATTTGTTTCCATTCCTAAGAAAGGTGATCCAACAAAATGTGGAAACTATCAAATAATATCAGTAATATTGCTGAAGATCATTCAAAAAGACTAGAACAGTACATAGATAGAGAACTACCAGAAATTTAAGCAAGACTTAGAAAAGGCTGTGGCATCAAGGATATCATCACTTGGAGCTGGGCAGGGGGAAGTATATCATTGCTCATGGCAGATAGATTCTGGATTTAAGTAAAGAATACCAGGAGAATATCTATTTCTACTTTATTGACTATGCAAAAGCATTTGACTGTGCAGATCATAACAAGTTATAACTAACATTGAGAAGAATGGGAATCCCAGAGCACTTAATTGTGCTTGTGTGTAACCTATACCTAGACCAAGAGGCTATTGTGCAAACAGAGCAGGGGAATACTAAATGGCTTAAAATTAGAAAGGAAGTTTTTCAGGGCTGAATTCTTTCTCTCCATACATATCCAATCTTTATGCTGAAAAATTATTCAAGAAGCTGGACTTTACGAGGAAGAACATGGCATCACGAAAATTTATTATTAACCTGTGTTACTCAAAGGCCATGAAGTTTCTTACTGAAAGTGAGGAAGACTTGAAACACTTGTTTCAGAAGATCAAGGAATGCAGCCTTAGATTGAAACTGTCAAAAAATCCATCTTACTTGAATCCACAATCAGCATTCTTTTAATAGCTGCCAAACAATCAAGAGATATATTGCACTGGGAAAGTCTGTACATATAGACCTATCAAATTATTGAAGGATAATGATGCCAGTTTGAGGACTAAGGTGTGCCTGATTCAGACCATGGTTTTTTCAATCACTTGCTATACATCTGAAAGCTGGAGAGTGAATAAAGATGACAGAATTGACTTCTTTGAGCTGTGATGTTGAAGAAGAGTACTGAATATCCCATGAACTGGCATGAGAACTAACAAATACATCTTGCAAAGGGTGCAGCTAGAGTGCTCTTTTGAGGCAAAGATGATAAAGCTTCACCTACCTCACATGATTTGGGCATGTTGCTAGGAGAGGCTATTTCTTGGAGAGGGATATGATGCTCAGAAAGGCAGAGAGTCATTGAAGGAAAGGAAGACCCTGAATTAGGTGGGCTGACACAATGACTACCAAGTTGGCTCTAGCATGCTCAGAAGTGTGAGTATGGCACAGGGTAGGGTCAGGGTTCAAATATGTTTATAGGGTTGCCGAGAGTTGTACTCAACTTGATAACACCTAACCACAACAAGAAGTGACCTAGTGGTAAGAAGCTGCTCTTCAAGCCCAAAGGCAAGTGGTTTGAATCCAACAGCTGTTTGTGGGAAAAGGATGGGCAATCTCCTCCAGTGCAATTAATTGCCTCTGAAAGCCCAGTGGAGGGTCTGCTATGGGTTGGTTCAAACACAATGGCATACAACAAATAGTCAAGTAGGGCGGGTTATCCCTCCTTAATATTATCTCCTTAACATAATAAATGCTTCATCACAAAATGGCCTCTAGTAGGGTAGAGTTTGTATCCCACCTCAATCCTATCTCCTTAATGGAATAAATACTTTATCCCAAAACGGGAGGCTATGAGTGAAAGGACTACATCAATTCATTGTACTGTAGAAGGACTTCCAAAAGAACAAACAAATCTGTCTTGAAGGCAGTACAAGCAGTTTGCCCCTTAAAGACCGGGATGGGGAAACACCATCTCACATCCTTTGGGCATATTATCAGGATGGGTCAGTCCATATGAAGACATCATACTAGGAATAGAAAGAGAGAAAGACCTTAAACAATATGGATTTGAACAGTTGTAAATTCTAACAATGGGATCTAGCAGTCAAAGATTATGAAGATGATACAGGACAGGGCAAAGGTCAGATCTATCTTCATAAGGGTGTTATAGCTCTGATGGTTTCTAACAGCAACGGAAAACCTAGACTAAGACATGTATATATGCCCAAACCCATTTCAGTCAATTCGACTCTACCTCATAGTGAATCTTTTGGACATAATACCATTGCTCCATAAAGCTTCTAAGGTTAAATTTTTTATAAAATAAGACTGAAATAGATTTCTCACAAGAAGAATCTAATGTGTTCAAACCAAGAAAACTCCTGTTAGTAGTTAATGACTTAAACATCAATATACAATCTATATCTATATGGAGCCATGGTAGCCTAATGGAAAATATTGCTCTTCTGCAAAACTCAAGGCAGGTGGTTTAAATTCACCAACGGCTCTTAAGGAGAAAGATGGGCAATCTCTCCTCCTGTAATTTACAGTTTCTGAAAAGCCAGTAGAGGATCAGTTTGACAGCAATGAGAAAGAGAGTTATCTACAGCTATAACTATATCTATGCTGTCTAGAGTTGGGCGATGACAAAGTATGACAGAAGAAGAATCAAAATCTTTGAGTTGTGGTGCTGAAGAAGATAACTGAACATACTATGGACTGCAAAAGAACAAAGAGGTCTCTCCTGGAAAGGGTAAAACCAAATTCCTCTTTGGAGACAAGGATTTTGAGGTTCTGTCTGACATATTTTGGGCATGTGGCCAGAATAGATCAGTCTTTGAAGAAGTACATCATGCTTTGAAGGGTGGAGGATCAGTGCAGGAAAGGAAGACACTGGATAAGATGGATTAACACAGTAACTAGGGTAATGAGGGTAGGTGTGCCAGAGACAGTGATATTGGCTCAGGATAGGGCCTAGTGGCAAGAAGTTGCACTGCAATATCAAAAGTATGTGTTTTGAGGCCACCTGCTACTTCATGGGAGAAGGTTGGGCAATCTCCTTCAGGATGATTGTTTCTGAAAAGCCACCAGAGGGTCAGCTATGGATCAATTCCAACTTTCTGGTACACAACAATAATTAGAAGTAAGGGTTCAGAGCTATGGTGCATAGAGTTGTTATGAGTTGTAGGTGGCTCAATGGCACCTAATAACAACAATAGCAACATTGTTTTTGCAGAATAACATTGTCATTGTCGTTATGTGCCATTAAGTTGGATCAACTCATAGCTGACCCTCCAGTAGGTTTTCAGAGGCTGCAAATGGCAAGGAAAATGATTGTCCAGATTTCTCCTTTGGAACAGCTGGTAGTTTCAAACTGAGTGCCTTTGGGTCATAATTCCTGACCTCTAGACCACCGAAACTCCAGCATGTGCTCGCTCTCTCTCGCGCGCTCTCTCTCTCTCATTTATATTCATTCATATTCATTCTCATTCTCTTTAGCTATATCTATATATCTCTCTTCCCTCCTATGTGTCTTTTTTTTTCTCTCTCTCCCCCCCAACTGGTGACCTAGTGGTAAAGTACAACACTGCCATGTTTAAGTCATTTAGTTCAAATTCACCAGCTACTATGAGAGAGAAAGAAAGAAGGACGATCTCTTCCTGTGCAATTAAACAGACACTGAAAACCTGCTGGAGTGTCATCCATGGGTCAGTTACAACTCAATGACACACAACAACAAATATATATAGAAAAGATCCATATTTATCCCCATTCCAAAAGAAAAAAAGGTGAGCTGACAGTGTGGAAATTATCAAACAATATTACTAGTATCACACACTAGAAAAATCCTGTTGAAGATTATCCAGAAATGATTAGAACAGTACATTAACAGATAAATACCAGAAATACAACCTGGGTGTAGAAAAGGTCATAACACTAGAGACTTACATTGCCAATGTCAGATCTTGGCAGAAAGCAAAGAATATCAGAAGACTGTCTATCTGTGTTATGCAAAGGCATTTGTCTGTGTGGATCACAACAAATTGTGTCTAACCTTGAAGGAAATGGGAATCCCAGAACAATTGACTGTGTTTATGGGAAACCTATACTTGGACCAGGAAGCAGTCCTCCGGACACAGCAGGGAAACACTGCATGGTTCAAGATCAGGAAAGGAGTGTGTAAGGTATGCATCCAGTTTCCATACCTTTTCTATCTATGTGCAGAACAGATAATTCAGGATGCAGGGCTTTATGAGGAGAAATGTGGCATCTGAACTGGAAGAAGACTTAGCAACAATCTATGTTATGCAGATGATACAACCTTGCTTGCTGAAACTGAGGAAGACTTGAAGCTCTTACTGCAGAAGGTCAGGGACTGTAGTCTTCAATATGGATTGGAGCTTAACATAAAGCAGCATTATTCAACATTGCAAGAACATGGAAACAGCCCAGATATCCAACCACAAATGAATGGATTGAGAAAGTATGGTACATTTAAACAATGGAATACTTACTACACAGCATGTAGGAACAATGATTTTATAAGTTATTATCTAACTCGGGAGGGACTGGAGAACATTATGCTGAGTGAACCCAGTTCCACAAGGACACATATTGTATAAAACCATTATTGTAGAATGAGTATAAAGATCCAAGGGAAGACAGGAAGGTGGAAGCAGATGGATGAGGATGTGCAGGGGGAGGGAGGATTAACCATGGGGTTGTAAATTTGATGGGTGAGGGGTTGAGAGAAATTGGAAGAACCTGTTCTGGAAAACAAGGTACTCAAATTTGGTAAACAAACCAGTATAAGAATAAAAAAATTAATCAAAGAAAGTAAAGAAAAGAGAAAAAAATAAGACAACAAAGGTTAACACCTCTGACCCAATTGGGAACACCCTGATAGATGGAAAAGTGATTGAGGTTATTAATAATTGCAGCTTGTTCAGCTCAACAATCAACACTCTTAGCACCAATAGTCATAAAATAAAAAGACAAATTGCATTGGGAAAATCTATTCTCAAGAACCTCTCTAGAGTGTGGAAAAGCAGTGATTCCAAGGTAGAGACTATGGTGCTCCTAATCCAGGCCATGGTCTTTGCAATTACTTGCTATGCATCAGACAGTTGGACAATGACTAAGGATGACAGAAGAAGAATCAATGTCTTTGAATTGTGTTCCTGGAGAAAAGTGTTGAACCACCAAGAAAAAAAATAGGTCTGTCTTGGAGAGGGTGAAATCAAGGCTATCCTTGGAGGCTAGGAATTTGAAGCTCACTTACTCTGGTCACTGTTGGAAGGGTAGAGGGACAGTACAGGAGAGGAAGACCATGGATGAGATATAGCTTTCTAAGCATCATGTTTCTCTCCAAGGAATAGCCCCTCCTAGCAATACGTCCAATGTATGTGAGGCAAACCTTATCAAGTTGACTCCAAAGAGTGCTCTTGATGCACCCTCTCCAAGACAATTTTGTTTGGTTTTTTGGCTGTCCATAGGATGTTCAGTGCTCTTTTCCAATATCACAGGTCAAAAGTCTCTTCTTTTGTCATCCCTATTCATTTCCAGCTCTCAGAGCATAGCAAGTGATCAGAAAAACTATGGCCTGACATCATTGCTCTTAAATACTTTGGAGAAATCCTTGACTGCAGACTTTCCCAATGCAATATTTCTCCTGATTTCCTGATTGTTAGTATCAAACATGTTAATTGTGGATCCAAATAAGATGAAAATGTTTACAGTTTTAATTTCTTCTCTATCCAACATGATGTTACCTATCTGTCTAGTGGTAAGAATCTTTGTTTTCTTGATATTGAGAGGCAATCTATTACTAAAGGTTGCATTCTTTAATCATCTGCAATAAGTGTTTTAAGTTCTCCTCACTTTCAACAAGCAAGGTTGTGTCATCCACATAACACAGTTTATTGATGAGTCTCCTTCCAATCCTCATGCCACACTTCTCTTCATAGAGTTCAGTTACTCAAATAATTTGCTCAGCATACAGATTGAATAGGTATGTAGAGAGAATACAACCCTGACACAAGCCCTTCTTAATTTTAAACCACTCAGTTTTTCCCTGCTCTGTTCTCACAACAGCCTCCTGTTGCAGGTATCTTTTGCAAGCAAAATACTCCTGAAGGTAATTTTAAAATGGCTAGAGCAGTACATAGATAGGGAACTGTGAGAAGTTCAAGCACGATTTAAGAAAGGCTGCCAGGGATAGCACTGTTGGTGTCAGATAAATTCTGTCTGAGAGTAGAGAATACCAGAAGAATGTCTATTAATGCTTTATTGACTATGCAAAGAAGTTTGTGTGGACCATAACAAGCTATGTTTGACACTGAGAACAACAGGAATTCCAGAGCACTTAATTGTGCTCATGTGAAATCTGTTAGACTTATGTGCAAAGTTTCAATGGAGAGTCTCAATATCAGCAAACAAGGTCAGGGTTTACTGTGGAGCTGACGAATACAATGTGCAAAGTAACAAACTACAAAAAAAGAAAGAAAACAAATCAATGAGAACAAAATGACCTGAATTATTTATGAAATGAATTTAACATTTATTTCAAGAATAGTTTTGAGATTTTGAATACTAATGACAGAATATTAGATAAGTTTTTAGATGACATTAAGGATATTATCCATGAAGAGAGCAAAAAGCTTCAAAGGTTACAAAGATAGATGAAATAGAAAAGACCAAAATGAATGTCAGAAAAAATTCTGAAACTTGTACTAAAACGTAGAGTTTTTATTGTCTCACACAGATGTATTGTATTGCTATATTCCAGGAAGCACTGTGTAACATTGGAGTGTCTCTTTTAAATTTATTTTAAAAAGTGACTAAGCAAGATATAGTCAATAAACATAGATGTAAATGACCTAGTGTCAGAATCTTAAATTATCCTCCCAGCTTCCTTACCAAATGTCTCATGGACACTGGCAAATTACTTAACTTCCTTGTACTTCAGAAATATGAAACCAAAACCAGATCTATAGACATTTTGTGAGCTTCTATGATTAATCATGCTAACTAACTCAGAATAATTCAATATCTGTATGTACGTACCATTGCTGCTAGGTGCCCTGAAGTTAAGTAAAACACAAACAACTCTACAAGCAACCAAATTGAAGCCTGCCCTGTCCTATCTTGACACACTCAAGCCCATTGCTGAAATCACTATGTGTAGTGCTAAGAGATAATTCAAAGTGTCAATTGTTTGACTTTGCCATGTAGATGGGTGGGAATATGCAAATAGGATGTGTTCGCCTATCCACAAGAGAACTGGTTAGTCTTGGCAATAATTGAGCAGCTCCAGCAGAAGAATTAGACTTTCCTCACCAACAAAGAAGCAAAAGCAGCAAGATAATATAGCACAAAAAGATGAGATGGAGTTACCTTGTAACTGCTACCTCCTACAGACATAACCAGAGCTAAGCTAAGAGCCACTGTGCAAGTTTGTTGTACAACTGCAGGGGGTGAGCGGAAAAGGGAGGAAGCTAATATTGGTGAGACTGAGAACTTTCTAACACTGGCCTTACACCATGAAGATCAAGGTTGAGATTCCTGCAAGTACATTTTGGAAGCTGTCCTGATTTTTTTTCAGCTGCTAACAAGATTACAATAGTTAACTCCCCTTGTATGATTCTATGTGGTCTATGAGGTATCACATCAGCTTCTGGATGCAGCAAAGCAGTAAGATTGGTATTGAGAAGAGTAGAAAGAGGTACAGGAGCATGAGAGACAGGTCTGATCTCATGAGATTTCATTTTGTGCTATTGATGCTGTTAACAGGGTTATTCCCCCTTTGTGAAGTTGGCGAAGGTTATTCCCATGTGGCCCTTGCTCTTTTTATACTATGTCCATCCATCACATTGGGGGCCCTCCTCTCCCTTATTGACCTCCTCCCCCCATCTTTCCAAGTATAACATCCCTCTACAATGAATATCCTTGCTTAGTTACATGTCCAAAGTATAAGAGATGAAGCTTCATCATCTTTGCCTACAAGGAGCACTCTGGCTACACCTTCTCCAAGAAATAGCTGTTTGTTCTTTTGACAGTCAATAGGATATTCAGTACTCTTTTCTAACACATAGCTCAAATGCATCTAATCTCCTGTCACTCTTATCCATTGTTCACCTCTCCTACGTGTAGCAAGTGATTGAGAAGACCACGGTCTGAATTGGCACAACTTGATCTTCAATCTGACATCATTGCTTTCACCATTTTGGAGACGTCTCTAACAGCATACTGGGCTGATACAGTAAGCCTCCTGATTGCCTGACTGCTGGTACCAATGATGTTGATTATTGGTGCAAGGAAGATGGAATAGTTGACAGCTTCGGTTCTTTCTCCATCTATCATAATGTTGACGGTAGGTTCTGTGATGAGGACCTATGTTTTCTTGATGTTGAAATGTAATCCATACTGAAGGCTGTTGTCCTTTATCTTCTGCAGCAAGAGCCAAAGTCCTCCTCACTTTTAGCAAGCAAAGATTTATTATCTGCATAGTGCAAGTTATTGATGTGTTTCCTTTCAGTCACGATGTCATATTATTCCTAACAGAGTCTAACTCCTTGAATAATTTGCTTAACATACAAATTGAATATGTATAAAGAAAGGATACAACTTGACAAACTTCTTATTTTGAAACCTTGCAATGTTCCCTTGTTCTGTTTGTACAACAGTCCCTTGGACTAGGTCTAGATTTCACATAACACAAATGTTATTGTTGTTGTTATATACCTTCAAGACACCTGCGACTTAGTGACCCTATGTAAAACAACTGTACACCTTGATCTATCCCTTGTCAATCTTATTGTCTCCAAAACACCCATCCTCATTACCGGAGTAATGGAAGCAATCCATCTTATCAAGGGTCTTCCTCTCCTTTGTTGTCCCTCCACCCTCCCAAACATGATATCCCTCTCCAAGGACTGATCCCACCTTGCAACTTGTTCAAAGTATGTCAAACGGAGCTTCAGAATCCTTGCATCCAAGGACCAACCTGATTTTATGCTCTCCAGGATGAACTTGTTTGTTCTCCTATCAGTCCATGGTATATTCAATACTTTTCTTTAGCAACACATCTCAAAGGCATCAATTTTCCTTCTATCCTCCTTAGTCATTGTCCAGCTGTCTGATGCATAGCAAGTAATTGCAAAGACCATGGCCTGGATCAGGCACACCTTAGTGTCTAGACTGATATCATTGCTCTTCAGTACTTTGGTGAGGTCTCTCACAGCAGACTTTCCCAATGCAATATGTCTTTTAATTTACTGGCTGCTGGTACCAAGAGAGTTGACTGTAGAACCAAGCAAACTGAAGCTATCAACAATCTCTATCTCTTCATTATCCATGATGATTATGCTAATCAGCCCAGTGGTGAGAATCTCTGTTTTCTTGATTTTGAGCTTCAATCCATATTGAAGACTGCAGTCTTTGACCTTCTGCAGCAAGCGTTTCAGGTCCTCCTCCATTTTAGCAAGCTGCGTTGTGTCATCTCCATAACATAGATAGTTGATGAGTCTACCTCTAATCTTGACATCACACTTATCCTCATGGAGCCCAGCCTCCCAGATAATCTGTTCTGCATATAGATTGAAAATATATGGAGACAGATGCATTCCCTTCCCTATTTTTAACTATGCAGTGTTTCCTTGCTCTGTTCTGATGATTGTGTCTTGGTTCAGGTATAGGTTTCACATAAATACAATCAAGTGTTCTGGAATTCTCATTCTTCTCAGAGTCAGCTACAGTTTGTTGTGATCCACACAGTCCAACAAGTGTCATAGATAAGCCTATATTAACTATTTGAAATAGCTTGTACTGTATATAATAATCTATAGGACTTATTTTTATCTTGAAGTGTATCCAGAAACAAGTTTATTTCTAAGTCTTCTCTTCAGCTCAGTGTGTTAAGTCACTTATGAATCTCTTAATGTCTACAAAATTCTATTTTTAAGCTCTCAATATTCTGGATAGAGTTGGCACTTTCACATTAAATTTTATTCCCCCCCCAACTAGACCAATAGTTTTATCCAGTATGAAGAAAGTTAAACTTTTCATCTTCTCCCCTCTACCTCGATTCCTAGGTCCGTGCTGCATAGCCCATAGGCTCAGGCACCACTACTCTGACCTTGGATATGAGAAAACATGAATTGAAGGTCATATTCATTTTTGAGGATTTTAAAAGAAATTCTGTTTTACTTTGTAGTAATTGCTAGGTACTGTCGATTCATAGGTGACTCATAGCAACCCTATGAATGGAAGACCTGTGCACTGTTCATAGAGTTTCCGGAGGCAAGCCATTTCAGAAATGGATACCACTGCTGCTTCCAAGCTTGTTTTAATCAGGGAGTTCCACCAAACCCTGTTCACCCTGGGTAACCATTATTGCATTTGGCACATTAGTGTCACAGTGTTCAGCATTACAGCAACCACGAGTTACCTCTGTACAGCAATACGCAGACCAGTGCTATACCACCTAGAAGAATGTTTCACAAAGAAACCAAAAAGTAAAACAAAACAACAAAACAAAACCCAACTTGAAGGCAGGTGGTGGCTTAAAGCCCCAAATGGAGAAGGGACAAGAAGGCTGCAAAGTTGTTCCTGGATGACTCTACCCAGGGTCTCTGTGACTCCTTGCTGCCTCTGTATGGCAGTGGTCTGCATGTGCAAGTAATTGCAAGTTTTGGAGGTCCTGTGTTTTTTTGAGCTTGTGTTTGAGGTACAGTACTGCTCTTTCCCCCAGGAGCAAGGCCCTGGAGGCTGGGCCTAGATTTAAAGGTGAATTTTACTTTAGTTGTTGAATTAGTAAGTATTATGCATCCTAAGGCTGTATCAAATTATGTGCGTAATATCATCATTATAATCATTATGATTTTCATGACTGGCCCAGAGAACTATGCTGAGATAATGGAAGAGTCATTGGATAAAATTAAGTTAATTAAGATGTTGTTGTTGTTATATTCCGTCAAGTCGCTTGCAACTCATAGCAATCCTGTATACAACAGCCCTAAACCCTGCACTATCCCGTGGCAATCTCACTGTTTCTGACATGCCTATCCCCATTACCCAGTGAGGAATCAATCGATCTCATCAAAGGTCTTACTTTTCTGTACCGTCCCTCCACCCTCCCAAGCATGATGACCTTCTGCAAGGACTGATCCCTCCTTGTAACCTGTCCAAAGTATGTCAGACAAAGCTTCAGAATCTTTGGCTCCAAGGAGCAGCCTGGCTTCATCCTCTCTAGGATAAACTTGTTTGTTCTCCTAGCAGTCCATGTTATATTCAATACTCTTGTCTAGCACCAAAGTTCAAAGGCATCAACTCTCCTTCCAGTCATGGTCCAGCTCTCTGAAGCATAGCAAATAATGGCAAAGGCCATGGCCTTTATCAGGCACACCTTAGTCTCTAGACTACCATTGTTGCTCCTCAATACCTTGGAAAGGTCTCTGATAGCAGACTTTCCCAATGCAATGAATAAAATTATAATAATAAACATCATCATCATCATAATAATAAAGATAACAAATACACACAGAAACAACATACCAAAATAATTGGCTGACACAGAAGAATTTCATAAAACAATATATACTCAAGAGCCTATGGCAATAAAGGAGGAAGTTCAACCTCCTCTGAAGGAATTAGCAAAACACAAGACCCTAGGAATTGATGGAATACCAATTGACATATTTCAACAAAGAGATGGTGCCCTGGATGTGCTTACCAAATTGTGCAAAGAAATCCAGAGGGCAACTTCTTGACCAATTGATTTGAAGAGATATGTTTTTATTCCCATCTCAGAAAAAAAATTATCTGACAGAGTGTAGAAATTTTTCAACAATATCACATGCATGCAAGATCCTGCTGAAGATTATCCAGAAACAACTGAACAGTATATCAGCAGAAAACTGTCAGATGTGCAGGTTGGGTTTAGATGAGGCTGTGGCACTATGGACATCATAGTCAAGGTTAGATGGATCTTGGCTGAAAACAAAAAAATAATAAAGGAATGTTTACCTGTGTTTCATTGACTATGCAAAGGTATTTGACTGAGTGGTTCACAACAAATTGTGGCTAACCTTGAGAAGAATGGTGATCCTAGAACACTTAATTTTGCTTCAGAGAAACCTATACTTGAATCAGAAAGTAGTCAGAACAGAGATGGAAAAGAGTGCATGTAAGTATCAAGAAAGGTGTGTGTCAGGGATGCATCCTTCCTCTCTCCATACCTTTCCATCTATACATGCAGAACAGATAATTTGAGAGGTTGGACTTTATGAGGAATGTGACATCACAATTGGAGGAAGACTCATCAACAACCCATCTTGTCTAGATAATACAACCTTGCTTTTGAAACTAAAGAGAACATGAGGAATTTGACCGATGGGCAAATTGACAGCTTCATGGAGGATGGAGAAGAGAAGAAATTGAGATTCTGATAACTACACCTTACTTGGTTCCACTATCAATACTTTTAGCACCAGCAGTCAGGAAATCAAAAGCCTAGTCACATTGGGAATTTCTACTCTCAGGGACCTCTCTAAAGTATTGAAACACAACAATGTCAGTTTGGAGACTAAGGTGCACTTGATCCAGGCCATGGTCTTCACAAATACTTGCTATGCATCAGAGAGGTAGACAATAACCAAGGATGATAGAAGAAGGATTGATGCCTTTGAGTTGTGGTGCTGGAGAATGTATTGAACATACTATGCACTGATAAGATAAACAGGTCTGTCCTGGAGAGGTGAAACCAAGATGCTCCCTGGAGGCAAGGATTTTGTAGCTCCATTTCACATATTTTTGACACATAAGGAGAGGACAAAAAATAGAATGTTTATTAGGATAAGAAAGGGGAGGAATTAGAAAACTTATGAAAAAATAATGAATATTTTATTGGAATAGGTGAAAAGCAGAGCAATGTGTAATGAACGGCTGATAATTATGTGTATTGTAAGCAACTTTATGAAAGAAAATAACTATGAACCATAGGGAAAACAATATGTCTTATAAACTTTAATAGGAATCATAAAACATACCATTGTTGTAAAATAGTAAAACACGTATGGAGACTCAAGGGGGGTAATGGTTGGAGCAGAGGTGTGAGGATGGGTAAGGGAAAAAGTGCATGGGTGCACAGTTTAGTAGGCAGAGGAAGGGAGTGAGGGAAATGGGAAGGATCCAGCAGGGAGGTGAAAAATTGGGTTATAATGGGCAAGATCCAATGGTGACTGATTTTGTAAAACATAATGCATGGGAATGATTGTCTGAAACACAATGTGAAAGAATAACATGAAACATAATGGATAAAAACTTTGTGATTAAACCAATATAAAAATTTAAGAAAAGAAAAAATATATTGGCAAGATACTCATGTTTTAATGGAAATTTTTTCAGTGCAAGTCACAAAACAAGAAAAATATAATTTGTAGAATGAATATGATTATTGTTATGTGCCATTAAATTGAATACGACTCATAACGACTCTATGAATGATGGCTCTGATTCTCAATTCTGAGCCACCCTCACTGTCTCTGGCATACTTGATCCCATTGCCATTGTCACTTTGTCAATCTATCTTGTTCAGGGTCTTCTTCTCCTGCTCTGATCCTCTATCCTTCCAACCACGGTGTTCTTCACCAAGGACTGGACTCTCCTGCCAACATGCCCAAGGTTTGTGAGATGGAGCTTCCATATCCTTCCCTCCAAGAAGCAACCTAGTTTTACTCTCTCCAGGACAGTTCTGTTTGTTCTTTAGTCCTTGGTATGGTCAATACAGTTTTCCAGGACCAAAACTCAAAGGCATTGATTTTGCTTCTGTTAGCCTTATTCATTTTCCAGTTTTCAGATGCATAGAAAGCAATTGAGGAGACCATGGCCTGGATCAGGCTAACCTTACATGCTATGGACAAAATATTGAATGATCTACGATGTAACAAAAGAAAACACAAGGAATATACAGTCAGTGTACCAGAAAGAATTGGCTGACACAGAAGCATTTCTGGAAGCTGCATATGATTGAGAATCAATGGTAATAAATGAGGAAATTCAAGCTGCTCTCAAAGAATTGGCAAAAAAATAAGGCCCTAGGAATTGATGGACTACCAACTGACATATTTCAACAAACAGATGCCGCTCTGGATGGGCTCACCAGGTTGTGCCAAGAAATCTGGAGAACTGCTAGTTACATTTCTAACTGACTGTAATAGATCCATGTTTATTCCCATCCAAGAAAAAAAAAGTTGATCCAACAGAGTGTGTAAATTATTGAACAATATCACTTGCTAAAGAATGAAGGTAGACAAAGCAAACAAAAGAAAAAGAGATAACATTACTCTCACTTAGTCAAAGATTTCTCCAAGGATATTCTTCTTTCCCTATTTCATCAGAATTTCTCACTCTTGTGAATTTCTCAATAATCATGCAAACATTGCAATATATTTTTTATGACAAATTTTCTTCTGATATATCCCCCCTCTTGTTTCCCTCCACTTTTTTCCCTTTTTCTACATATCTCCACAAAAATATTCTCTTGAAAATTGGTGTCATTTGTATTTTGAACAGATATTTTACAATTAATACACCCCAAACCAAATTTCTCTTAACACAATTCCCCTAGTTAATTTAGTTGCCTAAGCTCAAAATTGGGCTAGTGGCCTAGTTGCAAGAACTTGTGTTCTAATTGTGAAGGTTTGAGGCCGCCACCTACTCTGTGAGAGATTGTTATGATTCTATGGTACACACGAACAAGACAAAAATCTTGATCCCTCACTTTTTTGTTAAACTTCTTTAGTACCACAGTAATGCTTCACAGAACTGATTTTGTCTATGAAATACGTCCCAAATCTACTCAAGATTCATTACTGCTACCATTTCATAGGCAATTGTAAAAAACTACTGGCTGATTATTAGGAACTCTGCTGCCAATCCAAAAGTACGTAGGTAAAATGCATCAGTTACTCTGCAGGAGAAAGGTGGGCGGTCTCCTCCTATGTGATTTACTGCCTCTGGAAACCCACTGACTCTGGACTGGTTCTAGCTCTACAGAACACAACAACAATTGACTGACTGGTATGTTTTTACTTCCTCCAATCCTTTCTAAATACTGCAACAAAAATTAAACATTTAGGTGCAACAATGGTGAAGTTAAACCATGTTCTTAATTGTACAATGGTTTCTACTATCATCATCTACAAAACTCTATAGAAACCTGCCCTGTAGCAGCCTCCTTGCAAGTAATTAAAAATACCATACAAGTTTCCAGCTCAGAGAATCTGTAGTAATTTCTACTTTGAAGTTTCCCCTCTTCACCTTCTTAACACTCATTAAAGGCTCGTTTTACCTTAGTTAGATATGTTTACACTATCATTTAGCAGAGAGGGCTCTCCCTGACCATATCAAACTATAATCTATCACATCACTTTCTATCATCCACTAATTCATGTCTACAAAAAGGATAAGTAGTGAACACTGGTGGCCTAGTGGCAAGAAGCTGTGCTGAAATTCCAAAGACATATGGTTCGAATCCATCAGTTGCTTGGCTGGAGTAGGATGAGCAAACTCCTCTAGTGCAATTAACTGCCTCTAAAAACTTACAAGAGATTTGGCTATGGGTCCAATCTGACATGACAATACAGAGGAACAACAACAAAAAGGATAAGTGTGGTGTGAACATTTATATAGCTCTCCTCCATAACTGAACTACAATGAGGTTTGTAGAGTAGCCTGTTGTTGTTAGGTGCTATTGAGTCTAGTATATCTCAAAGCGAACAAACAGGTCTGAACCCTGTCCCATCTTGTACCAACCTCATAATTTCTGAAACACTTGAACCCATTGCTGCAGTCACTGTATCAGTCCACTTGGTTGTGAATATCTCTCCTTGCACTGTTCTTCTACCCTTCCAAGCATGATGTTCCATTCCAAGGAACAGCCTCTCTTAGCAACATGCCTAAAGTTATGAGGTCAAGATTATTATCTTTGCTTCAAAGGAGCACTCTGGCTGCACCTTATTCAAGAAATATCTGTTCTTTTGACAGTGCATTGGATATTCACTAACACCAGAGTTCAAAGGCATTAGTTCTTCTGTCATCCTTTTTCATTTTCCACCACTCAGATGTAAAGTAGAAAGATTACCACTGTAGTCATATGATCCATCAAACATGTTTGAAAATTTATGTGCATGTATTCAACAAGTTGTTTAGTTCAATCTCATATATAAAATGAAGATAGACATAATATAATTGCACAATATTTGACTTGGTTGGTCTTTTTGGAGCATAAACAGAAAGACAAAACTGAAACTCTAGGATTAATTTTTTTTTGTAAATTTGTAATTTAATAGAATCATCAATCAACATCTTATTCTTTACCTAAAAGTTATAGGTCAGCAATGTAATTTGCTTTCTTTCAGTAAATTAATAATAACTCATATTTTTGCCATAAAAGCTCATAATGTATTTTGAAATAAATTTAGCGCCATCTCTTCTATAGATTTGGGATAAAAATTGAGGATAAATTACTTTTTATTTGCCATTCACTCACTTTTACTTTATTCAGTGTTTTTTCTGTGAAAAACATATGTTTTCAATATTCCAAGCCAGTTTGTTTTATTTTACTGATATAACAGTAATTTTTTAATACAAAGTTATCAGATTCTCTTAAGTCATAGTATAGAGAGATTAGATAGATAGATAGATAGATAGATAGATAGATAGATAGATAAACAATCTTTTAGTATATAGGCAACAATGTTTGAACTCCATTAACTCTACAAATGGCAACATCTATAACACAAAACCAATTCAGAGGTCAGATACATCCCCACACTCCACATGTACATCTATCAGTTCTAATATCTACCATTCCTTAAAGGGCTCTTGCAGCTCTGCTGTTAAGTCTACTAACCCATTGTAATGTACACACAGGACTTTTCCAGCCAATCACTGTACATTATTTATTTTCTTCCGCATTTCTATTTTTCTTAGAATTTCCTAAACATATATAGTTTGAAATATCATTTTCAATTATGGATTTAGCTGTGGATATTTTTTCCCATAGTTCATTTCCTACATCTTAAAGAATATATTCCAATAATCTTCTAAGACAAAAACAAACCAAAAACCCAGGCAAAGTAAAAGTAAAATCCACAAAAGCTACTGACAAAACAAAGTTTTAGTTTACAAGAAAACAAAGTAGATAGGCAGATTGACACAGTGACTGAAGCAATGGCCCAAGTATGTCAGAGATTGTGAAGATGGCACAGGAAACTAGGGGATTCCAATCTGTTGTTCACTGAGTTGCTGTGAATTGTATTTGACTCAAAGGTACCTAAGAATAAAAACAACAAATTGTGATAAATATTTATTTTTCAAATCCTACTACACTGCCATGGTGGTCAAGACAGGCTGGTACTGGTATAACAACATACATATAGATCAATGGAATAGAATTGAGGATGCAGAAATCAGCCCATCTACAGATGGTTAACTGATTTTTGAGAAGGAGATAAAAATCAGTTAACTGGAGAAATGACAGCCTTTTTAACAAATGGTGCTGGCAAAATTGGAAAACTATCTGCAGAAAACTCAAGCAAGACCCACACCTCACATCATACACAAAAAAACCTCAAAGTGCATCAAGGACGTAGGACTAAAACCAAGTACTATAAACTTCAATACAGGAAAGCATGGAAGAACTCTAGAAGCCGTAATTTGTAGCAGCCATTGTGTTCCTTGTAGGCAAAAGCAGTGAATCACTCATATTTGGGACATGTTGCTAAGAGAAGCTATTCCTTGGAGAGTGAGATCAGCAGTGGAAAAGCGCAGGATAAGTGAAAGTAAGGAAGATACTCTATGAGATGAGTTGATACAGTGACTGAAGCAATGGGCTTGAGGGTTTCAGATTGTGAGGGTGGCACAGGATAGGACAGGGTACAGGCCTTTTGTTTGTAGAGTGAGTTGTACTAGACTCAAGGTCAACTAACATTAACAAGATAGCAACTAATAATATTCTCAGATATGTTGTTGTTGTTATGTGCCATTGAGTGGCTTGCGACTCATAGCAACCCTATGTACAACAGGCCTAAACTCTGCTCTGTCCTGTGCCAATCACACTGTCTCTGACACTCCCATCCCGATTATCTCAGTCATTGAATCAATCCACCTCATAGAGGGCCTTCCCCTCCTGCACTGTCCCTCCACCCTCCCAAGCATGATGTCCTTCTCCAAGGACTGCTC
>NW_006399771.1:22878204-22879825 GCF_000299155.1 Elephantulus edwardii | reverse complement strand
CCATCTTCCCAGGTAATCGAAGATGCCAAAAAACCACACAACATTCGTTCGGCAGGCTCAGATTCTCAGATATGCTCATCAATATTTAATCATATATATTTTATATGATTAGGTATTATTGGCATGACACGAGTCCAGAATAAGGGATGCAGAGATGCATAGTAAAGTGGACTGGGAGGGAGGGTTCTGTATAACAAAGAAATATTTTTTTTCAAAGGAAAAACTAAACTGTGGTGGGGGGCAGGGGCAGAGAGGAATATGTGCAACAATGAATGAATGGAAATCCAAGTTCTCTATAAGCTTTCATTAAAATCTCAATAAATAAAAAAGTACTAAAACATGTTTACCATTATCTGGCCTCTATACCAGTGATCTACTTAGTGCTCCAGATTGGTATAGGTAGAGAAAAACCATTACTTTTCCTAATTGACAATCTATAGCGGCTGTACCATTTATATTATTTATTATTTCTTGCAATTTTATGAGGTAGTGTTTATTATTATTACTCACTGTTACTATTTTTGTCATAAATAAAAAATAATTAGAAATATGTTGCTGTTTTTGTTAGGTGTCGTCAAAATTGATTCTTAACAATCCTATGATAAACAGACCTGAATCCTATAAACACGGAGGCTCAAAATACATAAGGCGAAACCTTGCCATCCTTCCTTCCAAGGAACACTCTGACTGCACTTTTGTTAAGACATACATGTTTGGCTTTTAGGCAATCCATGGGATTTTTTAATGATCTTACCCAACATCACAATTCAAAAACGTCAATTCTTCTGTCATCCTTATTCATTGTTCAGCTCTCAGATGTATAACAAATGATTAAAAACACCATGGTCCAAATCAGGCACACCTTAGTCTTCAAACTGACATCATTTTTCTTCAGTATTTTTTAAGAGATCCCTTACAGTGGACTTGCCAAAAGAATGAGTCTTCTAAACTCCTGAATCTTGGTACTAAGGGTGCTGATTGGTGACCCATGTAAGATTAATTAATCATTTCAATCCTTTCCCCATCTCTCATGATGTTGACTATTGGCCCACTGGGCATTATATATATATTATAATTATATATGGAGCTGCTAAGGAGCAATGTCAGTTTGAAAATTACAGTACATCTGATTCAGGCCATAGTTTTCAACCACTTGGTATAAAACTGATAGGTGGACAATGAATAAGGATGACAGAAGAAAAATCAGTTTCTTTGAGTTGTGGTGTTGGAAAGGAGTGAAATATCCCATGGAGTGCTGAAATAACAAATAGATATGTCTTAAAGGAAGTTCATCCAGAGTGCCCCTTAGAGGCAAGGAATGTGGAACTTCTTTACACATGCTTTGGGCATATTGCTAGAAGGGGTTATTCCTTGGAAAGGGACATCATACTATGAAAGATGGAAGGTCAGTGAAAGAGAAGAAGACTGTCAACAAGATGGATTGACACAGTGACACCACCACCACACTCAAATATGTCAGAGATGAGGAGACTAATGCAGGTTAGGACAGGTTTCATTTTCTTTCATAAGGTGGGTATTGAGGGGTCCTAACCTTGATGGCACACACAAGAGTGGCCTAGAGAGTAAGATGTTGTGCTGCTAACCCAGTAGTTGTTGTTGT
>NW_006399771.1:22873768-22877994 GCF_000299155.1 Elephantulus edwardii | reverse complement strand
TCCTTGAAAAGCAAAAGAAAAACTCACTCATTGGTACACAATCCCCCCCCCGCACCTCCCCAAACCGCACCCCTACCCCGAAATATAATCCACTCTGCAAATTGTTTCTCTAAATTCATAGATATTCCAGAGGCAACCTATTCTGAAAGTGGATGCCACTACTGCTTCCAAGACTGTGTTAATCTGGAAGCTCCACCAAACACTGTCCACCATGGGTAACCATTATCATAGTTAACACATCAGTGTCACAGTGTTTAGCATGAGTTAACTCTGTGCAGAAAATTGTCAGACCAGTGCTATAACCTAGTAGTAGTGCAAATCTACCTTCCAGGAAGAATGATCGATAATCTCCTCCCATGTTATTTACAGTGTCTGAAGATCTGATGAATCAGCTATCAGTTGATTCTGATCAAGGACAAGTGTTGTTTGGCTATATATTATGTATTTTGTATTTAGACCTATTTTTCAGTAGTTGAATATTCTCTTTTCTCATGTTTAACATTTATAAAATATTTAAAAAAAAAGTTGACGGTTTTTTGCATTAACTGTAAATGTCTAGAACTCTGATGGTACAGTGACAAGAAGCTTTGCAGCATTCCTGAAGGCATGTGATGCGAATCTACCAGATACTCCACTGGAGAAGGATTTATTGCTTCTCAAAATCCACTAGAGGGTCAGCTATGGATCACCTCCGACTTGATGGTACACAACAACAAGGCACAGTAAAGGAGCTCTGCTGACAGTCTTTAGGGAGTTACACTGCTATATCATAGGTGGTGTCTCTCTGGAAGTTCTGATTCACCAGCAGCTTCTTGAAAGAAAGAGGGACAGTTCCTGCTATGAAATTCATAACTTCTCAAAACCAGCAGGATGATCAGTTATGAGTTGGTTCCAACTCCACTGCAACGAGTCTGCATTCTGAGAAGGTATCTTAAGGTGTGAAACATTAGTAAATGGCTGTGATGGTTGGAGTTAATTATCAGCTTGGCAGAACCATGGCTCTTAGTGGTCTGGCAGAAATGCCAGAAATTAAATTTCACAGTCATGTGATAATATAACACCCCTACACTTTTTATTTTATTTTATTTTTATTATTTGTGTGTGTATGTGTGTGTGTATGTTCCATCAAATCAGATCTGACTGGTACAGGAAGAGATTGCCCCTCCTTCTCCAGCAGAGCATATGGTGGATTAAAACTGCACACCTCTGGGATTGCAGTGCAGAACACCCCTACATTTTTACAGAACTTGGTATTCAACCTGATTTTTGGAGTCTAACCCAGCTGATAAGTAAGAAATGTGTGTATTCTAAAGAGTAACTTTATTTTCTACATTTTAATTTTCTTTTTTGAACAATACATAAACACAACTCCATAGTTCACTTGAACTTTTAAGAGAATATTGTTCTGAACTTTTTAAAATTTTATTTTGCATAAATATAATGCTTAATTAAATATAAAGATACATATCTTGGTTGTGTTTCTCTCTCAAGTGCTACCTTGCTTATTATTTATATTGTTTTATTGCTTCAACTGTAAAAGCATCTTTCACATAGGAACAGTATGCAAATCTCCTTTGATGATTATTAGGCAAAATATTTTCTTTGTATTAAAATCCAAATTATCTTATATTAATGCAACCTGAAGAAAGGAAACATTGCAATAAGTTTTATGGTCTACAACTAATTCTACCTTCTTATTTAATTAGTTGGATGCAAATCCAGTTATTGGATTCCAGTCTGGAGTTGTGTGTATGTTTGAATCTATTATAATTCCTAGCAACACCAGAGAAAATGTAAGAACTGCCCTCTATGGTTTCGTAGGTTGGAATCTTTCAGGATCAGGTCCAAGATTTTTTTTTCATTTCTGAATTTGAACCAGTGAACTTTCATTTAGCTTTCAACCATGGTGTTACCACTTAATCTGTGATAGAAGGATTTATATTTCAGATCAAGAATCATATAGGGAGAAAAAGTAAATATTCTCAATAAACATAAAAATCCATTACATATGACAATAAGAATTTAATCAGTTAATTGTCCAGGCAAGTTGATGTTGAGAGATGAGAAATGGTTTTGCTTTATCTCACTGATCCTCTTGTAAAAGGTTAATCTCTAGTCTGAGGTTTTGTGTAAGGTAATCTCTACTTTTTCTTCTTTTTTTTTCTGTAGTCAAAGCTGATAAAGAGCTGCTTCCAGGGGAAGGTCCTCTGGCAATGACTAAATAGATATATATGGACAAATAGTAGTATGTGTAGCCATTGAGACATGGACTTTGAATAAGTGTTTTCCATTCTGTCTTTTCATTCCACTGGCCAATGTGAGTGATATTTCTTAAACTAAAGTCAAGCAGTAAGGAAATAATTTAGCAAACTTCCTAGAATGAAATGTGAAGCCACATAACAAAGGTATGAGATAAAGGAATAAAAACATGGAGCCAAAAATTGGTCACATACAAACATGACATATACAGTGGGAGTTCACATACATCACTACAGATGTGGAATTGGAAATTTATTATTATGTAATTGAATGTTATTTAGTTAAATTGAAACCAAAAGTTGTATAAGACATAACAACAAATGATGAATGCTCAGGCTGTTCTTCATTTAATAAACTTTTAAGAAGAAGCCTAACTAGTAATCTTTATTCTGAAATTTTCTGCGAATACACACATATTTCTTTATCAGTCTTAAAGTGAAATTATCAAATGTGCAAAGATCCTAAGAAAGAGTCAACTGAACTAAGGGAGTAGTGGCAACACTTGTAACATACATCTAAATTTTTACGATTTTAAAATGTGTACCAAAAATACATTCATATAATCTGCATCTTGTCACTATATAGAAAACATTTTCACCTCAAAGAAAATTTTATTTTCATTATCTTGTGGAAAAGAAGGTTTAAAAAGAAAAGTTCTTCCAATAAGTTTCAAGCAGAGTTATATACTTTTGAGAGCGTAACAATAAATATATCTGAGATTTATCACATTGAGCCCTAGTAAATCTATGACATAAAACAACAAATTTCTTTCGATTGAGCAAGTTATTCTACAGTACACTGAAAATATTTTGAGATATTGATAAAAGAGGAAAAACTGGAAAAGAAGAAATTTTTTTTCTATTTAAATATGTTATTTAGAAAATAGAACATGCAGTTATACAAGTAGTTCATTAACAAGGTAAATATGAAATGCTCAAAATATTCATTTATCATATTAACCTAGTTACACAACTGTTTAAAAACTCAGTTGTAGGGGAAAAAACCCAAACAACAAACCTCAGTTGCTAAGCTAAAACCATCAGTGTTTTAATCTCACTAGTTACTCTGCAGAGAAAGTTGTGACACTGTGCACCTGTAAAGATTCACAGCCTTCGAAACTCTATAGGGCAATTCTACTCTTTCTTGTAGCATCATCTTGAGATGGAATTGACTCCACAGCAATGGATTTTGGGATTTTTCACGTTTATCAGTCCTTTCCTTCTCCACTAGCACTATGTAATTGCCATTTATTTTTCTTATTTAAGTTTACAGAACAATGATATTTCATTTAGTTATTTATACACAGAATTTTATATTAATTGCAATAAAAATGTCAAGGGAATGATTTTCAAAAGACATCTAGAGGCCTCTACAAGTAGTAACTAGAAAGTTATGACTCTCATATACAAGAAAGACAGTCCAAATGTCCAACACCAACTGAATGGATTGAGAAATTGTGGTACATTCACACAAGGAGCAACCATTTTGAAAAATACTACATAACTTGGGCAAGACTGAAGAGTATTATGCTAAGTGAACTCCATATCATAAGGACAAATACTGCATAAAACAATTATCACAAAAACAAAGAGATAACGAGTAAAGTATGTATATGGACTCAAGGGGTGATGGGGTGAGAGCCAAGGCTGAGCTTGAGTAGAGGTGAAACCACAGGGTTGCACATTTTGGTGGGTGGAGGGAAGGGGTGAAGGAAATGGGAAGGATTCAATAGATATCTGAAAAAATTGGGTAATGATTGGCAAAGTCCAAGGGTGACTAATTTTATAAACCATAGTGCATAGGAATCATTGTACAAAACACAGTATGAATGAAGAATACCATGAAACACAATGTATATGGACATTGTGAACAAACTAATAGAAAATAATATAATAATAATAAAAAAGAAAGACACTGAAACTAGTTGAGAACAAGAGAAAGATACAAGGTTTACTAGACATTCATAA
>NW_006399771.1:22836586-22872971 GCF_000299155.1 Elephantulus edwardii | reverse complement strand
GATTTATAGGTAGCTCTTGGTGTCTGCTCATCTACTATATCCCCTTTCTTAGATGAGTCTGTTTTCCTTGTGTTGTTTTACCACCATTTCATACCATTATCTAGATCAGTTTCTGATTTATGTATTTTGTTAGCATTTCCTTTGCCATTCCCTATCACCCTCATTACATCTTCATTCTTCTTCCTATATGTGTTTCAATTCATTCCTCTAGCCTCTCTCTTACTACATTTGAGATTTTATCCTTGGATAAATATTGCTTTTGTGATCCTGTGTGGTTGAGTGTTTCAAGTCCTGGATATATCCCTGGTGTTATTGCTCATTTTACAGATCTATCATTTAGCTGAAAGTTGTGTGAAAGGGTGAGTTCAGTTCTCTGCTGAAAAGATGGCTTAGGGTGATAGTCTTGAAGTGTTCTATCAGTTTATTTCAGGTCAGTAAGCCTAGATACTATTGTGAATTTTATTTTGGTTCTACATGGATCCCCCACTCTACCCAGAGTATTCTTTTGTGAACACATTTAGATCAGTTAGCAGTAGCAGCTTGGTTTCATTTAGTTCTTCTAGTCTCAGTGTGGTAGAAGTTGAGAATCTGATGAACCACTGGTGCTATGAATCAATTGTTTCCACCTATCTTTTACTTTCATCACTCTTCAGCAGACAGGGAGGCACCAATTGTTGCACCTTAGTTAGCTGCCCATTTGTTTTCAACCCCTAATTACTACTCACAAATGTACAGTGTAGAATATTGTCCTTATGGATTATGTTATACACAACAACCTTGATGCTCCCAAGCCTATGGTCTTGAGGTCCATGACCATTAATCTATTCCCTCATAGTGTTTGTTTTGTATAATATTGCCTCACTTCCTATAATATTTACATGAACACATTTGCAACATACAAATGCTTATGTTAAACTATCAACTGCCAAAGTGGTGGATAATCATAGGTTTAGTCCCTTTTAACTATCCAAGAAATAAAAAAAATTAAAGAACTGAACAGAAAATTTCAAAGGTTATCTCAGGATGATAAAGCAAGATATTATAATAAAATGTACAAAGAGATGGAGTTATAAAATCAAAAGGGCTGAACTCACTCAGCATTTATTAAGCTGAAGGAATTGAAAAAGCAAATTCAAGCCATGAATGGTAATACTTAAGTATGCTTTGAGTAGAATGTTAAATGATCCAAGAAGAATTAAAAGAAGATTGAAGGTGTATACAGAGTTACTGTACCAGAAGGAACTGGCTGACAAGAATTTCATGAAACAACGTATGGGCAAGAGTCTGTGGTGATGAAGGAAGAAGTTCAATTTGCTCTGAAAGAATTGGCAAAAAACAAGGATCCAGGAGTTGGTGGCATACTAGTTGACATATTTCAACAAATGGACACTGCCTGAATGTGCTTACTCAGTTGTGCCAAGAAATCTGGAGGACAGCCACCTGGTCAACTGACTGGAAGAGATCTGTATTCATTCCCATTCCAAAGAAAAGTGACCAAACAGAGTTTGGAAATTATCAAACAATATCATTACTATCACATGCAAGCAAGATTCTGCTGAAAATTATAAAGCGATTGGAGCAACACATCAACAGAGAACTGCCAGCTATGCAGGCTGGGTTTAGAAGAGGCCATGGTATTACGGATATTATAGGTAATGTTAGATGGATCTTGGCAGAAAGTAGAGAGTATCAGAGAAATGGCTGTGTTTCATGGACTGTGCAAAGGTTTTTGACTGTGTGGATCACAACAAACTGTGGCTGACTCTGAGGAGAATTGATATCCGAGAGAATTTGATTGTGCTTAGGCAAAACCTATACTCGGACCAAAAGGCAGTCATCAGAATAGAGCTTGGAGCCACTGCATGGTTCAAAATCTGGAAGGATGTATGACAGAAATATATTCTGTCTCCATATCTTTCAATCTGTATGCAGAACAGATCATCTGGGAGGCTGGGCTGTATGAGGAGGAATGTGGTATCAGGATTGGAGGAAGTTTCATCAACAAACTGCATTATGCAGATTATGTAATCCTGCTTGGTAAAACTGAGGAGAATCTGAAGCACTTGCTGCAGAAAGTCAAGGACTGCAGCCTTCAATATAGATTGAAGCTCGACATAAAGAAAACAAAGATTTTCACCACTGGGGCATCATAATGGATGGTGAAGGGATTGATATTGCTAACAATTTTAGCTTGGTTGGCTCCACAATCATACTCCTGGTACCAGCAGCCAGGAATCAAGAGACAAATTGTATTGGGAAAGTCAGCTGTCAGGGACCTCTCCAGAGTACTGAAGAGCAATGACGTCAGGCTTGAGACTAAGGTGTGCCAGATCCAGGCTATAGTCTTTGTAATTGTGTGCTATGTGTCAGAGAGCTGAACAATGACTAGGGATGATAGAAAGAGAATTGATGCCTTTGAGCTGTGGTGCTGAAGAAGAGTGTTGAATATACCATGAACTGTTAGGAGAACAAACAGGTTTGTCCTGGAGAGGGTGAATCTGGACAGCTCCTTGGAGTCAAGGATTCTGAAGTTTCATCTGACATACTTTGGGCATGCTGCAAGGAGGAACAAGTCCTTGGAGAGGGACATCAAGTTTGGAAAGGTGTAGGGACAGCGCCAGAGAGGAAGACCCTCAATAAGATGGATCCATTCAGGGATTGGGGTAATGGGAGTAGGTGTGTCAGAGACAGTGAGTTTGGCACAGGATTGAGGAGGGTTTAGATCTCTTATACATAGGGTCACTATGAGTCACAAGCAACTTGACAGCACATAGCAATAAACAACACAACATCAGTTTGTATTGTCAATTTGCCTTTGTATCCACTGATTTCCCAGGTAGATTTTTCTCATAATTAGGTAAAGTGAACTTCAACTTATGTTAATATAACGAACAACAAATTGAAACTGTACCTGATTCTGTACCATCCTCACAGTCTTCACCAAACCTAAGCTCACTGTAGAAGATGCCAGTTCATCTAGTTCAAGTTTTCTCCTCCTCAAATTATCTTCCTTTCCTGGTATGATATCCATTTTCAACCATGGTATTCCCTTCCAAGAACTGACACTACATAATAATATACCCAAAGTATGTGAAATGACGTTTCATCATCCTTGCCATAAAAGAGTACCCTTCCAACTCCTTCAAGGACAGATTTGTTTGTTCTTTGGCAGTCCATAAAGTATTAAACACTCTTTGCCAACACTACAATTTAGAGGTATCAAGTTTTCTTTGTTCTTCTTTTATTCATTGCCCAACTTAGAGAAGTGTATGAAACAATTGAAAGCACCATGGTTTTGGGCAGGTATCACTTCGGTTGTATGTGTTATGTTCTATTGTCTTTAATTCTTCCACAGCTTTCTGTGTCTTCCTTTTCTTTAGTGATATTATGGTAATCACTCTTTTCAGTATCTTTCGCTTCACTTACGTTACTATGTGTATATTACCTAATTGACAATTTGTTGAATATTTATATTGAATTTTAATCTAGGATTAAAAAGTTCAGCAGAAATAGCCTTTATTATCTCCAAAAAATATTTTTTTCTAGTCTCTGGAAAACTAGAGTACTCAGTAGTCCCAAGAGTCCATTTTTTCCAGATCTTCCAAAGAAAAAAACCCAAACCAAAAAACTAAAAAACCCTCAGTGCTTTGTAACATTGGTTGTCAGAACTGATATCCAAATTCCCAAACATCAAGCTAGTTTGACAAGTGGCTGCATTCTGGGAAATCCTAAAATAAAAGCATGGAGAGTTTCCTTTTTTATATAAACATTAAAAAGTAAAAATTCTGAAAGTTATGAAGGTATTTTTGTAAAATGAATCAAGATATTTTTGCCTTCTATACTGGACAAAATAGTACATGTAAAAACTAGAAGTGAGAAGAGAGTCTCGAACTACAAGGTCTTTTCTATCTAGTCCTGTGGAAAAAATTATCTCAGTTCCTTACTTCATGGGCTTAAAACAATCATTTACTCATGAATTAATTTATTCATAATATACTATATTTCAGCCACTCTTCTCGACAATGCATTAAGATATACTTTTGCTTTCCACAATAGAGTTATATGCAGGGAAATGAATAGAAAATTTTATTAGCATAATAAACTCAGTTGTCATAAGAACAGGCTGTTGGGAGGGCATTGAGCACAGAGTAAATTTGTTTGGGATATATATATCCCCATAAACATTTGCTTTTGATGAAGTAGCTTCAGAAATCTCTTTTAATGTAAATGTAATTTTATATGCTATTTTCCTTTTGCTTTCTGAGGTGATACAAATTCTTTTGTTGGTGATAGCACAATAGGAAAAATCAGAGAGCAGCATCAAGGCTTTTACAGTTGTTAATCTAATCCATACCAACCATCCTCTATATTGTTACTAAGTCCTGGCAGAGACTGCATACCTCTCAACAGGACATCATGTTAGCATGAGATCCAAGCTATGGTTAAATCTGATACTATTTGATTTTCTATTTAATAAATTGAGCAATGTGCAGCAATATTTCATCACTGATTTGAAGTAAGATTAAAGCAATTGCTATCAAGTCAAACAACTCTGTCAATTCTACATGTGTAATAGCAGAAGTTACTCAAGAATATTTTTTGTCACTGGTTTAGAGCACCCTAGTAACTTAGTGATAAGCACTTGCTCTGCTTCTCCGAAGGCAGGCAGTTCAAGTATACCACCTAGTACATGTCAGAAAGATGGGCAATCTCCTCCTGTGCCTTTGAAAACCCACTTGAAGGTCAGCTATGGGTCTTTAAGACCCAATGATACATAACAACAACAATAATGCCTGGTTGAGGGGCTCTTGGTACCAGCAGCCAGGAAATCAAGAGACTAATTGTATTGAGAAAGTGTGTTGTCAGGGCCATCTCTTGAGTACAGAAGAGCAATGATGTCAGTATGCAGACTAAGTTATACCTGATCCAAGCCACGGTCTTCAAAATTACATGCTATGCATCAGAAAGCTGGACAATAACTAGGGATGATAGAAGGAGAATTGATGCCTTTCTGCTGTGGTGCTGGAGAAGAGTATTAAATATACTGAAGACTGCCAGGAGAACAAACAGGTTCATCCTAGAGAGAGTGAGACCAGGCTGTTCCTTAGAGGCAAGTATTCTGAGGCTTCATCTACACATTTTGGGCATGTTGCAAAGAGTACCCAGTCCTTGGAGAGGGACATTAAGCTTGTCAGGGAGGCCGGACAGCACAGGAGGAGAAGATCTTTGATGAGATAGATTGACTCAGTGACAAGAGCATTGGGGGCAGGTTTGTTGGAGACAGTATGATTGGCTCAGAACAGAGCAGGTTGAGAGCTGGTGTACATAGGGTCACTATGAGTTACAAGTGACTCGATGGCACATAACAGCAACATATTAACAAATCTTTCTAGTTTGGCTAATTAGAATCTCCAAACATTTATTTAGCTATTGAGCATGTTAACTGTTTATATCACTCAGAGAATCCATTCAAGATAAGATTCAAGAGAAACCTAAAGCAGAAGAAAATTTGAAAACTGTATGGAGAACAGATCATTCAGAAGGCTGGGCTTTATGAGGAGTGTGCCATCAGGATTGGAGGAAGACTCATTAACAACCTATGATATGCAGATGATACAACCTTGCTTGCTGAAACTGAAGAGGACCTGAAGCACTTGCTGCAAAAGGTTGGGACTCCAGATGTCAATATGGGTTGAAGCTCAACATCAAGAAGACAAAGATTCTCACCACTTGGGCCAATTGGCAGCACCATATTAGATAGAGAAGAGATTAAGGTTGTTAGCAATTACAGATTGCTCGGATACACAATCAACATTCTTAACACCAGCAGTAAGGAAATCAAAAGACGAATTGCATTGGGAAAATCTACTGTCATGGACCTCTCCAGAGGGCTGAAGAGCAACAGTGTCAGTCTTGATACAAAGCTGTGCCTAATCTAGACCCTGGTCTTCTCAATTACTTGTTATACTTTAGAGAATTGGATAATGACTAAGAATGACAGAAGAATAGATTTCTTTGAGTTGTGGTGCTAGAGAAGAGTATTGAACATACCATGGAATGCCAAGAAAATAAATTAGTCTGTCTTGGAGAGGGTAAAACCAAATCTTTGAGTTGTAGTGCTGGACAAGAACACCGAACATACCATGGACTGTCAAGAGCACAAAAAGACTTTTGGAGAGGGTGAAAGCAATCTATTCCTTGGAGACAAGGATTTTGAAGCTCTGTCTGACACACTATGGACATGTTGCCAGGAGGGATTAGTTCTTGGAGAAAGATACCATGCTTGAACAGTGGAGGAACAAAACAGGAGAGGAAGATCCTGGATAAGATGAATTGACACAGTAAGTGAGGTAATGAGAGTGGGTATGTTAGAAACAATGAGACTGGCTCAGGATAGGGCAGGTTTCAGAGCAATTGTCCATGAGGGCACTATGAATTGTAGGCTACTTGAAAGCACGTAACAACAACAACAAAGTATACTCCATACCTTAGAACTTAAAAAGCCTTTCTATAGTTTAATAAACCAAACTATGGAAAAAATTATTAAAGATTTGGGTAAATTACTAACTAATAAATGATAAATTATGACATTAAGATGTTGTCCAATTGCTGTTAAGTATCACTGAGTATGACTCCTACTGACATTCTGATCGACATGAACTGTATCCTGTTCTGTGCTGTCCTTATCTCTGCTCATTGTTATAGCCACTATCCCAATCCATCTCATTTAGGGTTTTCCTTTCCCTTCACTGACCTTCCATTTTTCTGAACATGCTATCTTCTCCAACAGCTGGTCTGTCCTAACAATATGTCCAAAATATGTAAGATGAAGTTTCACCATTTTTCCTTCTAAAAGCTTCTTAGCTGCACTTTCTCCAAAACATATTTGTTTGTTCTCTTGGCAGCTCATGGGATATTTAGTGCCCTTCCCCAGCATCACAATTCAAAGGCATCGATTAAACACTGAAAATAAATGCCAGGCATACTACTTCCAGGAACCTCCTGCACTGAAATATGTATCCTTTATAGTAAAGAAAGTTCCCAAGAAATTGTTGATTTTTGAATGATTATTCATAATGTGCAGTGTGCCGCTAGGCTGTTCTCACTGTGTTGAAATATTTTTCTTTCATAGTATGACCTTTAACAAGATGGATTGACATAGTAACTGCAACAACAGGCTTCAGCATGACAGAGATCATAAAGGTGGTGCAGAATAGTGCAAGGTTGTGACCTATTGTCGTTCAGTTTACTTTGAGTCCTAGTCAACTGTAGAGCACCTAACAACATGCTGTGTATATTTGAGCGCTAAAGCATTATCTCCTGTCTGACATTTCTCCCCTCTCTTGAGACAAAATTTATTTAATCTGTACTCAGTGTGTTCTGTGAGGTATCACTTGTATAATTTACCATACTATAGGTGTATATCAATTATGTAATGTACCATACTATAATTGTTGTTTATCACTTGCATTATATGCCATACTATAATTTTTGTTTATTATATTTTTCTAATTATATATTAAGTCTTTGGGGCAAAGATTTTAACTTCCCCATAAATAAGCAAAAATATTCAGTAAGTGCTGATGATGAAACAAAACTCAAATTACATAGATTGTGTAAAAAATCATATAACTTTCTAACCAGTATTTTTTTTGTTATTATTATTATTATTCCAGGACCTTGTTAAGAATCTGGTGAATGTTAAAGATTTTCTTTGGAAAACATATCCATACATTAGAACATCCCCAACTTTACATTATTAGTATTAAAATCTTTATAGCAAGGGACCTCAGCCTCAGAATCATTGACATCATTTTTTGTAAGGCCCTTTTTCCTCCCCACACTGTAAGATGTCAAACAGCATTCTTGTTTTTACCTGGATGCCAGTCGGTACCACTCTCCAGCTTTGAGAATCAAATGTTTCAGTGATACTGCCAAATATCACCTGTGCTGTAAAACCATAAAACAATAACTTATATAAGAAAATTCCTGGTTGTTAATGCAGATATAAAAATTTTACATCTACTGTTTCCAGAGTTTAATTAAAAATTAGAGTTTTTAAAGTGTTTTTCAAATATTGCTTGAAAAATATGTGACTTATTATTAAATAAGAAACAGATATTTCTTATAAAATTAGAAACATTTTACTTACTCATCAAGCTGTTTACTACTCAGTCACTGATCTTCATTATCCAGTATCAAAATTTACACTTTTGGAATAGAACATTGAGTAATTGTCTACTATGTACAACTAACTCATGGAGTTCTGAATTCCTAAAAGATATTGCCTTTATTTTCAAATAAATAATTACTTACTGGTATCTCCAGGATTTAAGGTTTACTTTCAAATCAGTCTGCTTTGTGAGAGAAAAAAATTGTGAAGAAGAAAAAAGTCTTATATATGTGACACAGGAATTGAGTGGGGTCTCCATCTGTCATGCAAGGGTTTATGTGAGCTGGGGTTGACTTAAAGCAATTAATAGAAAAAACAAAGGTGTGTTGAGTAACAGGCTTTGTGATGTAGTTTCAAAAAGTCACAGCCAGGAAATTCTTGTGGACTACAGTTATCTCTGAAATACATATGGCCAGAATCAATTTGACAGCACAGGTGATAAAAGCTATGGTAACTAATTTTTTATATTAATGATATTAATAATAAGTTAGTTTTACTATTGAGAAAATTTAAACCTCTGGAAGACCCTTAAAGAGATGGATTTTCTCAGTGACTGTAACAATACAATCAAGTAAGTGAGAGATGATGAGGATGTTTGCAGGATAGGATTGGGTTCAGAGCTGTTATTTATAGGGTTGCTAGGAGTTGTACTCAATCTGAAGACACATAACAATAACAACATGACAAGAACAGGAAACATAAATTGCCATGTATTCAATAATGACTCAGCATAAATACAGTATCAAACATGTTACTGTTATGGACTTCTTAACAGAGTATTAGCAAACTAAATAATTACTATTTCAGTCTTAAAGTATAAAATATATTTTAATATATTTGAATATATTTATATATAAAATAATGAAGATGATTTCTGCATAGCATAAAATCTTTATTCACCCACAAAAACACACACTCATTCATGTTTTTATTTTTACTAAGTGAAGAAATTTCTGAAAGTCTCCTTACCTTGTATCTTACTCTCTGGTGTTGAGAGTATTTTTAGTTCTTAATAGAGAAGAACTTTATTTTTCCCCTTTTCCTGTGAATAATCCACTATATCCAGCACAATGCTCTTATCTGCTTGATCTCTGAGAGTGGAGTTTGGGTGAGGCAAATTAAATCGAATTTCTTTCAATTGAAAGGCCTTTTCGGCACTGCCTATTTCTATAGAATCCTAGAGGCAGTTGGACCTGAAATACTTCAGATATCTATTTTTCATTTCTGTAAACAAAATCACTGCTGGTTTGGCCTGAAGAAATGGAAATAACTTGACACAAAGAGTTGACATGATTGCTAAGGCCACATACTGCTAGAGTCAAGATGTCTATCTGAGATTTCTGGCTCAATTCCAGTTACATTTGGTTTTATTGCCTGCTGCCTCTCCTTGTATGAGTAATTATGATTTTTAATTGGTGTATACATCAACTTTTATGTACTAGTTTGGCCACTGACATGTCAGGTGTGCTGCAACTACACCAATGAACCTGATTTGGTGCCTTTAAGCCCTAAATTATGGACAAAAACAAAATTTAAAAGATTTTTCTTGACTGCCACCTTGTGGTATCTTTCTCAAAGTTACAAAACTGAGCCTTTTGACGGAAAATGTGGACTTCCAATCTTATTCAAAGCAAATAAGAAAGTAATTTGTATATGAAAAATAGATCATTTTACCATGTAATAAATAAAGATCTACAAAAGAAGCATCTCTCAGTCAATATGGGCATTTACTTAAAAATATTTTGTTTATAATTAGTTAAGTACATTGAATTTGGAAAGAAAATAAGACACATATATCATCAGTTCCTTAATTCCTGTGCAATGTTTGTGGCATCACCCCATTAATTTAAACTCCTTCTGTTTCCTCGGTTATGTTCTGAAAATTTTAAAGTGGATTTGATTGCTTCATTATAGCCATATAAAAAAGAAATTCATGCACTATCAGAAAACTTTAAAATAGTCATCAGCTTTTAAAATTCATGAATTTATAATTAATCATAAGATAGTTACATCGTCTTGGTCGTGTATGTCAGGGAGTCAAAATTGACTCATAGCTGACCCTACAGTGGGTTTTCAGAGGCCATAAACCACAGAGGAGGAGATTGCCTATCTGTCTCCCTTTGAAACACCTGGTGGAAACTAACCACATGCCTTTGGTATTGCAGTGTAGTCTCATAACATAATTAATTGCATTATACTATTAAAGTCATAATTATTACCTAATAGTTAAAATAAATTATTTGAGAGTATAAAATATATGTGATTACCACTGTTTCTCATCTAGATGGTCATGGATAATCTGATCTCTGTGAATGTATCTAGCTCATGTCTAAAACAAAATTGATTACCTGTCTAAGACTATCAGTTTCCTCAGAGAATATCATATTACTCAACTAGGATTTATCATTATAAAACCAAGGTAATTGCTACAATCCAATAACAAAGAGTAAAAAAAAAAAATTAAATGGCAATACCGGTTAACCACAGAGACATCCATCACACTGATAGAAAGAAGTTGACAAATGATTGTTAAAATTTCAAATTCATACATCCAGGTAATCTATTTGAACATAAAGATAGACAGTATCAGATGATAGAAACTCTGGTTTTGAGACATTAATTCTTTACATGAACTACCAGGAAATTGAAGAAGCTCTTATGGTGTAAGTTAAGGCTCTACACTGCCAAACTGAAGGCAAGATGTTTGAATCCATAAGATGCTCCACTGGAGAGATGGACACTCCCCTCTTGAGCTGTTTACTACATCTGAAGCTCTGCTGGAGGGTTAGCTGTGAGTCTGGTCCAACTCCATGGTACATAACAACAACCATCATCAGCAAAGCTAACTAAGATCAGAGAAAATAGTTACATGATACTGTTTCAGAAATGCTGCCCCAAATCTGGTTTGACACCTGGTGGTTAAACCTAATAAACTTTTAAGTAGGGATGGCCTTTGAATTAGAAAATCCTCTAAAATCTCAACCTCAATTTAGTGAAGCCTTATAATGCCTGGGAGGTTGCCACACCTGCTCCCAAAGGCGTTTATTATTGATGAAGAAAATAATCCTGGCTGAGATTCAAATTCTCAGATAGAAATTATAATTGTTTCATCTTTCAGCTAGATTGTTCTTGTTGTTGCTTATATTAGGTGCTGTTTAGTCAAGTACATTTTATGGTGACCCTGTGAACAACAAACCTGAACACTGTCATATTCTGTGTCATCCTTCTCATCTCTGACACACTCACACCCATTGTTGCAATCACTGTGTCTAGTCATCTGGTTGCAGGTCTTCCTCTCCTTTGCCGTCCTTCACCTTTCTGAGCATGATGTCCCTTTCCAAGGAATTACTCCTCCTAGCAATTTATCCAAAGTATGAAAGGCAAAGCTTCACAGTTTTTGCCTCCAAGGAGTGTTCTGGCTGAACTTTTCCAAAACATAATTATTTGTTCTTTTGACAGTCCATGGGGTATTCAGTTCTCTTCTCCAATAACCACAGTTCAAGGCAACCAATTCTTCTTCTGTGATGTTATTCATTGTTCAAGTCTCAGATGCATAAGTAGAATTGACAAGACCTTAAATAGGCACACCTTAATCCTCAAACTGACATCATTTCTTCTCAATGATTTAGAGAAATCCATGGCTGCAGATTTTCCCAGTGTAATACATCTTCTAATTTCCTGAAATCTGCTACCAAAGGTGTTGATTGCTAATTCAAGCAAGATCAAATTATTGACAACTTCAATCCCTTCTCCATCCACTGTGATGTGGTCTGTTGGCCAAGTGGTCCATACCTTTTGGGTGTTTGGGGTTTTTTTTTTATGTTGAGCTGTAGTCCATATTGTAGACTGTATCCTTGAAATTCCACAGCAAGCGTTTCAGGTCCACTTCACTATCAGCAAGCAAGATTGTGTCATCTGCATAATGCAGGTTGTTGATGAGTCTTTCTGATCCTTACGCCACATTCCTCTTCATAAAATCCATGTAGGTAGTAATATATATTATATGGAAGTTTTCTTGAGGGGAAGAAGTAACATTAAGGTCAAAAATCTCAAAGAAAAGTTAAAAAAAAAGAAAAGTAACCTCAGGCAAGCTTACTCCAATCCAACTCCACAACATCTTCATGATGACTACAGTCTTATAAACAGAAGTATTCACATGTATTGAATTCTGGAAATTATATTTTGTACTTGTTACTACATAAAGTAAGGACATCTGAGGATGTAGTGGGTAAGGGGTTGTGCTTCCAAACCAAAGCCAGGTGGTTTGAATCTCCCATGTAATTTGCAGTCTCCAAAAAACCTAGAGGGCCAGCTATTAATTCCTGCTCAATAACACGTAACAACATAACATCATAGAGACAAAGTTTTCATTAAGCTATTTTTAAATATTTTGTCATTGTGTTCTTCCTTAGAAAACTGTAGAAAGAGACTGCGATATGAAACCTTTATTTGAATTACCGAATTGTTTATTGAACATGTGCCTTTAATTTCATTTCGACAATCCAACTTTCCTAATATTTGTTCTTGAAAGACAATTTTTTTTAATTTAGGTTGTTTATTTTTCATTTCAATGAACATCTACAGAGATTTTGGGATTCCATTCATTCATTGTTGCACCCTTCTCCCCGCACAAACCCCTCCCCCCTCCCCCCCATTTGCTCCTCTCCTTGAAAAGCAAAAGAAAAACTCCCTCATTGGTACACAATCCCCCCCCCGCACCTCCCCAAACCCCACCCCCTACCCCCAAATATAATCCACTCTGCAACCCTCATTGCATACTCCTACGATAAAAATAATGCCCTAAAATGTAATACTTTAAAGACAATTTTTGAAATCCATTCCATTGTGCCTTTGAGGTGGTCCCATTTTCTTAATGGAAGCAATATATTTCAATTGTCTGAGAACCATATTTGCTCTCCTTGCTTGCTGCCCTAGGTTATGTGAGACTAGAAACTCCATCAAAAATAGTCTTAATTTACTCGCTAACATTCACTCTCTCTGTAGGAATAGTTTTGATTAGTAAGGAAAATGCTTTCTCATTGTCTTCTTTCACTGACAAATAATGCATTGCATTTGAGTCTCTCTTTACGGAGCCTAGAGCCTTTAGATTCATTATCCAATTAATCCTCCTAACATTGCTGTAAAGGAAGGGTGGAGGAGTAAATTCCCATTTCACATGTAGGGAGATTAAATGACTTGTACTATGTCACCATGCCAGTAAAAAGCAGAGTTAAGAAAACTGCTGAAGGCTTGCCTTTATTGCTATATTAGGGCATTATTTCTTATGTTATAAAATCCTCTTCAGAATAACTGATCTTAGTAGTTGAGAACTGAATAGATATTTTCATATTTCCTTAGTAGATGAATTCTCTAAAATGGCCTTTTGAAATAGTAACTGAGAATACAAATAGTAATTGATAATACAAATGCGTTTGTATTGGTGTTGTGGTTCAGAGCTCAATTGCTTACCCATAGTTCAGAGCCTGGAATTAGAGAGAGAAAAGACAAAATTATCTGCTCCAATAAAGATTACAGCCTATGTGACAGTCTGGGGCAGTTCTACTCTGCCTATAGAGTAGGTGTGTGTCAGAATTAGCCTAAGAGTACCCAATAAAGAGAACGAGATTGGTAGAATATAGTGAATGATGTCTTAATGAGATAGATAGATAGAATCATGTGTTTTTTTAACATATAAGTGGGTTGATAATATTAACATTCATTAATAAGAGAATGTGAAGCTGAATGTCCTTTTTCTTTTTTAAATTGTCTTTGTGTATCTAGTTAAATCTGTGTCTTCTATCACATGAAGATCATGTTCATTTTTGTTTTTATATGATTTTTCATCATGTATTTTTTAAAAATCTTTTGAAATGCATTCAGAAACAATTCAAGGATCATCATAATATCATTTTATTGCCATTATTTCTGTTTAATTGTCTATTTAAAGTAAAATTTAGCTCAACTTGTAGAAAGGGAGGAAGCATCAAATATTTATTATGTTCTATCATGCTCCCTACCTTTTCCTTCTGTATAAAAATGCTAAGAAAATTACTGTCTAAATGATACATTTGACTGTAAACCAAAAGTTGAAATGGCAGGAATCCAAGCAGCACCGAGATCCCTGCAGAATTTCAAGCTCAAGTCTGTGAACCAGGGAAGATAGACTCAGATAAGCTTCAGCTGCACAGTGAACTTTGAGATCTTTCAAAGAGCACAAATGTGGAATCATTTGAGATTTTCTTTTTTGTAAGTCAGTAGATACTAGATCTGAAAAAAAACCTTTTAAAATGTCTTTGAAGTTCTCCTTTGCATAAAACAACTTTAGGAATAAATGAAAACTAAAGGTCCACAGTCACCTAAAATATGACAGACTGTGTACCTGTTCACTCTGGTGGGCTGATGCCACCTTATGGCACTAGAGATTTACTACATCATATCTTCCAATAGCCACAAAACTAGCCTCCAGAAGGAAGGCTCATAACTTAAATTATGTTACTATAAAAGTGTTTCATTGTATAAATAAAAGACAAAGGATTAAATTATAAGGAAAATATTATCATTTTTGTGCTCATACTTTTAAAACACTGCATATTACAGTTGTTGTTGTTGTGTATCACTGAGTCAGAATCGACTCAAAGCTGATTGTCCAATGGCTATTCAGAGGCACTATTTGTGAGGGAGAAGACTCTCCATCTTTCTCCCACAGGACAGCTAGTAGAGGTTAACTGCCTGTCTTTGGGTCTGCAAAGCAACTCTTTACCACTAAGCTACTAGAGCTCCCACATCAGACATACTACTAGTTAGACAAAAGATTAAGATTTATTTGATCCAGTAATATTAACAGTTGCCTTCAAAGCAAATATATAGGTGTATTGCAGACGTTCAGAAGATTTTAATCCATGTATCAATCTGTTCCTTGTTAATCCTGTTTGGTTTTTTTACTCTTAATTCTTTAACTGCAGCCTACATGTAAACTGATCAGTTAGTGAATCATGGTTAGCACTGAAAAGAAACAAATTTGTTTCATTTTAAGATAATAGTATTTGTGCTAACATTGAGACAGAACATGATTACATTCCAAAAGCCTCTTCCTGAAAAGATCTTCTATTGAGAGTATGAACATTAAAGATAGATACTTCTCTCAATTTTTTAAGAGAGGCATTAAGAAGGAAACTGGGAGATGTATCACTTTGAGAAAGAAAAGTGTAGCTCTGAGAAAGAATCAAGCAATCAAGATGTGATGGTCCACACAGTGTGGATAGTAGAACTCAAATTCACTGTTGTAGGAGTCACTTGTGACTTATATTGATTCCCCATTATTGTTTTTTTTTATTAGATGTTATTGAGTCAACTGCGACTCAGAGATTCTGTAAAGAACAGATCTGAATCTTACCCCTATCCTGTTTCATCTTCACAATCTCAGATACATTTGAACCCACTTTTATAGTCATTTTGTCAATCACCCTTTATGAGGGATTCATTATTAGGTTTTTGAAGTTGTCTTTACTGTATACTGAATAGTTAGAAGATTCAAATCACTGACCATTCAATAAGAAGTCCAATAATGGTTACTTAGTTGTAAGAAGCTGTGCTGCAATCATAAAGGCATACAGTTCAAACACACCTAATACCAGTTGCTCCGTAGGAAAAGGGCGGGTAATCTCCTTGCATGCAACTTAGTGTCTCTGAAAACCCAAGGCAGGGTCAGCTATAGGTTAGTTGCAACTCTAAGGCACATAACAGCAATAATAACATGTAATTGTAATCCAGAGATATTCTGGAAGATTAGGCCCAGCAAACAATCTATTTCACAATTAATTCAAATAATGTTTTATTTTAAAACGTAAAGCTATATGTCAATTAGCGCTGCTTTTGAGTGTCAAAGAGCCATTTTTATTCACAAAGTGGCTTTCTGCGAAAAGGAAGGGGGGCCATTTCATACCACAAAATGAAAGAGGACTATGTCATTATATAGCTATCAAATTGCATCAGTACATAACTACTAAACAGGTGAGGAAGCATATTGAAGACTGAGGTGTTCCTGGCTCAAGTCATGATATATTTAGTTACTTCATATGTATATGAAAATTGGATAATAAATAAGAAACATGGAAGAAGAATTGATGCTTTTAAAGATTATTGACTATAGAATGGATGGATTGTCAAAAAAACAAACAAATACGTATTATGAAACTTCATGTCACATTCTTTGGACAAGAAGCACTACAGTCCTCCCTGGAGAAAAGATATTATGCTCAGAATTGTAGAAAGTAAGAGAAAGAAGGGAGATATATTGATTCAGTGACTGAAACAATAGACTTGAGCATGGTGTAGATTGTGAGAATGGGGCTTTTTATATTGAAAAGATATGGAGATGGGATGCATCCCTGGCATACAACTTTCCTGATTTTGAACCATGCAATGTTTTCTTGCTGTTTTGATGACTGCTTTCTTGTCCAAGTATAAATATCACATGAGCACAATTAAGTGTTCTGGAATTCCCATTCTTCTCAAGGTTAGCCACAATTAGTTGTGATCCACACAGTGAAATGTCTTTTGCATAGTCAATGAAACTTAGATAGACATTCCTCTGGTACTCTCTGCTTTAAGCTAGGATCAACTTAACATTGGCTATAATGTCCCTAGTGCTACAACCTCTTCTTAACCCAGCATGAACATCTGGCAGCTCTCTGTTGATATACTTTTCCGGTCAATCTTGCTTGTGTATGACGTTCTTCAAAAATTTCCACATTCTGTCAGATCACTTTTTTTAAAATAGGAATAAACATGGATCTCTTCCAGTGAGTTGGCCAGATAGTTGTTTTCCAGATTTCTTGGCGAAGCCTGGTGAACACATCCAGGAGAGCATCTTTTTGTTGAAATATGCCAATTGGTATGGTGTCAATTCTTAGGATCTTGTTTTTTGCCATTTCCTTCAGAGCATCTTTAAATTCCTCTTTCATCACCACTGCTGTTTTATAAAACAAACATGCACTATTTATGAAATTCTTCTGAGTCAACCACTTCTTTTGGTTTAGTGACACTATGTACTCCTTTTATCTTCTTCTGATGCTCCCTTGGTCATTCAACATTCTGCCCATCACATGTTTAAGTATTGCAATTTGAGGCTTAGTGGTGAGGAATTGTGTCACTAACACAAAGGTACATTTTGAATCTATTAGCTGTTCCATAGGAGAAAAATGAACACTCTTCTCTAGTGTAGTTTACTTCCTCTGACAACCCACTGGTCAGCCCTGGGTACACTCTGACTTGATAGCACAGAACAACAACAATGACATCTTGAAGAAACTGCAACAAGAGTGCTCCTTAGAGGCAAGGACTGTGAAAGTTTGTCTCACTTACTTTGGTCATATTATCATAAAGGGTCAGTTCTTTGAAAAAGACTTTGCGCTAAGAAAAAATGAAAGGTCTGTAAAGAAAAGAAGACCCTCAATAAAATAGATTGATATTGACCATCACAATGGATGTGAGCACCTCAGAGATTGTGAAGATGGTGCGTGATAGGCCAAAATTCAGATCTGTCGTTCATAGATAGGGTAACTATGAATTGTAGTCAACTTGTTAAAACCTAATAACAACAACAGGAACAACAGTATTAAAATATATCTATAAGTGTACATGAAGGAGCTCTGACAGTTTAGTAGCAAGAAACTGTGTTGCAATCTCAATGGCATGCAGTTCAAATCCACCAGCTTCTCTATAGGAAGATGACCGATCTCACTCCATGTGATTTGTTGCCTCCAAAAACCTACTTGAGGGTCAGTTCAGACTTAGCACATAACACAAAGTTTATATGCAGTATTTCCACTGTGAAAATAAAATCAGAGTGTAAAAACAGTGACGAGAAAATTAAACCAAAAAAAATGACTTAGAGTCAGTGTCAACTCATAGCTACTCTTTAGCATGGGAGGGGTTTGTCTGTCTTTCATCTCAGAGCTCCTGGTGGATTCAAACCTCCAGAGAGGTGCTGCCTTTGGATCAGCAGTACAGTTCCCTAGGAACCGTGCACTAGAGCTCTCTACTGACAATATAAGACATAATGAAATAATAATGAAAAATTTTTAAATAATAATTTAACTTATAACAGATTTACTTCAGAGTCATCATCGTGAAGACCCACTGTAAATTCTGTCTGTAATTTATAGGAATTACTTGTAATGAAATTTTGAAAAGCATGCTATTTAAGAAATATTAATATGTTGTGCATTATTTAGCTGAGAGCTATGTAATCTGGGATCATTAATTTATCCAAGAATTATATTCAATTACTCCTAGACCCTGCTACTCATCAGAACTGTATGGGTATCTTTCATAGAACAGTTTCTGAATAGAAAGTAATTTTATCTTTTGGTTTTTAAGTATTAGATTGTATAGTTGTCATCAGTTAATGAAATCCACATAGATTCTCAGTTCCATGGACTTGGATATACATCCTAAGATTTCTTGACTACTCCTGTCTTTTTGACAGCTAAGAGAATTTCACTGTGTTTCTTGGCTACACTCCTGTCAATGGACTTTCTTATCCCGCTCTGATGCAGCATTTGTCAGGGAAAAAAAAATTAAGAAAAAGTTCCTGTAATTCTGTCACACCATGTTCAAAATTGCAATTCTTAGTTGTAAATTTCCTGTAGCCGTACATCTGACGCTGTTATTCTAATTGCTTATCCCAGAAATTTCAAAAGGAGTTCCACAGGGATCAATGGCAATTATCCGAATGATAGCTAATTCCCTACAGAGCAGAGCTTGATCATTAAGTGCTTTCCCACTTTCATGATGCTGCATTTGAATTTTCTCTCTTCTTCCTGTCTAATGTCTTATGAGTTTGAGGTTGAAATAAGCATGATTTTTTTTTCATTTATTCCTATCATATAATTGCTTTTAGCCATTTCTCCTTGCCTTACCATTCTCATCTTTATCTCTGCAATAACCCATATATCTTAGTTACTCAATATTTCTTACTGTCTATTCAACATCTTTTTTTATACTACGATTTTTTTCTTCAGAAAAAAAATACAGCCATTTAACTATGTTACTCTCTCTTTGCCAACTCAAAGAATTATACTGAACTTTTTTACCATATTTGTGTTAATGGACCTATTGATATTTTGACTTTGTTGTTTGTTGTTTTGTTTTTAAATCACAAAATAATTTTGTTTCCCTAGACAACACTATAAGGAGTTAATACTATGTATGAGGAGTATGGTATCATGATTGGAGGAAGACTCTTCAACAACCGAGTTATATAAATGATATATATACCTTTGCTTACTGAAACCAAGGAGGACCTGAAGCATTTGCTGCAGATGATTAAGGACTGTAATATGGATTGAAGTTTACCATCAAGAAGACAAAGATTCTAATCCCTAGGCCAACTGGTAGCACTATGACAGATAGAGAAGAGTTCAAGGTTGTTAACAATTTCAGCTTGCTTGGCTCCACAATCAACACTCTTGGCACCATTAGTCAGGAAATAAGAGTCAAATTGCGTTGAGAAGTCTGCTGTCAGGGACGTCTCCGAAGTGCTAAATAACAATGATATTAATCTAGAGGTTAAGGTGTGCCTGATCTATGACATGGTCTGCACAATTACTATGTACCAGAGAGCTGGGAAAAGATTAGGGATGACATAAGAATGGATGTCTTTGAGTTGTAGCACTGGAGAAAAGTATTGAATATACCATGGATCACCAGGTTACAAAAAGGTCTGTCTTGGAGAGGGTGAAACCAAGCTACTCCTTGGAGGAAAGGATTTTGAAGCTTTGTTTCACATACTTTGGGCATGTGGCCAGGAGGGATCAGACCTTGAGAAAGACATCATGCTTAGAAGGATAAAAGGACAGTGCAGGAGAAGAAGACCCTTGATGAGATGGACTTGCACAGTAACCGGGGAAATGGAATTAGGTGTGTTGGAGTCAGTGAGATTGGCTCAGATTAGGGCAGGGTTCAGAGCTCTTGTATATAAGGGTTATTATCATTTGCCAGCAGCTTGACAGCACATAACAACAGCCAATGCACTCAATTGGTCAACTCAAAGGGGAAAATAATCTTCATCAGTTTTTAAACAAAAATCTCATCATGGCAATAAGCTGCATTCAAACCACAAAAGAAAACAGTACACAGTTATATAATCTAGAAGATTAATTTGTAAAACTGTTGTAGCCATTCTTCATTACAGACCTAAAATTATCACATTAATTATTTTTGCAATTTCTTTTCTACAGCAAGTTCAATAGAAATGGTCTATAGTGTTTATCTATTGTTTTGTTGTTCAACTTTGAATGTATTTTTTTAAAGTGACTTCTAAATGCATTAAAATTTATCTTCTTTTTTTAAATTTTTTTTATTAATGTCAATGAAAATTTACAGACTGGATTTCCATTCATTCATTGTTGCACTTTTCTCCCTGCACCTCACTTCGCCCCTACACTCTTCTCTTTGAAAAGTAAAAGAAAAATTCTTTTATTGCTTTACAATCCCTGCCCCCAGGTCCGCTCCACTATTCAGCCTTCATTCTCAACTCCTGTTATGACAAAAATACCTAATTACGTATGCCTTTTAAACAGTTTTCACTCTCATCTGTTTCAGTGCAGTGTACATTATTTATCCTATCTTTCTCAGTCTCCCCCCAACCCCGATGTCAGTTTTGCTTTACAACAGTGGCACCATGAGTATTTGTCCTTTTGTGACTGAGACATTTCACTCAGCATAATGTCCTCCAGGGTCACCCATTTTCAATAATATTGCATGAGTTCCTTTATCTTCTTAATGAACAGATCATCAAGGATGCTGGGTTGTATGAGGAGGAATGTGGCATTGGGATTGGTGGAAGATTTATCAACAACCTGAGTTATGCAGATGACACAACACTGCTTGCTGAATCTAAGGGGGATCTGAAGTGCTTGTTGCAGAAGGTTAAGGATTGTAGCCTTCAATATGCATTGAAGCTCAACAACAAGAAACAAAGATTCTCACCAATGGGTCACTTGGCAGCATCATTATGGATGGTGAAGAGATTGAGAGAGTAAACAGTTTTAGTCTGCTTGGCTCCACATTCAGCACTCTTGGTACCATCAGGTAGGAAATCAAGAGACAAATTTCATTGGAAAAGTCAGCTGTGAGGTACCTCTCGAGAGTACTGAAGAGCAAAGATGTCAGGATGGAGACTAAGGTGCACCTGATCCAGGCTATAGTCTTCACAGTTACGTGCTATGCATCGGAGAGTTGGACAGTGAATAGGGATGATAGAAAGAGAATTGATGCCTTTGAGCTGTGGTGCTGCAGAAAAGTGTTGAATATACCGTGGACTGCTAGAACAACAAACAGGTTTGTCCTAGAGAGAATGAAATATGAATGCTCCTTGGAGGCAAGGACTATGAAGCTTCATCTGACAAACTTTGGGCATGTTGCAAGGAGGGACCAGTCCTTGGAGAGGGACATCATGTTTGGGAGAGTGGATGGACAGTGAAGGAGAAGATGACCCTTGATGAGATAGATAGATTCAGTGATTGGGGTCATGGGAGTAGGTGTATCACAGACAGAAAGGTTAGCACAGGATAGAGTAGAGTTTAGGGCTCTTGTACATAGGGTTACTTTGATTTGCAAGCAACTCGATGGCACATAACAACACAACAACAATGTCAAAGTATTGTTTTAGGTATAAAAAGTGCATGACAAGCATAAGCCATATGATCATTGCTGAAATATAAAAGTATGTTTTTCTTCTCATGGTCCATTTTCTTCTGGCAGGAGAACTTTTGAGTTACTAGAGAGTGCATAAGTCCAAAGAAAATAAACGTGTACAAGGTTGAGTAAAAAAAAAATGTCTTAAGTCAAAGATTGGATTTTTTTTTTTCTGTGAAGGGCTGGTAATAAGTTATGCCAGTTATAGAATCTCTGTTGTCACTTAGAAGTAAGTACATATACTATATAGAAATAAAAATGCTTGGTTGCATTCTAATAAGCATTACCAAATATAAGGTAGATCAAATAGGGCCATGAGTCATGGCTTCTCAGTGTCTCAATTGTATTATAAATAATGTTTTATTTAATTATGTTACTAAAAGAAAATAGTGTCTAGTGTTTGAAATCCATTTCTAACATATCGGGGCATGAGAAAGGTAAACTTACTATTTTTCTAAAGATACTACCAGTACTAAAATTATTTTCATTCGCTTTATGCTCATAAATCTTATATTTAGGCATTTGAGAAGATATTTGATTACCTTATTTTTACAGGAACTGAATAAAAATCATTCTACTATATTTGCCTATTCGGAGTGGTTGATTTCTCTGGTAGGAAGAAAATAAAATCTTATTCCTAATGTATTTAATTTGTTGTTTGTTTTCATTTTGTGTGAGTCATCAGGATTTGTCATTGCTGTCTTAAGAAAACCCATAGAAACTAAAGAACATGATCCATTGGAAAATATAAGCCAAAAGCAGCTAAAGATTTTCTTTTTATACTATTTTTCTTTTCAATGACTGGATCTTCTTTTATCTCTAAGAAAGAACACCTTTTATTTGCTTATTAGCATATTATATTTCTTTTAAACCTCACTCCTGCTAAATATCTTTGTTTCTAGACTCCTTTGACAGACTCCAAAATTCTTAATGATTATTCCTTTTCTAGGAAATGTAATACGTGTGTCTCCATAATTTTTTTTTTATTGTCTCTATGGAGAGTTGTGGTAGTGTGGTTCATAGGAAACTGCACGGTTAACCCAAGAGTCAAGCCTTTATGTTGGTTCCATTCTAGCAGTGCCTTCTTGTGAGAAAGATGAACCATCTCTTCCTATTTGAAAATCTGCTAGAGGATGAATGATGAGGTAGTTCAAACTCCCCTACAATGAGATGGATTACTTTCTAGCAAGTTTAGGTCAATTTCTTTATACAAATAGGAAAGAAAAAATATTTATTTGAACTCCTTCTGGAATTTAGTGTTCCCATTCTTTACCTAGTCTTCCAACAGTCCCAGTCCTGTAGAGAATATTTATATTTTAGCTTGACCTACAGACTTATATACCCTCTTAAGTAGATCTAACACACTTCTTAGACCACCCTTCTGCTTGAGTATGACAAAAATCAGAGGTTGTTGTCATTGTTGTTACTGTGCTTAAAAGTTGAAAACCAATATATCATAAAAAAAATTTCTTTCTTTGCTGTCAAGTTGTAAATAATTCAGGACTGATGCTCCAGTGAGTTTTCAGAAGCTATAAATTACATGAGAGGAGATTGTCTATCTTTTTTCTGTGCATAAGCTGGTAGACCCTAACCATCTGCCTTTGTGTTGGAAGCACATTTCTTTACAATATCACCAATGATGTCTAATACTTATTCACTGATTGCTTATTCTGTATCATATTTTGATGTAAGCAAAGAAATTAAAATGTAAATAATCAATTCCACAAATATTTAGCCATCTCTTTCGAATACTATGTGCACAAGTACTTGTACTATAAAAGTGCATAGGAAGAGTAATTTCTTTCTAAGTGCTCAGTCTAGATAGTTTTAAGTAAGGAACAATATTCTAGCCAATATTAAAAATGTGACACATCACTTACCAATCAGATAAAAATGGAGAGAGACTATCAGACAGATGAAAGATTAAGCAAAGGTGGAGACAAACTTGCATGTTAAGGTATTAAAAAATGTGACTCGAAGTAAAGATGAAAGTGAAGACAAATGACAGATTATAAAAACTCTTGAATGCTTTACTAATAAATTTGGATTATCATCCCCAAAAACAATGAGAAAAACATTGAATATTCTGAGTGGAGGACTGACATAATTCCATTAGGATAACCTGATTTTGTGACATTTTTGATAATTTAGAAAGTAAAAATTGAAAGTGAAGCTAGTGTTCAGGAAAGGAAAGAATTATGTCAAAGAAAGAAGTATTAATCTTAAACTGTTACTGTTTTTGCAAAAAGAGCAAGGGCCATGTGGGGAGCACCATATCTCACCTTTATCAGCTTCACAAGAGGACTGTCCCAGTTCACAGCATCAGTAACACAAAACCTATTCCTATGAGGTCAGCCATGTCCCCCATGCTTCTATGCCTCTTCCCAGTCATCCCAAAACCAATTTACTGCTTGGCTGGGTCCAAAATCCGATGTTACAGCTCACAGACCAGACCACATATAACTGTATTGAGGAATTTAAAAGGTTATACTCCAGATTAAGGTGGCTCTAAGTATCCCTAAGTTCTCAGTTCTGCCAATATTGACCCAATTGTCTAACAAAGTTTTCAGTCCTGCTCTCCTCCACCATCTCTCTAAGGGTTTATCTGACATCATGTCTTCAATTCAGCCATGGGTACTGATGTCTTGAAGCCTGTCCTACTTTTCACTGGCTTGAGGGAGGTCTCTGTCCTCTTTTCTGGTGGAAGAAGATTCCAATTCTTTGGGGCAGAGCTATTCAATTTATTGACAAGACTAGCCAATCCTCTTTTAGATTGTTGCAGCTGGGCAATCCCCTTATAGAATGAAAGATAAGCAGTCTACTGTGGATAAGTTAGCACATCTCATTCGCATAGAGTTTGTTTAGGACCTCAAATCAGCAGGTCTCATAGCAACTCTATGAATGAAAGGTCAGAACTTTACTCCTTTCTGAACCATTCTTATAATCATTGGACTCATAGCTTATAGCTTCAGTTGAATGCTATAGTCACTAAGTTAATCCAGTTTATCAAGGGTTGTTTCTCTTTTTATGAGCCTTCTCTTCTCATTTCCAGGCATAATGCCATTTTCCAAGGAGAAGGCACTCCTGATATCATGCCCAAAGTATATGGAACAAATTTTACCATCCCTGTCTCTAAAAAGCACCTTGGTTGCAATTCCACCAAGATAGACTGTTTTGTTTGCTTGCTTGGTTTTGTTTGTTTGTTTGTTTTGGGCCGTGTAATCCTCTTCTCCAACACTACAATTCAAGGACATTAATTCTTCTTGTCTCATCCTTATTATCCAACTTTCAGATCACAGAAAGTAATTGAAAATACTATGGCTTGGATAAGGCATTCATTAGTCTTTAAAAGGACATCCTTACTATTTAGAACTTTAAAGAAGACACTGACAGCATATTTCCCCAATGCAACACATCTTTAGATGTTTTGGTTGTTGTTATCATGAGTGTTGTATGTGGATCGATGCAAAATTAATTGTTGACAAATTGAATCTTTTCTTCATCGATAGAAATGTTGCCTATAAGTAAGATAGTGCAGTTTTTTGTTTTCTTGATGTTGAGACGTAATCATGTTGAAGGCTATAGTCCCTGATCTTCTGGAGGGATTGACATGGTAACTGCTTCAATGGGCTCTAGTGTGTGAGGAAGTATGAGGATGGCACAGGATAGAACAGGGATTAGGTCTTCTGTTCATAGGGTTGCTATTAGTCATACTTGACTCAACAGTACCTAACAACAACAATATTTTCTTATACCATAACTAAAATATTTTACATACAAATAAATGTATTTGAAAGTGTTGTTTTCTTATTCTCATGAGTTTTAATGATATTAAAAATAAGTTAGTAGAGATGGACTAAAATAAAGGAATAAAGTATTAAGGATGGAAAATGAGGGAGTATATAAAGATTAATTATAAAGTGCTGTGTAGCTTTGGGGCTGTAATCCAGGTTGGAAGTTGTCTGGAGGCTAGATTCTACAGAGGTTTGTTTTCTGGTTCTGGTGAGGATTAGGGTGGAATATTGACTTGATTGTATTTGGCCTCCTATTTAAAAATGAATTTGGGCTTGAGGGCCTCAGGCCTGGTTCTAATTGTTTTTGGTCAAACATTCTCCTAAGTGGTATAACACTGGTCTGTCCATTTGCTGTACAGAGGTAACTTGTGGGTTTTATGATGTTAAACACTGTCACAGTGATGTGTCAAATGTGACAATGGTTACCCATGGTGGGAGCTCCCTGATTAAAACAAGCTTGAAAGCAGGAGTGGCATCTACTTCCTAAATAGCTTGTCTTCAGCAACTCTATGAACCTGAAGATACAGTGAAAGTTATACAAGTGTTCAGGTCTTTCATTCATAGGGTCACTATGAGTCATCTACAACTTGACAGGACCTAACAACAATGCATGTAGCTTTATCTTCAATCTCCTCTCCACCTATCAGGATGTGGCCTATTGGTGGTCCAATGGTGAGAATTTTTATTTTCTCAATGCTGAGATGAATTCGTATTGAAGGCTGTAGTATTTCTTCTTCTTCAGTAAGTGCTTCAAGTCTCTTTCACTTTCTGAAAGCAAAATTACATTATCTGCAAAACAAATCTTCACCACTGGGACCAATTTACAACATCAGGATAGAGAAATATTGAAGTTGTCAATTTTATCCTTTTATTACATCCCCAATCAACACTCATTGCAGCAACAGTCAAGAAATAAAAAGATGAGCTTTGTTAGGAACATATTCAGTCAAGGACCTCTCCAAAGTGCTAAGAACAAGGATATCAGCTGAAAGATTAAGGTTTGCCTGATCTAAACTGTGGTATTTCATATGTATCTGAATGCTGGAAAATGAGTAAGGATGACAGAAGAGATGATGTTTAATTGTAATATTTGAATGAGTATTAAACATATTGTGAGTTGCCAAAATAAACAAATATCTCTTGGGAGAAGTGCTTCTCAGAGCACATCAGGGTGCTTCTTAGAGGCAAAAATAGTAAAACTTCATCTCATATAATGTATGTATATTGTCAGGATGGTCCAATTCTTACAAATAAATATCATACTGGGAAAGATAAAGGGTCAGAGAAAGATTCTCATCGAGATGTATTGACACAGTGATTGTAGCAATGGTCCAGAGCATTGAGATTATGATGATTCAGTAAGATCAGGCACAGTTCACATTTCCTGTTCCTAAGATTGCTATTAGTTGTAGTCAATTGCATCTAGCAACATTGCTTAAACATTAATGTAAATTTTTTTCCAACAAATATCAACAAGTCAACTTGACAACACATTTTTTGCAATGTATTCAGAACTAATAGATGACCCTCCAGGGTGTTTTCAGAAGTTGTAAATCATGTCAGAGATTGTCCATCTGTATCCTGCATAGTAGCTAGTGCATTCAAATTGCCTATCTTTGGGTTGACAGTGCAGCTCCCTATCTGTTAAGCTAATGGAGCTTATTAATACATAATACATGATAAATAATTAAAACAGTATTATCTAGGGGGTTGCAATGTTAATGCTGAGATTGAGCCTCTCTAGTAATTTGAACTGACCAGCGGCTCTCTGCAGACACACACACACACACACACACACACACACACACACACACCCCAAACACACACATCAGTTCTTCACTAATTTTCTAAATGTAGATGCTAATTTTTGAATGACTGAGGGATCTAACAGTTCTTTCAAATTTTTTATCTTTTATTCTTGGCCCCTCTATGAACACCTGTGTAAAACGTTTAGTAACTACTAATTGCTTTCAGCAGTCACTTAAGGTAAACAATGGATTCTTCTGCAACCAGCAAAAACAAAACCTGTTTTAAACACATTCAATTTTACTTCTCAAGCACTATAAATATCTTCCTTTTGCTATATAAAACATTACATGTGCATATTTCTTCAAAGTTTTGACTGGAGAAGAAAGAGTAGTTACTTGATTAAACTTCTTTCATATTGGTCCATTTAAAGAAATGTTTTATGTGTACTTTAAAAATTGATTGGGAAATAATGGAAAATAGTTTGTTTTTTAAAATCCAAAAAGATCATTTTATAAATATCTTGGCATCTGTTCTCTGTAAAGTTTTATGTTATTCTCCCTTCTTCATCATTTTTATGTTTTTTAAAAGGTAAATATTTTGGCAGATCTTATCCTTGCTCAGAGTTTTAAGTCAACCATATGAGGTTTTAGTTTACAAAAACGGACACTAGCTGAAACAAATTTATGATTACTCGCACATCCAGGGTACATAATGCTCAGTTAGCTTTTGTATTTTCTTGTTTCACGTGGTTGGGAATGAAACAATAATTAGATGCTAATTGTGTAATACAAATGTCATAAGTACCAAACAATTCTAACTCACTTTGAAAATCTGTTCTTCTGACAGTAAGGGAGGCAGCATAATCCTTTCAATGGACAGGTGAGAGAGAAATATTTTGGTGCTAAAAACACATTGTTTTTGGAGTCTGATAGGCTCAGCACTTACAGAGCAGAGACACAGGAGCAAACAATGTGGATTCATAGCAGACCCTAAACAAGAGCCAAGAAACCACTAGACAGAAACCGTGTCAGGAGTCACTTCCATAGCAGGTAATACAATTTTGCTTGCCAAAACTGAGAACTTGGAACATTTGTTGAAGAAGATATGAACTGAGACTCAACATAAAGAAAACAAAGATTCTCACCAACAGGCCAATTGACAATACTATAATAGATGGAGAAGAGTTTGGGTTGTTAACAATTTCAGCTTGCTCTTTTCCACAATCAACATTATTGGCACCAGCAGTCATGAAATTAGAAGATAAATTGAATTAGGAAAATCTGCTGTCAGTGACCTCTCCAGAATGCTGAAGAGCAAGAATGTCAATCTGGAGATGAAGACGTACTTTATCTAGGCCGTGGTCTTTACAATTGCTTGCTATGCATCAGAGAGATGGACAGTTACTAAAGATGACAGATGATGAGCTGGTACCTTTAATTTATGGAGCTGGAGCACAGGATTAAATATGCTACGTACTGTCAAGAGAACAAACAGATCTGTTCTGGAGAGAGTGAAAACAAATTGCTCCGTGGAGACCAAGATTTTGAAACTCAATCTGACCATACTTTGGGCATGTTGCCAAGACAGACAAGTCCTTGGAAGAGGACATCATGCGTGGAATGGTGGAAGGACAGAACAGGAGAGGAATTACAGAGTAATTTACACAGTAACTTGGATAATTGAGTAGGTATGTGGCAAACACTGAGATTGATTAATATAGGGCAGGTTTCAAAGCTATTGTTGCTAAGGTTGTTATAAGTTACGGTAGATTGGAAGGCATATAACAACAAGAGTCTCTCAATCTTTGTTCTATTTTCTCTCTCTCTCTCTCTCTCTCTCTCTCAGCTCTCTCGAAGCTCTGGTGGCCTGGTGGCAAGAAGCTGTGCTGTGCTACAATTCTGAAGGCAGCTGCTCCATGGGAGAAAGAGGAGCAGTCTCCTCTAGTACGATTAACTGCCTCTGAAAACCCATCTGAGGGTCGGCTATGGTTCGGTACACAACAACAACTGTGAGATAAAAGGTATTACCGACTACACCACAGGGGAACTCTCCTTATAGTTCCTGAAGGCTGTGGTGGGATTTGACAGTATTGCATCTCATCCTTAATTCTCCTACATCTATCTGGTTTATCAATTCATGAGGATTTATTACAGTTTCCACATCATGTTATTGTATACTTGTATTTTGGAGGAACACAATTCAATTCATAACAGTCACTTAACATAAGCATTAAATAACCCAGCTTCTATTTTCTCCTCAGGTTATCTTTCTTTTCATTGAAAATCATTGAAAAGATGCATGGCTACGACTTGCAATATTTCTCATCTTCATTGTCTTTCAAAATAATCCCTTAATGTTTCTGTAGTAAAACCAACCAAATACTATTGTTGGTAAATAACCTAGCCATAAAACATGTTCAGACTGCTCCATCTTCTTTCAGCTAGTCCCATGGGGATAGTGGAAAGGAAAATTCATGCAATTTTTTTTTCTTTCTATAATTATATTTTATTAATTTTCATAAACATTTACAGAGATTTTGGGCTTCCACTCATTCATTGTTGCACTATTCTCTCTACCCTCCTCCCAGTTTGTTCTTGTCCAAATGCCACAGTGCTTGTCAAAGCCAGTTCTGATTAATCTTCTTTGTCAGTGTGTCCTTTGCCATTCCCTATCACTCCTCCCTGAGAGACTTCACCCTGAGTCATAAGGAAAAGGGGACGACGTATTCTCTTAGCTACTTCCTGCTGAAAAGGGACGCTGTGGGTTTCAGGGTGAAGATCTTCTCTCACTACTCTAAAGGGCCCCTTTGGCAGTAGGAAACACATAGACTATTATGGAGATTGATTTTGGAATTTAGATGCACTCTTATTGATTGTGCTTGGCCGTACATGTTCATATCCTTGAAGATGTATCATGGGGGAGTTGCAACCTAGAAGACACAAATTTGACTAACAAGTTATAAGTACATGAGTCCAAAAATTATGGAAAAGTAAAAGAAAAGATTCTTTCATTGTTTTACAAACCCTCCCCCAGGTCCCCTCCACCATGCAATTGTTACAGGAATTTAGGTGTCTGAGATTTTAGTTTGTCCAGCCTACTCCAATTCTTGGTCCTTTACATCTAAATCTGAGATGCACCATTTCACTCTTCTTGTTTGTCAAGAATGGTTGCTGGGTCTGTATTATTTTGTGGCTAGATGTTCTGGTATAACCTGGCTCTTTATGGTAAATTCCAGATAAATAGTTACTTTTTGCCAGTGGTCACGAGTTCTATCACTATAACGGCTCATTAACATGCTGATATATATGTTATTGTTGTTGGTTAAGTGTTGTTCAGTCAAGCATGACTCATAAAGGCCCTATGAACAAAAGATCTGAACTGTGTTCTATAACGATCATAATTTGCTTAATGTTCAGAGTTTCCAAAGGCATGTTGCTTAGAAAGTGGATGCCAGTCCTGTTTGCAAGCCTGTCTAAATCTGGAAGCTCCATCAAACACTGTCCACCATGGGTTACCATTATAGCATTTGACACAGCAGTGTCACAGTATTCACCATCACAGCAACTCCAGGTTACCTCATAGGAGAACGTTCTTCCCAAACACAACACCAGGCCCTAGGGGCTGAGTCCTGAGGACTCAACCGACTTTTAAACACAAAATCCCATCCATGAGGTCTCAATTGACTTAAACAAGAGGCTTACAGCCCACAGTTTATTGTTAGCTAATTCCAGGAAAACCAACTATTTCACACATGATTATGAGCAAAACCAACAAATAACTCCCCCCCCCAAAAAAAACAAAATAACTTATCACTGAATTTCAACTAAAAGAGAGAAGTTACCCTCCAGATTCCAACTATTTCACACATAAACCTCCAAACTGGAGCACAACTTTAAAGTATTGTGTTTCATTTCTCTAAATGTATCTTAAATAATTTCTGTTGTTGTTTGTTGTTATGTGCTGTTGAGTCATTTGCAACTCATAGAGACCCCATGTACTATTGCCCTGAAATCTGCTCTATCTTGTGCCAACTTTACTGTCTCTGACACACCTACCATTATGATCCCAGTCACTGTATCAATCCATCTCATCAATGGTCTTCCTCTCTTTCTGTCCCTCCACCTTTCCAAATATGGTGTCAACCTCCAAGGACTACTCCCCCTTGAAACATGCCCAAAGTATGTCAGACAAAGCCTCAGAATCCTTGCCTCCCAGGAGAAACAGTCAGCCACAGTTTGCTGTTCTTCCTCTGGCACTCTCCTTCTTTTGTTTTTCTTTTTCTTTCTACAACACACATATTCATAGGAAACAATTGACAATATCATGGCATGGGCCAGACATAATTTCAGCCAAGATCCATCTAACATTAGTTTTAATAACTGTATAACAATTTTTGTTCTGTTATTGCCATCTTTAAAACCACAGAGTCTACCATTTACACAGGCCAAGAAACTTGCTTTACAGCCTTTAGCCACAATATTAATAATAATGATGATACTGTTATGTATGTTACAAAATGGCACCTATTTTTCATATGAATTAATATAAGTTGTTTAGATTTTTAAAATAATGTTTTATAGATATTTGGACTATGGTCACATATGCCATTAGGCATCACCCAAATGGACACTATGTGATGCATAACTATATTTTCTAGCTTATTTAATGTGCTGTAGCAATAAAACCACATCTGGCACAGAATTTGCACTCAGAACTAACATTTGATTAGTTATGCACATTTGAAATGATTGTCCGTGGTCAATTATTTCTGATGAATACAGTTTGATGAATTAAATAGGAATATCTTAAGGCATTACTGTCTTAGTTATCTAGAGTAGCTATAACAAAAATACTACAAATTAATTACAAACAATTGAGAATTTATTCTTATTTATATTTTTTATATATCTAGTTATCTATGTTATCCTCTTTTAAGGTCCTTGTTATTTTAATACTATGAAAATGACATTGAAATTTTGATATTCAGAGAATATAAAATATGTAGTTATTGATAATGATATTTAAACTGATCCTACATTCATGAAAACATCCTACACTCTTCTTAATCTCAAGAAAATAAAGCTCCTCACCACCAGACCATAAGCAACATCATGATAGATGGAGAAAATATTATAGTTGGTAACTATTTAATTTTACTTGGATTCACAACTAACACCCATGTGAGTGTGAATTAAATCAAAAGATATCTTGAACTGTGAAACTTTGCTGTCAAGGACTCCTTTAATGTGTTAAAGAGCAAGGATATCATTTTAAAAACTGAAGTATGTCTGGCCCATGCCATGATATTGTCAATTGTTTCCTATGAATATGTGTGTTGTAGAAAGAAAAAGAAAGACAAAAGAAGGATTGATGCTGTTGACTGAGAAAATTTAATCTCTCACAGGCTGCCAAAAGATCAAATCTGTGTTGAGGAAGTATGATCAGGATGCTTCTAGAGGCAAGGATGGTTAAACGTGAGCTCATGTACTTTAGGATTGTTATTAGGAGAAGCCAGTCCTTGGGAAAAGGTGTGATGTGGGGAAAATACTGTAGTGAAAGAACAAATGACTTAAGATGAGATGGATGGAAACAGTGACTCTAACTGGGGTTGAGCATGACAGAGTTTGTGATGATGACTTAAGGTCAGGGCAAGATTCATATCAGTCACTCATAGGGTGGCTATGAGTCGTAGTGGACTTGATGGCACCTAATAACAACAATAGCAAATGAAAAACATTTCCCTATTAGAGAAGTAACAAATATATTCAGTGTTGCTCCCCCATCTGCCCTTTTCACATATGTCTTGACCCCTTTCCATGCTCCACTAGCAACCACTTTCATTCCTGCCTACCCCATTTAACACCTCCCTCCCCCTATCCAATTATTTAAATACAATGTTCTGAGTGACAGGAAAACAGTCATACACATACAAGGAAATCAGTGAACAATGCTGTTTTGTTGATTGCCTTCAAGTTGAGCATGACTCATAGCAACACTATAAACAAAAGGCCTGAAGCCTTTATACAATTATCGACACATCAAAGTTCATAGAGTTTCCAGAGGCATGCTGTTTAGGATGTTTATGCCACTCCTGCTTCCAAACCTGTTATTGTATGTTATTGCTGTTGTGTGCCTGTGATGTATGAAGACCTATGTACAGTAACTTAGAATCCTTCTCTGCCCTAAGCCAGTCTCACTAATTCCAACAATTCCATTACTCTGGTTACTGTATCAATCCATCTCATCTGGAGTCTTCCTTTCCAGTGCTGTCTGTCCACCCTTCTGAGAATGATGTCCTTTTCCAAAGACCAATCTCTACTACTATCATTCAAATATATACACTTACAACCAGAGCCAAAGAAGAGGACATAGATGACTTTTGCAGTAATCTATCGAATATGCAATAAAAATTAATTAATAATAATGGGTGCTGGAATGCAAAAGTTGGGGAAAGGGAAGAAGGTTCAGAAATAGTTGGAAAACATGGACTTGGTGACAGAAATGAGGCTAGAGGCAGAATGTTAGATTTCTGTACAATTATCGATTTGTTCATTGCAAATACCTTTTATAAAAAACACAGACTACACACGTGGATTGCACCTGATATAATCCCTAGGCATCAGATCAATTACATCCATGGGGAGAATCACTGATGAAGCCTGGTATCAGCTGTGAAACCAGGCCAGGTGCTCATTATAGAATAGACCATCAACTAACTAAAGCTAAAGAAGCTTAAATCAAATATAAAGGAACAAAAATTTGACCTTGAATCTGTCCCCTGAATTTCAAAACCATCTCAGGAATAGGTTTGAGTCATTGAACAACACTAATGAAGACCAGATGAACTGTGGGAATATCATCCACAAAGAATACAAAGACAAAGGTGGAAGAAAAGACAGAGATGGATGTCAGAGGAGATTCTGAATATTGCACTAGAGTGCCAAGAAGCCAAAACAAAGGGGGGGAAAAAATCAAGAAGTTAAGGAACTGAACAGAATATTTCAAACAGCAGCATTTTTGCAATTACATGATGTGCATTAGAGAGCTGGATAATGACTAAGGATGACAAAGGAAGGATTAAAACCTTTGAGTTGTAGTGCTGGAAGAGTACTAAATATACCATGAATCACCAGGAAAACAAATAGCTCTGTCTTGGAGAGGGTGAAACCAAGTTTCTCCTTCAAGGCAAGAATTTTAAAGCTCCATCTGATGTACTTTGGGCACATGGCCAGGAGGAACTAGACCTTGGAGGGGAAAAAAATCAGGCTTGGTAGGGTGGAGGGACAGTGCAGAAGAAGACGCCAGATGAGATGGTTTGACAAGATAGCTGGGGCAATGAGATTAGGTATGTGGGAGTCAGTGAGACTGGCTAGGTTACGGCAAAGTTCAGAGTCGTTTTTAGTATTGCTATGCTGCAGGTGACATTGATGGCATATCACAACAACAACAACAAACAGTAACAACTTAACTTTTTAAATTTGACATATATTATCACAAAGTACTTTACAATGCAATTTATATTTAAATTACCCCTCTCAGTGTTCTATTAAGTAAGAAAGGATACTTTTAAGTGGAACCCACATTACTCTAAATAAGAAGACACCCCAGAATATATTTTAAGGGAGATAACAGTATTTTCAGGTTTACATAAATATATAAAAAATCCAAAAATTAAAAAAAATATAGGAAACCAAAGGCATAGAGTCTACTTTTCAAAATCATCATTCACAGCAGTCTATCAAAGGCTAAAATAATCTGCAGCATTCTTAGGAGAAAGGAGCTTTCAGAACCAGTGATACCTCTGGGATCTAGTTTCTTGGAAGAAAGGCATAAACAGAAGCAGTAGGATGTTAGTTTGATTTTTTTTTTTCTGTTTTGTTCGGTTGGTTTGTGTGTTTAATTTACAAACATGAACTGAGCAACAATAAAACTCTTTGGACATCACTACACCTCAGTTGAGGCCAGATAGATCATTAAAAATGAGACAAAAATTTCATAACATATATTTTGAAACTCTTGTTTACACAGATAAAAGTAGTCTATTAGACTCATAACCAAAAAAAAAGAAGTCAGATTTCTTTAAGATGACATTCTTTATGGTGCTGCAAGTAAAGTGTTATAAATTTCAACATTCACCAAAGAATGTCTTTATTTTCAAGTTGAGAGCACATTGTATACCATGATTAATGAAGTTAAAGATAAAAGAACAGTTCTTTTATGAAAAAGGTTTCCAATTTCATAGGGAAATTACTACTATTATAATTTATTACTTAGTAGTAAGATTGCTGTCACAAGTTATTTGAGCACATTTACCTTGAAGATGTTGCTGCTATTCTCTGGCATTTATAGAATATAAGATGTTCCTGTAACTAATGCCTGAAGACATTAGCAGCTACAGTTATTAATTATATTGCCTATAATGTGTACATATAATTCAGCTTCTGGAGAATGAGGAAGAAAAAGGGAATTAATATTTACTGAGAGTGAAGTTTATGTCAGAAGCCATGCTAAACACTTTATGTACAACTTCTTATTAAATCTTTAGACTTGTATAAAATAGTCATTATCTGACATGTTTTGGACATGTTTCAAGGAGGGACCAGTCCATGGAGAAGGACATCATGCTTGCAAGAGTAGGGGGACAGTGCAGGAGAGGAAGATCCTGCATGAGATGGCTTGACTCAGTTACTGGGGTAATGGGGATAGCATAGACAATGAAGTTGGCTCAGGATACAGCAGGGTAAAGAGCTTTGAACACAATGTAGCTATGAGTAGCAAGCAACTCAATGGCACACAACAACAACAATCTATTTTAAAGATGAGGAAACATTGGCTTAGAGAAATGAATTAATTTCGTGATGCACTTTGTAACTGATACAAATAAATTGTCACTCTAGACCTTAATTATAAAATGTTTTGTAGGGTTGGGGGTTCTTTTGTTTGTTTATTTGTTTTTTATTTTTTTTTA
>NW_006399771.1:22799946-22831239 GCF_000299155.1 Elephantulus edwardii | reverse complement strand
GTATTGTGTGGGACAGCTTGCTTTCTTCGAGACACTGGTATGTTCTCAATGAAGATAATGCTCTAGAGATCAGTGGGGTAGCTATCCCACTTGTGTTTTTCTCTGAATGACTGACTCCAGGGAAATGTCAGTTCAGAGCCTGTGAGAGCAGCCTCTTGTAGGTAAGATAGGTCAAGTTGCTCCGGATTAAAGGCAGGCTGATTAACCAGATGTGTAGACACAGGTGTGTAGCCAAATAGGGAAGGGCATGCACATGGTTGCGGCAATCACAAGGGCAGGTCAACCACTTGGAGGACCTCACTCAGGCCTCAGTTGTCTGGGTGTGCTTACAACTGGGGTCCCTATTCAAATTCCAGCTGTCCATCTCCCGCTCAGTAGTTTTCATTCACTGGTTGCTGTCCAGTGGTGCTCACGCAGTTGCCCTTGCACCATGGCCCCTGCCCAGGAAGGCTCCTGGGTCAAGGCGACTCAACAAGACAAAGTCAAATTTCCACCAACCCACACGCCTCTGGCTGGTATGCAGTGTCCACAAAAGTTCTACCAAATTATCACTGGCCTGCTCTTTCCTGGGCAGTTGGTGTGCCCTGAGAGAGCTCAGCCAAATTTCCACCAGTGGGCTCAACCTTGGGAACTCTCCCAGACAATAGGCGTTGCCCAAGAAAACCCAATTAGGATCCTACCACCCTTTCTCATGGCAGATTAGTCCCACAGCAACTTGATTGGTGGCTTCAGATGATGGTTGTCTCCATGGTGTGCCTTTGTGTGCTGACTCAGAATTGTATTGTCCACAGCTGTTGTTGTGTTGTGTGAAGGAGTCTCTAGTGGTCCTGGAGCACCACCAGGGGGTGCAGGGTTGTGGTAAAGCCACTAGGGTGTGCCAAAAGTGTGGGGGCGTGGGACGGTGGTGGGGTGGTGTCCCTGGACACGGTGCTGTGGCAGGGATGGGGGGTGTAGGGCTTGGGTAGCACTGGGAGTTAGGGGTTGCAGTCTGTTTCCAGATATTAAGCTGCCACATCACCAGTCCTCAGCAAATAAGATTTAATTTTCGTGCCGCGCTGCTCTGCTTGCGCACCGTGTCCAGGGTTGTTTTTTTTGTTTTGCTTTGTTTTTTATGTACCATCAAATCAGTACTGACACTTAGCTGACACCCTGGCAAATTTTTTCAGAGGTCATCAATCACATATGGGATATTGTCCATGTTTTTCTGACAAAGCAGCTAGTAGATTGAATCTGTGCTTTTGGGTTGGCAGCTCAACCTCTTATCATTAAACCACCAGGATCCCCTTGTGTCGTTTCAGTAAATTAAATGTTGGCAATCATACACTTACACATATGCTAGGGCATGCTACAACTGCCGAGTACAGTAGAGTTTTTTCTTTTCAATGAAATGTTATTGCCTGGTGTCATTGGGTCAACTATGAATCATTATGGCCCTTTGAATAATGGATTTGAAACTTTCTCCATCCTAACCCATCCTCAGGATCTCTGATATGATTGAGCTTATTGTTGCAATCACTGTGTCAGTCTATCTTGTTGAAAGGCTTCCTCTTTTTCTCCGATTCCCCACCTTTCCTAGCATGATGTACTTTTCCAAAGACTGGCCCCTCCTGTCAGCATGCCCAAAGTATGTGAGATGAAGTTTCATCATTGTTACTTCTAAGGAGCATCCTGGTTATATTTCCTCCAAAACTGACTTGTTCTTACTCTTGACATAAATGAATTTATGGTAGACAGAATTTGCAGAATTTTTACCAAAAATAATCTGCTGACATAGTCTAGTAAGAGTGTATATTATGTCTAGACATACACCGTTTTATTGATCTTGTCATTGATGGTTTCAGCTAAGTTTATGTCTGTTGATGTGAAGCCCTTCCTTGATAATTATGTGAAAGAAGCCTGTATTCTACTGTCATGTTGGCAAGAAGGAATAAGCACTAACTGAGAAACCATGATGAACAGATAAATTTTTTAAAGTCAGCTAACATTTAATGTTAAAATATTGACATACGTGCTATATATCTGTCAAAACAATGTCAAAATTCATTCACAAGTATTATGATGCTGAATAATTTGGTAGAAGTATTAATAGCTTCACTGTGTACAGTCAAGGATAAGCATTTAAAGTTAAGCATTCAATTAAGGCAAGTTTTATTTTTTGTTAACTATTGTTTCATGTTATCTTATTTTTGTAAATAAATAAATGGTCTTTTACATTGATTTTAGGCACAAGTCAATGTCGTCAATATAGTAAATGGAGTCAATATAGTCTTATCTAGGATAATGTATATTTTATGTGTACTCTAAATCTCTCTTAAGTATAGAAAATAATATTGCACCAATCCTTGTCAGAAAGTGTATAAAAGTTTCATTTTCGTGTTCTTTTTCCTATCTTTTTTCTTAGATACTGATTCTTCCTGTTCACACTTTCATAGCCTGTCATTTCTGCTTCTATAGGTCAGCATCATGACAATTGGTTTACTCCTGTAACAAAGTTCACTTTTAGAACACAAGCAGACCAGAATATACTCAACTAAGATAGAAATTTCCCTTTGAAGACATAGTTGTAGTCATTGGTACATATTTTATCTCTCAGGGTGTCTTTGTATGAGGAGTTACATGCTAATATATTCAGATTAATACCTATCCAGTTGGTCTTCTTCAAGCAGTACATGAGAGTTTTCTAAAGTCATGATCACAATACATTTATGTCAAGTGCAAATTTTAGATCAGATGACCTTTCAGTCACCAAGAATACTTTCTTCCCAAATGATTACAGCTCAAATCAGTACTATTTTATCATAAAGAATACACCAGAAGAAAACATTATATCCAGTTCCTACCAGTATTTTTATAACATCTTTCCTGAATCCTTTCTTCTTATTTGATTCAGTGAAATTTGGGGGTCAAGAAAAAAGACAAATGATTTGCATAGAGAAAATAAATACATAGTATCAGGAGAGTATAAACACAAACTATTTGTCAGTTTTTTTGCTGCCTGAATATTTCTTCTTAAATGTTCTTCTTGTGATATAACATTAAGACTATCCTTGTTGTGGGAGCTTTTTGTGGCCTGATGAGTAGGGGATGAGCTGCCAGCCTAAGGGCCAGTGGTTCATTCTTCTCTTCACTTTTACTAATGCTGTGCTGAAGCCAATTTACACTGTACAATTTTCAGAACTTTAGCAAGTCTGATTTTTTAAATACAGCCATTGTTAAAAATTAAGTTAAATAAACTTAAAATCAAATAAGTATGATAAATACTTATGATGTTAGTTGTGAATTCCAATTACTTTAATAATTGTAAAAACTAGCAAATTAGATGTTTCACAATGTGTAAGAGGTACTTGCCTTATTTTATTGTCCCCATTAAGTAATTCTGAGTAGCAGACCAACAAAAAAGAATGGGAATCCCAGAACACTTGCTCATGTTAATGCGAAACCTGTACTTGGACTAAGAGGCAGTCGTCAGAACAGAGCAAGGAAACACTGCATGGTTCAGAATTGGAAAGGGTATAAGCCAGGGATGTGTCCTGTCTCCATACATTTTCAACTTGTATGCAGAACAGATTATCTGGGAAGCTGGGCTCTATGAGGAGAAAAGTGGAATCAGGAATGATGGAAGATCTAGCAACAATCTGTGTTATGCAAAGGACACAACTCCGCTTGCTGAAACTGAGGAGGACCTGAAGTGCTTGCTGCAGAGGGTCAAGGACTGCAGCCTTCAGTATGGATTGAGGCTCAATATCAAGAAGACAAATATTCTCACAACTGGACCAACTGACAGCATCAGGATGGATGGTGAAGAGATTGCTATTGTTAACAACTTTAGTCTGCTTGGCTCCGTAGTCAACACTCTTGGTACCAGTAGTCAGGAAATTAAAAGACTTACTGCAATGGGAAAGTCTGCTATCAGGGACCTCTCCAAAGTACTGAAGAGCAATGGTGTCACTCTGGATACTAAAGTGTGTCTGATACAGGCCATGACTTTGCAATCACTTGTTATGCATCAGAGAGTTAGACAACAACTAAGGAGGACAGAAGAAGAACTGATGCCTTTGAAACCAGGTGGTTCCTCGGAGGCAAGGATTCTGGGACTTCGTCTAAAATACTTTGGACATGTTTTAAAGAGGGGCAGATCCTTTGAGAGGGACATCATGCATAGGAGGGTGGAGGGATGCTGCAAGAAGGGAAGACCCTCTATGAGGTGGATTAAGTGACTGGAATAATCAGGATGGGTGTGTTGGAGGCAGTGCAATTGGCACAGAATAGGGCAGTGTTTAGGGCTGTTATACACAGGGTCACTATGAGTCGCAAGTGACTCGACGGCACATAACAACAACAACAACATATGACAAGTATTCTTCAGAATCCATGGGTCAGAATTTGAAAAGTACACAGAAGAAATTGTCTATGATCTGAGATTCATAAGGCTGTAAATGGAATCACTCAAGTGATTGGTCTGAAATTATCAGAAATTGTCTTTGCAAATATGTCTGGTGAGTGATTCTGACTGGGACTTCACCTAGCGGTGAAAAGGCCTTTTTATAGAATAAAAACTAGAGTCCAGTAACAACTATCCTAGCATCAGAGAGTTAGACAACAAAGAAACTATAACACTTTTAATGATCTTTCTTGGACCAATTTCACCATAGTCACAAGTCCATTCAGATTTAAAAAGAGAAAACACAGATCTTTACCTTTTGAAGTTGACTCCTGAATGGTACCTAACAATACCTCTCAATGTAGATAATGTTAATGTTACATCACAAGAAAAACATGTAGGAAGGAAGAGTCAAGCAGAAAAGAAAAAAAAAAAACCAACACACAAAAAGACCACTAGCAAATTAGGTGTTTATTTTTCTGTATTCAAATCATTTGCTAATAGTGCAACCTGGACATTGTGATATGACCAAAATGTAATTGGCAGCTAGTTCTATAGTAACCTTCTAAAAGCAGGTGTATTATAGTTAATAAGTTAGCTCAGACACTTCTATGGATAAAAAGCATAAAAATAGTCAAACAGAATAGTCGTGTTTAGTCTGATTTTCTGATAAATTTCATAAGCATGCATGCCGAAGTGAAAGAGGGATCATCTATTTATTCTCCTATATGGTAGTGACAAGAATCTTCTACGGGTGAATTTGCAATTAAAATCTTCTCTATTCCAGGCACAAATATTCAGCTTTATCTGCTGTCTGCACTTTGCCCATTACATAAACCTTGTGGAAATAAATGACATCTCCTTGTGTCACCATTCCTAGCACATAAATTGTCATTTTAAATGGCAAGAGATTAAGAAACTTCTAAATAGTGAATTTTCTGATATTTCTGGAGTAAATATATTGCACTGAGAAAAATTAACTTCCTCTACCAAAGGTACCTTATCAGTAATCCTGCCTAAATTGAGAGTAATGGCATCCATGTAATCACACACAGACATTGCATAATTTGTTGACAATTCAAAGTACTAACAGTTAATGTGTGGCACAGATAACTATTGTCAAGGGAGAAAGGGAGGAGTTCTATCTTACTGACATCTAACAATGAAACTGAGGCATTTCCATGAAGAAGAAGGTTTTTAAATTAAAACATTTTGTTAAAAAACAAAATTTCTGACAATTCATTTACTCATAAGGATTTTAAAGAATGGGTGATTTTTGTTTCCATGGGATGTTAAAGTTTGAAGGTGCCTGATTATTCGACTTTCCCTGTAGCCTTCGTGATTCATATGCTGAGAAAATGAACCAGCACAGGCCAGCAGAAGGCGAAAGCAACCACTGCCACCCAATGACATGCAAGTGAAATGAAGTCAGAAAACAGTATCAGTATCAACAAGTGCCACGAACAGTAGCACCAACACCAGTCTACTAGTTGCAAATATTTTGCCTATGTTTGATAATAAATGTAAAAAAATTAAACACATAAAAATTATAAAAAATATTGTTCATTCAGGGTCATATATGCAACAGGAAACAAAAGAATTTTTTTAATGAAAAGAGGCACATTTCTCACTTAATTGCCATCAAGTCAAAACTGCCTCATAGTTGACCTTCAAACACGTTTTTTGAGGCTATAAATTGCATGGGCGGACACTATTCACCTTTATCCTGTGTTGTTCCTGGTGGATTTGAACTTCTAGGCAGTAACCACCTTTGGGTTGACAGAGCAATTCTCTAAACACTGTGCCACCAGAGCTCCCACAACTATGAATCAGATATTCGTAATGAGGCAGGTACTCCTAGGATACTGTGAGTACTTCAAATGGCAGACACATAAAGAAATGCTCCAAATCACTGGCAATAAGAGAGATGCAAATCAAAATCACAATGAGACACCAACTCACTCCAGTAGCAGTGGAAAAGTTTAACAGGAAAGCAAGTAACAAATGTTGGAGAGGATGTGGTGAGATAGGAACTCCTATACATTGCTATAAAATGGTACAACCACTCTGGAAGGTAGTTTGATGCTTCCTTAAAAAGCCGAACCTAGAAATGTCAGCTATTCTATTACTTGTAATATATCCCAGGAAAATTAAAACTGAGGCTCAAATGGAAATTTGTACAACAATATTCATAGCAGCATTATTCACCATCACAAGAACTCAGAAACAGACTGGACATCCAACCACAAAGGAATGGATTGAGAAGTTGTGATAACATTCATACAATGAACTAGTACAGGGCACGCAGGAGTAATGACTTTTGTAAATAATTAGCTTGGTTGGGAGGGACTGGAGAGCACTAGGCTGAGTGAACGAACTCAATCCCACAGGGACAAACACTGTATAAAACCATTATTGTAGAATGAGTATGAAGATCCAAGGGGAGGGGGCCGGAAGTAAAGGGAAAAGGATGGGCTGGGGTGTGTTAACCACAGGGGTTTCACAATTTGAGGGGGAGGTGAAGGAAATGGGAAGGATCTTTTGTGAAATACAATGTATTCAAACTTCGTAAATAAATCAGTTGTTGTTGTTTTTGTTGTGTACCGTCAAGTCAGAACCTACTCATAGCTGACCCAGCTGGCAGGTTTTCTGAGGCAATTAATTGCATGGGAGGAGATTGTCCATCCTTCTGCGGAGCAGCTGGTGACCTCAAACCGCATGCCTACAGGATTGCAACACAACTTCTGGCCACTAGGCCACTAGAGAGTAGTATGATTTCTATATTTTTATTTTTTATTTTTTTTAAAGGTACTGTGAGTACAATGGTGAACATAACTACACGCTCACTACCCTCCTGGGACCCACAGTCTGATGAGAGAGATGTTTAATAATCATGTAAGTGGTTAGTAAATTGCAGATCTGGTCGATATTACAAGTTCAGACTCATGTAACATAACTTTTAATTTTCTCTCGAACTCACATTGCTGTTGAGTTGCAACCAACTCACAGCTGACCCTTCCGTGGGTTTTTAGAGGTTGTACTTTGTGTAGAAGGAGACTGCCCATCTCTGTTCCCCTTGTTGATGCTGGTGACGTCAAACTGCTCGTCTTTGGTCTGATAATTCAACTCTAGGCAAAATACGCCACCAGAATCCCCTCATTAGTGTTCTAGGGATAATAAATTACCACAAACTTGGCGGCCTAAAACTTTATCTTATAGTTTAGGAGACTAGATGTCTAAAATTGGGATATCAGCTATCTAATTTCATTTTCCTAAATCCCAGTGACTTTCAAAAATCCTTGACATTCTTTGGTTTATAGCTGTATAACTCTATACCTGCATCTGTCCTTACCTGGCCTTATTCCCTCTGAGTCTTTGTGTGATTTCTCTCTCTTTTTAAAAAATTTTATTTACAGGGTTTGAATACATTATGGTGATAGATGATAGATAGATAGATAGATAGATAGATAGATAGATAGATAGATGATAGATAGATAGAGATAGACCTCTTATTGATATTGTAATGTGCTCCTTGAGTTGCCTGGAATTCATAGCCAGCTGTGTACAACAGTTCTGAACCCTGCTCTATCCTGAGCCAACTTTACTATCTCTGACATATCTACCCCCATTACTGCAGTCACTGATGCAATCCACCTCATCCACGGTCTTTCTCTCTTGTCCTGTCCCTCCACCCTCCCAAGTATGATGTCCCTTTCCAAGGACTGGCCCTCCTTGCAACATGTCAAAAATATCTCAGAATCCTTGTTTCCAAGGAGCAGCCTACTTACACTCTCTCCAGGGAGAATCTCTTTGTTCTCCTAGCAGTCCGTGGAATAGTCAGTACTTTACTCCAGCCTCACAGATCAAAAGCATCAATTCTCCTTCTATCATCCCAAGTCTTTATCCAGTTTTCTGATGCATAGCAAGTAAATGTGGAGACCATGGCCTGGATCAGGCACACCATAGTCTCTAGAATGACATCATTGCTCTTTAGGACTCTGGAGAGATCCCTGACAACAGATTTTCCAAATACAATTGATCTTTTGGTTTCCTGGCTACTGGTACCAAGAGTGTTGATTGTGAAGTCAAGCAAAATAAATCTGTTAACAATCTCATTGTCTTTACTGTCTGTCATGATGCTATCAATCAGCCCAATGGTAAGCATCTTTGTTTTCTTGATTTGAACTTCAATCCATAGTTAAGGCTTCAGTTGTTGACCTTGTGCAGCAAAATACCTCAGGCCTTCCTCAGTTTCAGCAAGCGAAGTTGTGTCATCTACTTAACACAGATTATTGATGAGTCTTCCTCCAATACTGATACCACATTCCTCCTCATAGCCTCACTGATGATCTCTTCTGCTTATAGATTGAAGTGCTATGGAGATTGGACACATCCTTGGTGTCCCAATTTTGAACCATGTGATATTCCCTTGCTCTGTTCTGATGACTGCCTCCTGGTCCAAGTAGAGGTTTTCCATAGCACAATCAAGTGTTCTGGGATTTCCATTCTTCTCAGAGTTAGCTACAGTTAGATGAGATCCACATAGTCAAATGCCTTTCTTTGCATAGTCAATAAAACACAGATAGAAATTCCTCTGGTACTCTCTGCCAAAATCCATCTGACATTAGCTATAATATTCCTAGTACTATAGCCTCTTCTATACTCAGCCTGCTTAGATTTACTCTAAAAGGTTAGCTCACTAACTCACTTGAGGGCTGGAGCTGGCAAGTTTAAAATCCACAGTTCAAATGACAGGCTAGACATTTCTGCATGCTTATATCTCAAGATCTGTAGGTCAGACTATGTAAGACTGCACAGAAAAGCAGAGGGAATTCTACCAGAGACTGTTTCTAGTCTGGAGACAGAAAAGACTATTTCTTTTTATACTGATTGATTAAGAAACTTGTTTCAAAGTATATGGAGCAACAATTCATCTAGTGTGTCTACTCATTACTTGTTGACTGTGTCATTTAGCTTTCATTCTCTTAAAAAAAATCTAAGCTCTTCTGTGATTTATGAGTAACCATATAATTTATCATGTTAAGCACAAAACTTTCCAAAGGACAAGAAGGCACAATCAATACTACATTAGATAACAGGTGTAAACCAATACTCTCAGAATGCATGTATGCTTACACTGGTAACAATCCTTTGGGCCTTGTTAAGGTAGGAGGGAGGTCTGAAAAATACTCACATACATTCAAAAGATAAAGCTGCTTAATTATTTTTCCCCACCTGAACCTAACAAATGTCTCTAATATAACACCTTCTGGGCCACTAGTCCTCCCTCAGGTTTACCTCAGAGGTTTTCCGGTAGTGGAAATAATAACTATTTGTAGAAACCTTGGCGTTATTTTCTTTTAAAAATTGATAAATTCTTTTAAAATTTTAGATTTTACTAGAGATTATAATTCCCCTATTAATAAGTACTAATATATTACTGATACTAGAAAAGCCAACAAGGTTTCTGTGTTTAAATTGTACTGACTCTGGTGCTGATTCTGGTCTTCACCACTGGGGTACAACAGGAATGAAGCAAATGCCCTTTGCCCTGTGACTCCTTCTTTCCCACCACCCTCATTTATCATCTTTGCTGACACTCTGTATCATTACTTTATCCTTTCCACAAGTCCAGAGATGTACATCAGGATCTACTCCAGGGGTGCATCTTTTCCAGTATTTTCAAAACAGCTATTCCACAACACTAATGGTTATTCTACACAACCAGGTTTCTAGCATAACACAGAAGAGAAGTTGTTGTAAATTCATGATACAAAATGAATACTGGTAAATTTTATGTAAATGTACAAATATTTTTCACCTATCTCACTTATTATCTTATTATCTGATATTTTCACTATCCAACTATTTTGCACATTTATTAGGTACACCTGCTGGAAATAAACACTGAAGGGTGAGGTGAAAGCAGTGCTGGCCGTGATGGTTAAGGCTGTGTGTCAACTTGGCTGGGATATGATTCTCAGTGCTTTGGTACTCATATGCTGTTGAAACTTGACATTTCAAAGTAATGCCATGATGCAATTAAACAATTGCTCAATAATGTAGTCATCCTTCACTTTTCACTTTGTGATTGAATGTGTTCATTCTCCATGTTCAAATAACATTTTCACATATGTCGTTTTTGTTGTATGCCACTGTGGTGGAAGCACCCATAGCTGACCCCCAGTGGGTTTGCAGAGGCAGTTAATCACACAAAATGTGACTGTCCATCTTTCTTCAGTGACGCAACTGGTGGATTAAAACTGTGTGTCTTTGGGATTTCAGTGCAGCTTCTTGCCACAAGGACACCAGAGCTCCCTGTAACATACTGGTATATTATGTAATGGTATATTCATGTAATATATTGGTCTTTAAAACCTTACCAAGAAACTGGAAGTATCCTTCGAAGAGGCCCAATGGATGAGTTTCAATAAGTTGTAAAAGTTCTATATACTCTAGGACGTGGCAATAATTGCAAATGGATGGACTTTCCCTAGGGAGATATGAAGCAGCTCCTTTTGTTCAAGAGAAATTCCAGGAAGGGACACAGCTATAAGCCTTTGGCTACAGCTGGAACATCTTAGAGTTGCTACCAATAATACTAACTATATAATGAAGAGTGTGTGTGTGTGTGTGTGTGTGTGTGTTTGCATTTAGGGTGTGCACCCATGTATTCTCCTATATTAACATCGTCTGTTTGTAAAACAGCTATGTTTGCTCTGTTTGGCTGTTCCTGCAATACTCATGCACAGTCAAAACCTTCTCAAGGGACTGAAATCCAAGCAGCCTTTGTACAATAATGGCATTGTTATTCTCGTGGATTTATCCCACAGGGACATTTGCAGCCTTCCTTATGAAAATTCAAAATGTAACTGAAATAGGCAGAGAAGCACTTTATATAGATTGGTGTAATTCTTTTTCATCAGAGGTTATTAAGATTTGCCAAACACAATATTGCATTATAAACACTGTTGACTTTCAGTGAGAGATAAGTTCAAAAAAGTTCTCCATAAGGAATCAAAATAATACAACAAATTAACAAGTTCATGTAAAAATGAAAGTAAATAAACTAAATTCTCATAATTAAAAGGGGTTTTAGAAAGGATAAATATTTGAAAATATGTAAAAGTAATCCTATTTACTAAATTTTACATCATGTAATAATTCACTTTGTAAAATTTTAACAAAACTATCCTAATGCTTATGATATAACATTAGGTAACTGAATTTAGTTCTTTTTATTTGTGTAATGTATTTCTAAAATACATTTTAAATAATTCATTAAAACTAGGTAAAACCTATTTCATCCGTCTCTATGTGACTTTCTCTGGGTCTTCCTTTTCATGGAATTTTGCTGGGCTTGCACATCTCTTTCTCATGGAATTTCTAAAAATTTTCTAAAAATGTTTAGGAGTCAAGCTACTCTGAACACAAATCATATCAAAATTTTATCAATATAAAAGATAAGATACCAGTTTAATTTACAAAAAATTATGTTATAAAAGCAAGTTTTATAAGACATGCTTTATAACATCGTTTTTGTAAATTAACTGGTATCTTAGGTTGAGTTTCAGAAGAGTAGAGTGTAAGACAGACTAATAAACTATGTTAATTGGTCATGCTTTCTATCATGGCATCTGCAAAGAAATGAAGGAGACAGCACTGAACACAAGAAGTTAAACTGCAGTGTCCTTCAGACAAAAGTCTCAGATCACTGGAATACATACAGAGTTGCACTGACCTTTTAGAACTGCCTAGAATACAAATTGGCATATTTCAGCAAACAGTTGCTCTCTTGACATGCTTACCAGGTTATACCAAGAAATGTAGGGGACAACTACCTGGCCACCTTACTGGAAAAGATTTCTATTTATTTCCATCCAAGAAAGGTGATCTGACTGTGGAAATTATCAAACAATATCACTAATACCACATGCAAGCAAAATATCGCTGAAGATTATCCAGAAATGGAAGGAACAGTACATCGACAGAGAACTACCAGAAATACAAACTGAGTTTACAAAAGGCTAGAAATATCATTGCCAATGTCAAATTGCTGAAAGTAGAGAGTATCATAGGGATGTCTATCTGTGTTTTATTGACTATGCAAAGGTATTTATCTGACTGTGTGATTCATGGGCCAACAAATTGAGGCTAACCTTTAGTAAAATGGGAATCCCAGAACATTTGACATTTGATGTTACTCACTCAAATCTATACTTGGACCAGAAATTAGTTTTCAGAGCATAACAAGGAAACACTGCATAATTTAAAATTAGGAAAGGGATGTGTCAAATCTCCATAACTTTTCAATCTATATGCAGAACAGATCATTCAGGAGGCTGGACTTTATGAGGGAGAATTTTGTGTTAGGATTGAAAACTAATCAACAATATGTATTATGCAGGTGACACAGCATTGCTTTCTAAAACTGAAGAGACCTGAAACATTTGTTGCAGGACTATAGTCTTCAATATGGACTGAAGCTCAATATCAATAAGACAAAGATTCCTACCACTGGACCAAGTGGAAGAACCATGATAGATGGAGAAGATATTGATATTATTAACAATTTCAACTTGTTCCATTCCACAATCAATACTCTTGGTACCAGCAGTCTGGAAATCAAAAGACAAGTTGCATTAGGAAAGTATCCAGTCAGGGACCTCTACAAAGTGCTAAAGAGCAATCATTTCAGTCTAGAGACTAAGGTGCACCTTATCCAGGCCTTGGTCTTCGCAATTACTTGTTATGCATCCAAAATCTGGACAATGAATAAGGGTGACAGAAAAGAATCAATGCCATTGAGTTGTAGTGTTTGAGAAGAGTGCTGAACAACTATGGAGAGCCAAGAGAGAAAAAAACACCAAGTCTGTCCTGGTGAAGATAAAATCAAGTTGCTCCTTGGAGGCAAGGATTTTTAAGCTCTTTCTCACATATATTAGGCATGTTTCCAGGAGGGGTCAGTCCTTGAAGAAGGTTGTCATGCTTGGAAGGGTGAAGGGACAGCACAGGAGAGAAAGATCCTAGAGAAAATGGATTGCCATAGTAACTGAGGTAATAAGAGTAAGTATGTTGGAGCCAGTGAAACTGTCTCAGGATAGGTAAAGTTTCAGTTATTGTGGATAGTGTCACTATGAATCACAGTTAACTCAATGGTGTACAGCAACAACAAAAACAACAACAAAATTGAGAACAAATGGTCTGGTTTATCATTTGGTAATTTGTAACCTCAATTGTTATTACTGTTGTTGTTATGTGCTGGCAATTTGCCTACGACTCATGGTGACCCTATGTACAACAGCTCTGAATCTTGTTCTATCCTAAGCCAACTTTATTGTCTCTAACACACCTAGTCACTGAGTCAATCCATAGCATTGAAGGTCTTCCTCTATTGTGCTGTCCCTCCACCCTCCCAAGCATAATGTCTCTAAGAACTGGTCCCTCCTTGAAACATGCTCGAAATATGTCAGACAGAGTTTTAGAATACTTGCCTCCCAGAAGCAATATGGTTTCACCCTCTCCCAGATGGACCTGTTAATTCTCCTAGCAATCCATGATACCATTCAACACTCTTCTCCAGCACCACAGCTCAAGGCATCAATTCTTCTTCTATCATCCCTATTAATTGTCCATTTTTCTGATGCATAGCATGTACTTGAGGAGACCATGATCTGTATCAGGTGTGTGTTATACTCCAGATTGACGTCGTTGCTCTTCAGTACTCTGGAGGGGTCCCTACCAGCTTACGTGCCCAGTGCAATTCATCTTTTGATTTCCTGGCTGCTGGTACCAAGAATGTTGATTGTGGAGCCAAGCAAACCATCTATCAGGATGCTGCCCATTGGCCCAGTGGTCAGGATCCATGTTTTCTTGATGTTGAGCTTCAATCCATATTCAAGGCCTTTGACATGCTGCAGCCAGTAAACAAGGTTTTGTCATCTGCATAACGCAGGTTGTTGATGAGTCTTCCTCTAATCCTGTTGTCACATTCCTCCTCATAGAGACCATCCTCCTGGATGATCTGTTCTGCATATACATTGAAAAGGTATGGAGATAAAAAACATCTCTGGTATCTACCATTCCTGATTTTGAACCATTTAGTGTTTCCTTGCTCTGTTCTGACGACTGCCTCTTGGTCAAACTATAGGTTTTATGCATAGGCCCAATCAAGTGTCCTGGAATTCCCATTTAGCTACAGTTTGTTGTGATCTACATAGTCAAGTGCCTTTGCATAGTCGATGAAACACAGATAGACATTGCAGCATGTCTTTTAATTTCTCAACTGCTGATGCCATGGGTGTTGATTGTGGATCCAAGCAAACTGAAGTAATTTGAAGCTTTAGTCTTTTTTCCATCTATTATGGTGTTGCCTATTGGCCTAGTGGTGAGGATTTTTGTTTTCTTTTTGTTTAGATGCAATCCACGTTGAAAGCTTTAAGCCATCTTCACATTCTGCAAGCAGGGCTGAGTCATGTGCATAAGTTAGATTTGATGTATCTTTTCCCAGTCCTCATGCCACCTTCTTCTTCATATAGTCCAAGATGTATTTAATGCGTATATTTGGAAGCAAGAGTGACATCCACTTTCTAAACAACATGCCTCTGGAAACTCTATGAACTTTGAAATTTGACTATAACTATAGAAAGACTTCAGGCCTTTTGTTCAGAGGGTCACTATGAGTCGTGCTCTACTCGACTGCAATCAACAATAACCACTACAACATACACAGACACCCTCCACAAATAAATAATTATCTGATATAAAATCTCCCTAGTGAAAAAGTTGAGAATACTTGAGATAGTCATACTTAGAATAACCATCAATATTATCAATTAGAATGATATCAAATATAGGGCTTTTGATCCATGTAATATCTGTTAAGTATAGTTTTTTATAAGTGTTGACTCAATTCTCAGAACTTAATTCTCAATTATCTTAAGATCAAGACATTCTCAGAAAAGCAGAAACTAAAGAAGTTCATGAAAACACAACTAATATTGCAAGAAATACTAAAGGAACTTTCACTAACAGAAAAGAATCACCACATACAATGAAATGGATCAAAGTAACCAGAAACACACCAAGAAGAACCCACTAAAATGATAGCAATATAACTTTAATCTCTCAATAATCACACTGAATGTGAATGGTTTAGCTGCACCAGTGAAGAGAAAAAGAATAGAAAACTAGGTTAAAAACCCGTAAAACCTATCAGTACGAAAGCCACATCTGAAAAATACAACTAAAGATAGATTGAAAATCAAAGGATGTAAAAAATATGCCAAGAAAATGGCAACCAGAAAAATACAAGATTAGCAACATTAATCTCCCATCTCATCTGTGGTCTTCCTCTCCTGTGCCATCCCTCCACCCTTCCAAATATGAATTACTTCTCCAAGGATGGGTTCCTCTTGGCCATGATCTCAAAGTATGTGAGACACATCTTCAAACTTCCTAAACAACATGCCCCTGGAAACTCTATGAACTTTGATAAATGACAACAGTTATAGAGAGGCTTCAGGCCATTTTTTTTTTCATTGGGCCGCAGTGAGTCATGCTCAACTTGACTGCAATCAACAAGGAGAAACTTGGTTTCACCCTCTACAAGACAGCTCTATTTGTTTTCTTGGCAGCCCATGGTATGTTCAAGACTCTTCTCCAGCACCACAACTGAAGGCATCAATTCTTCTGTAATCCTTAGCCATTGACCAGCTCTCTGATGCATAGCAAGTAATTGAGAAGGCCATGGCCTGGATCAGGAACACCTTAGTCTCTAGACTGACATCGTTGCTTCTCAGCACATAAGAATATTCCTCTACCAGAGGAAAAGGAAACTCACAGACTGGGAAAAAGATTTGACAATGACATCTGATAAAGGACTCATGTAAAATTTATAAAATACTTCAGCACTTAAATAAGAAAAAGGAAAACAACCTAAGTCCAAAATGGGCACATAAAAGAAGAAAATCAGATAGTCAACAAATGAGTGAATAAATGTTCAAAATCCCTATCAGAGAGATGCAAATCAAAACTACAGTGAGATATCATCTAATACCAGCAATAAAAGTGAAGTTGAACAGAGCAGCAAAGATCAAAAGCTGGCAAAGATGTGAAGAAATTGGAATTCTCATTCACTGCTAGTGAAAATATAAAATGGTACAAAAGTGATGGAAGATAGTCTGTGTTCTCTCAAAAGTTGGAAATAAAATATCATTTGACACAGCAATTCCACTACTGGGAATATGTTGTTGTTGTGACTCATACCAACCTTATGTACAACAGCCCTAAACCCTGTTGTATCCTGTGCCAATCATATTGTTTCCAACACACTTACCCCCATTATCCCAGTCACTGAATCAATCCATCTCATCAAGGGTCTTCCTCTCTTGTGTTATTCTTCCACCCTCCCAAGCATGACATCCTTCTCCAAGGACTGGTGATTCCTTGCAACATGTCCAAAGTATGTCAGACAAAGCTTCAGAAACCTGGCTCCCAAGGAGCAACCCAGTTTTACCCTCTGTCGGATGAACCTATTTATTCTTCTAATCATCTATGGTATATTCAATACCCTAATGAAATCAGAGTCATGATACAAATAAATGTATGCATACTTATGTTTAATGCACCATTATTGACAAAAGCAAAGTGATGGAAGCAGCTCTATTCCCTGCGAACAGATGAATGAAGAGAAAAACTGTGTTGCATTTACATGATGGAATATCACGGCATTGATAAGAAATGAACTTTCAAAACACTAAACTGGATGAGTCTGGAAGACATTTTGCTGAGTGAAACATCTCAGTAACAAAAGGACAAACACTGCATTAATACACTGTTATACAATAAAATTAACACTAGAGGAAAGGATGGAGTACGTGAAAAGTGGACAGAAAATGAACACTATACCTGAATAGATAACGGACTGTCTGAAGAGAATGGATGATTAGGCATTATATGTATAACAACAATCTGGAACAAGAAATGCTTTACTAAGTGAATTGTGGGAAAGGGGAATAGAATGAGGAAGGGCAATGTGCATCAATGAATGATGAATGAAAATCTAATCTTTCTGTAAACTTTCATTAACATGATGATAAATATACTTGCTCAATGTAGCATAATGATTTGCATATATGAATGAAAACAGAGAATGCATTTAAGAGCTATGAGTAGCTCAACACAATCACATAGAAAACAGAGAGGAAAGTTAAAAATATTTTCAGATTCATGGCAGTGAATTGAACAGAGGCTACTAGTTTCCTCAAGCCTACATGAAGAACATCTAGAAAATACAGAGAAGCAAGGGCATGAGGAGTTAATATTTAACTAGAACTGACCAAAATCCCTTAGTGAAATATTGTGGAGTTTGAGATGGTTGTGATGTTGAGAGTTTCTTGTTCAAAATGGCTTTCCTAACCACTGACTTTTACTTTGCCCCGTGAATGGGTGGGAATATAAGTACAGGGCATGTCTGTCTATTCACAAGGAGATTGCCTTTTACGGTCATTAAATTGAGCAGATTCAGCAGCAGAAATTGAGACTCTGACCACTAGCAAAGAAGTAGGAAATGCAGTGCACCCTTCAAGGCAGAGATAGTTGCACCAATCAGACCTAAAGTAGAGCAACAGCAACCATAGCAGAGAACCAAAGACCTGACATGAGGCAGAGCTGACCTTGGTACTGCTACGCCACCAGAACCATATCCTAAACACTAGCCTAAAGCCTTGAGGCTGAAGGCTGAAGGGCCTGTGAGCCTGCTTCAGAAGCTGTGCTGACTGACAGATCTTGTTACCAACTGAAGTTGTGTCCTATGGACTTCTCTAATAAACCACATAGCTATGAGCATGATTTTGTGTGCTCTTTGAGATAATCACTAAAAGTGGACCCAGTAAAGCAATAAGGTTGTTGTTGGACTTAGCAGGAAGAGGTGTGGCACTGTGAGGTACATGTCTGACCTCATTAGAATTGGGTTTGTGTTGTAGATGTTGTTGGTGGGGGCAGTTTCCATTTATTGAGCTAATGGAGGTCTGATATGGTCTTTCTCACATGGACCTTCTTTTCCAATGTTTGTTGTTGTATACTGTCAAGTAGAAACTGACCCATCACTGACCCTCCAGAGGGTTCTCAGAGGCAGTTAATCACACAGAAGGAGATTGCCCATCCTTCTCCCAAGGAGCAGCTGGTGGATTCGCACAGCATGCCTTTCAGATTACAGTACAGCTTTCGCCACTAGGCAACCAGTGCTTCCTGTGGTTGCAGGACTCGTGATAAGAAGATAGATTATGAGAGAACTTTTAAATTCTTTTGTGTCTAAATTCTACATAGTTTTGGAAGAATTAACAATGTGGACCAGGAATGAGCACAAATTCTTGGAGAAATAGTAAAGACCTGCTTCTATGAGAAGCTGATGAGAAGCCATGATCAGATCCTAACTCTCTAACTTCTTTTATAAAAATGTGGTTTTTGATGTTGTTACGTGCTGCCAAATAGGAACTCCCTCATAGCTGCCTGTTTTCAGAGACAGTAAATCACATGGGAGGAGAGCATATAAATTTCTCCTGGAGAGCAGCTGGCAGACTCTAACTGCATGCCTTTGGGTTCACAGTGCAGTTACTTACCACTAGGTCATCAGAGCTCCCTGATGGAACACTACCTAAGATTTTAATGAGATTGTTTCCTCCCTCGACTATCTGTTCTAAGAACAGATGCACTTTAATTTCTAAAACACTGGTACTACATAAAATCCTCTATCCTGGGGATTATCCAAACATATACATGCAAATTGGAAGAACACCAACTAGGACCTGGAGACTGGTCCTCCAATGACTTTTGATATAAAGAATAATTTCTATAGGAAGTTATTAGTTCACAGACTAGGTTTTGAATGTATTTCAAGAACATCATAAGCATACCTACCAGAATCATCAAAAAGGAAAATGAATATATTTGATGAATATTATTAAAATGTGAGAGGATATTAATGAACAAAAAAATCAGTCATGCAAATTTTCAAGTGAAAATATGAGTTATGGATGCAATAATTCTTGAAAAAAAGCACAAGAGTTGTGATATAAGAAATATTTATAAGCAAGAGGTTTGAATATCTCTTTAAAAGATGAAGAAACAGATGATATAAAAATAATGGTAAAAGAGTAGAATTAAAGAAAGAAACCAACAAATCCATATTTGTTATTGTTGTTATGTACAATCAAGTCACCCACGATCTTAGCAACCCTCTGTACAGTAGCTCTGAAACTTGCCTTATCCTGAACCAGTCTCAACGACTCCAACATACCTTCCTTCATTGCCCTAGGTACTGTGTCAATCCATCTCATCTAGGGTATTCCTTTTCTCGTCTGTCCCTCCGCCTTTCCAAATACGATGATCTTCTCCAAGGACTGGACATTCTTGGCCACATGCCCAAAATATGATATGGAGTTTCATAATATAAATTTCAGAAATAGAGAAAACTCAAATGTTTTTTAAAATCCAAATTAATTTCAAAAATTTTTGAAAGATTAAAGATAATATACTGAATGCATTATATAGCAGCATAAAGAAAAACAACACATATTTATACTTGTTAAATTTACATATTTTTCATAACAGTAGAACACTTCTTGAGTAATAAACCTCAGATTACCATCAGAATTCTCACTGGTAATATCAGACGCAAAAAATGCTGTTGTTGTTGTTGTCAAGTGACATCCAGTTGCCTGAGACTCATAGTGACCCTCTGTACAATAGCCCTAAACCATGAGCTGTCCTGTGCCAATCTCACTGTCTCTGAGACACCCACCTCGATTACCCCAGTCAGTGAATCAATCCACCTCATAGAGGGTCTTCCTGTCCTGCACTATCACTCCACCCTCCCAAGTATGATATCCTTCTCCAAGGACTGGTCCCTCCTTGCAACATGTCCAAAGTATGTTAGATGAAGCTTCAAAATCCTTTCCCCCAAGAAGCAGCCTAGCTTCACCCTCTCTAGGATAAACCTGTCTGTTCTCTTAGCAGTCCATGGTATATTCAATTCTCTTCTCCAACACCACAGCTCAAAAGCATCAATTCTCTATCATCCCTAGTTATTGTCCAGTTCTTTGGTGCATAGCAAGTGATTGCAAAGACCATGGCATGTATGTAAGTGCACCTTAGTCTCCAGACTGATGTCGTTGCTCTTCACTACTTTAGAGAGGTGCCTAACAGCAGACTTTCCCATTGCAATATGTATTATAATTTCCTGGCTTTTGGTGCCAACAGTCTTGACCGTAGAGCCAAGCAAACTAAAACTGTGAACAATCTCAATCTCATCATCCATCATGATGCTGCCATTTGGCCTAGTGGTGAGAATCTTGGTTTTCTTGATATTGAGCCTCAATCAAAACTGAAGACTGCAGTCCCTCACCTTCCACAAGAAGTGCTTTAGGTCCTCCTCAGTTTCAGCAAGCAGGATTGTGTCATCTCCATAATGCAGATTGTTGATGAGTCTTCCTCTAATCTTGATGCAATAATTATTAATGTTGATGGGAAACAGCTTTATACAATTTCCATTTTCGGTTGGATCACCTCTCTTGGGAATGGGAATAAGTATGAATCTCTTAAAGTCAGTCAACCAGGCATCTGTCACCCAAATGTTCTGGTATAGGCTGAGAAGCACGTCCAGGATTGCATTTATTAGTTGAAACATGTCAACTGGTATAGGTGCCTTATTTTTTGCCTCTGATTTCAATGCAGCTTGAACTTCTTCCTTTATTACCATTGGGTCTTATTCCTGTAGTATTTCCTAAAATGTTTCAGTGTTGACTAGTGCTTCATTGGTTTTTCTGTATTTTCCTTCCTTTTTTTTTTCCTTCTTGGATCATTCAAAATTTTTCCCATAGCAACTTTCAACATTTAAATTAGTATTTTAGTGCTTTTCGCTTGAGAAATACAAGTTCATTCCTTTTTTATTCTACAATTCCAGCTCTTTGTACATTTTATTATAGTTTTTGCTTTGTTTTATCAAGCTTCCCTTTGAAATTTTCTGTTTAACTCTTTTATTTCGATACCTCTTCTTTTGTATAGACTTCCCAATGACAATTTCCATGGTCTTTATTCTGACATTCATTTTGGTTTTTTTCTTCAGACACTACCTTTGTAATGATCTTTTTCTTTCTTTGTTAACAATATTCTTATTTGCTAAACATGAGGAAGACTTGAACATCTGCTGCAAAAGATCAAGGACTATAGCCTTTAGTGTGGATTACATCTCAAAATAAAAACAAAACAGGTTCCTCACCACTGGACCAATAGAGAAAATCATGATAGATGGAGAAAGGATTGACGGTGTCAATTATTTCATCTTGCTTAGATTAATAATTAACACCTTTGGTATTAGCAGTCAGAATTTAGGAGACATATTGTACCATGCAAGTCTACTCTTAGAGACTTCTCCAAAATATTAAAGACCAATGATGTCAGTTTAAAGACTAAACCTTATTTAGACCATGATCTTTTCAGTCACTTGCAATGCATCTGAGAGCAGTGACAATAAATAAGGATGACAGAGGAATTGATGCCTTTGCACTGTGGTATTGGAGAAGAGTATTGAATATTCTGTGGGCTGCCAAAAGAACAAACACATTTGGGGCATTTTAAAACAACATCAATTTTTCCCTAAAGCTATGTATCCTACATGGGAAGATTCAAGTAGAAACGTATTGTAATGTTGGAGGCACTTTTTTTCAAAGATAATTATTGAATAATTGGGATAGATATGCATTTTATTAGAAGATTCTGTGATGGTATTAGTTAATAAGTCAACTGTCAGACTCTTATTCTAGTTGGTAGGTGACATAGATCATAATTAGAGCAATACAAATAATGACATAGAAGAGTAAATGTTGTTTTAATAAGTCAATAAAATAACCAGTTGTTTTAATAAAGGGATAAAAGCTGAGACATTAAAGACAGATTGACGGTAAAGGAGAAAGAAGTAGATACTGAGCTCTTATTTTTTATCATGTTTTATGTCTTAGGAAACATTTAGGTTGAATGCTTGGTAAATAAACATGATTCTGATATGAAAGGTTCAGATTTTAACTGTACGTTTGAAAATATAAACATTGAGCAAACAATCGATATGTTAAAGGCTGAGATTGATCTGTAAGGAATGTGAAACAATGGGACACAAGAGCTTCAGGTCGAAGTCCACTTAATGTGCATATTCAGGACAGAGTAGAAGTTAGAACAGATATATCAAAGACCCTTTCATGCCATAATGTCACAGACCCTACTCTCACTGAAACGAAATCTCCATGGGCTGGGTGTTTAATTAGTTTTGCTCCTTAGAAACTAGATCAATTTCGGGGCACAGAAATTCTGGCTTCGCAACAAGGAGCTCCATCCTTTTCCTAAGGAATAAATGTATTATAACTCACCCTCACTGAAATAGAGCCTCAGAAAATCAGATTTTCATTATAACAGATACATGAATGATCCATTATATGCAGTTCTCCATTTTAACACTGAGAATTACACAACTTATAATGCATATTTGTCAGATACATGTTTAATTTTCTCTTTTTCCTTTGATGTTAGGTAAGTCACTAAGAAAATGAAACAATCATAATCAGAACATTAAGTGTCAGAAAGAGAATTACTCGTGGGAGACATTTTTAGTTTGGAAGCAAATCTGTCCTGCAACCCAGCTAACTAATTTATATTTGGTTAATTAGACCTTTTTTGAACACCAAGCTAAGTTCTATGAATAGTGTTATAATTCTCTATCTCTATTTCCTTTGTGCAAATCAATGTGTAACATTTTTCCAAAAATGATATTAAACCATAATTAAAATAAAAATATAATAAATCAGCAGAAATAATTGCAGAGGACATTCAAAGAATAAAATTTAGTCTACACAGAAATGGAAAATACAAATATAGACATAAAGATATATAGATATAGTTATACAGATCTCACAATTTAATCACCTATTGCCATTAAGTAGGAACTAACACATAGCTCACCACTTAGCAGTAGGCTTCAGAGGCTGTAAATCACAAAGGAAGAGGTTGCTAATCTTTCTCTTGAAGAGCAGAACCACCTGCCATTGGGTTGGCCAGATGACTCCCTAACAACTTGACCATCAGAGCTCACTCTATAATAGCTTTAAACACAGACATGAATACACACAGGTACACATACACACACTCATATACACACACCAAGTACACCAAGAAGTACTTCCAAAATGCTTTCAGAGTTTTGATATCTATAATTAATTAAATTTTAGTAGGTAAGTTATATATGTTTTAAAATAAAAATTAAAATATTTAATGTCCAGACACAGAATATGTTTAGTTTAGAATTATACTCTTGGGATTTGTTTACTAAGTGTTGCAAATACATGTGTAGAAAAAGACTTCTATCAGGTAAAGAAAGCATGAATGTTTCCTGTACTGTTGCTTTGGGGAGTGTTTTCTTATACTATATTAAGGGAGTATTTCAATTCTGAGGGAACTCTAGTGGACTAGTTGTAGGAAGCTGCAGGCGCTTTGAGGCCACCAGCTGTTCCGGGGAGAAGGATGGGCATCTCCTCTCCTGTAATTAATTAACTCTGAAAACCCAATGGAGGGTCAGCTATGGGTTCATTCCAACTTCATGGTACATAACACACACACACACATTTCTAGATTACTATTTTGTAGTATAACAAATGTTATATTTAATAAGGTTAATGGCTTGGTAACATATTCTTTTTAAATACAGGTTGTTATAAAAAGGTTTCTCTTTACCAATATTTCATAAACTGTTCCTTATATTGCAACTAGAGGAGAAAAGAAAATACTAACATTTGCATACATTGATATGCTCAGCTTTGCTTCAAGACTTAAATTAAAATGACGTAAATCTCTTAAAGAGACACGACAGTGAAATGAAGTTAATTACATGTGTTACTAAAACAACAGCATTCATTCTAAATGTCTGTGGACAAAATTTATCACTTCCCCTTTTCTACAAAATACTGCATTCCTAGGTATATTTCATCAATGTAACACTGAGAGAAGAATATAAAAGACCATAGTTGAAGTACTTTACTGTACTTCAGAAGACTCATTAAAAATATGAGCAAAGGATAATAAATATACATTTTAAATTATTAAATACTAATGCTGTAAACTTCCTAAGTGATGAAATGGCTGAATAAATTGCTTTAATCCAGACACAGATTAACAAAAATGTCTGCAAGCGAATTGATAAATGCTTTTTTCTTACAGAGTACAGCACTGTACAAAATTCAAGAGTTTTCACCCATGGCTCCTTGCTTAGCAACCAAATGTTGTTGTTGTGTGTCATCAAGTCTGAACTGACTCTTAGTGACCAGTGTGACTCTTACCCATTAAGCCAAAATAACTCCCTATTCTGATTAGTACCTGTTGTTGTTATGTGCCATTGAGTAGTTGCCACTCATAGTGACTCTATCTATATACAACAGCCCTGAAACCTACTCTACCCTGTGCCAACTTTACTCTTTCTCATTACAGCAGTCACTGTATCAATCCATCTCATCTCTCTCTCCCTCTCTTTCTCTGTCCCTCCACCCTTCAAAGCATGATGTCCCTCTCCAAGGACTGAACCCTCCTTGCAACATGACCAAAGTATATCAGATGAACCCTCAGAATCCTTCACTTCAAGGAGCAGCCTGGCTTTACTCTATTCTAGGAGGAACCTGTTTGTTCTCCTAGCAGTCTATGGTATATTCAACATTATTCTTCAGCACCACAGCTCAAAGGCATCAATTCTCTTTCTATCATCCCTAGTCATTGTCCAGCTCTCTGATGCATAGCAAGCAATCGCGAAGACTATGGCCTGTATCAGGCGTAACTTAGTCTCTGGACTGACATCATTGTTCTTCAGTACTCTGGAGAGGTCCCTAACAGCAGACTTTCCCAATGTAATTCACCTTTTGATTTCCTGACTTCTGGTACCAAGTGTTTATTATGGAGCCAAGCAAATTAAATTTGTTAACAATGTCAACCTCTTCACTATCCATAATGATGCTGTCAATTGGCCCAGTCTTCTCTTGATGTTGAACTTCAATCCATATTGAAGACTGCAGTCCTTGATCTTCTGCAGCAAAGGCTTCAGGTCATCCTCAGTTTCAGCAAACAGAGTTGTGTCATCTGCATAACGCAGGTTGTTGATGAATATTCTTCCAATCCTGATGCCATATTCCTCCTCATACAGCCCAGCTTCCAGATGATCTGTTCTGCATAAAGATTGAAAAGGTATGGGGACAGAATGCATCCCTGGCATACAAACTTCCCAAATTTTGAACCAAGCAGTGCCTCCTTGCTCTGTTCTGATGACGGCCTCTAAGTAAAAATGTAGGTTTAGCATAAGCAAAATCAAATGTTCTGGGATTCCTATTCTTCTCAGAGTCAGCCACAATTTGTTGTGATTCACAGAGTCAAATGCCTTTGCAGTAAATGAAATAAAGATAGATATTCCTCTGGTACTCTCTGCTTTCAGCCAAGATCTATCTAATATTAGCTATAATATCCTTAGTATTATGGCCTCTTCTAAACCCAGCCTGCACATCTGGCAGTTCTCTGTTGACATGCTGCTCCAGGCGTTTTGGATTATTTTCAGCAGAATCTTGCTTGCATGTGATATTAATGATATTGTTTGATAATTTCCACACTCTGTTGGATCACCTTTCTTTGGAATGATAATGAATATATATCTCTCCCAGTCAGTTGGCCAGGTGACTGTCTTCCATATTTCTTGGCACAACTTAGTGAGTGCGTCCAGGGCAGAGTCTGTTGAAATATGTCAATTGGTATGCTATCAATTCCTGGATCTTTGGGGTTTTGCCAGATCTTTCAGAAGAGCTTGAACTTCTTCCTTTATTACCACAGGCTCTTTCTCATACATTATTCATGAAATTATCTGTGTCAGCCAGTTCCTTCAGGTCCAGTGACTCTATACGCCTTCCGTCTTCTTTTAATGGTTCTCGGATCGATTGACACTCTGCTCAAAGCTTCCTTAAGTATTGTAACTCATGGCTTGAATTTGTTTATCAATTCCCTCAGTTTAAGAAATGCAGAGCAAGTTTGGCCCTTTTGATTTTCTGACACTAGCGCATTGCACATTTTATCCTTTCCTTTGTCTTCTCAAGCTGCCCTTTGAAATCTTGTAATTCAGCTCCTTAATTTCTTGATGTCTTCACTTTGCTTTGACTTCTTGGTGCTCTAGTGTAATATTCAGAGTCTCACCTGACATTCATCTTGGTCTTTTCTTTCTCCTCTGCCTCTATAATGACCTTTTGCATTCTTCATGGATGAAATTCTTGATACCCTCCCAGAGCTCATTTGATTTTCTCTCATTGGTGTTCAATGACCCAATCCTGTTCTTGAGATGGCTTTGAAATTCAAATGGGATAGACTTAAGGTCTAATTTTCATTCCTGTGGATTAGATTTAATATTCTTCAACTTCAGCTTGAACTTGCATATGAGTAATTGGTGGTCTCTTCCACAGTTTTCACATCTGATATTAAGTTTCTCCAACAATTCCTTAAACAGATGTAACCGATTTGATTCCTATACATACCATCAGGTGAAATCCATGTGTATAGCTTGCATTTGTGTTTCTTATAAAAGATATTTACAATGAATAAATCCTTGACTGTTCAGAATTCTATCATAGTATTTGTATAAGTGTTATAAACATGCTAGGAAATTTACAAAAGTTTATTCAGACACACAACAATGAAGTAAAATAATTCAGAAAGTTGAAAATGCATGAGTTTGGCACAGCAAAAGCAATGTCTATGACCTAAATGCTAATCACAATTTTAAAATGGAAAGTATTTTCCCTCTAACTAAAAGATATGTCCATATAAAAACTAATAATTATTGTTGTTGTTATATGTCTGTGATTCATAGTGACCATACAAACTGTAGTTCTGAACCCTGTCTTGTCCTGAGCCAATCTCACTGTTTCCAACACACATAACCCTATTACCCCAGTCATTGTGTCAATCCATCTCATCCAGGGCCTTTTTGTCCTGTGCTTTTCCTCCACTCTTCCAAGCATAATGACTGTCTCCAAGGACTGTCCCTCCTGGCGGCATACCCAAAGTATGTGAGCTTCAAAATACTTGCTTCTAGAAAGCTTGGTTTCATTCTCTCTGGGACAAACTTGCTTTTCCTCTTGACAGTCCGTGGTATGTTCACGACTCTCCTCCAGCAACACAACTCAAAGGCATCAGTTCTTTTTCTGTCATCCTTATTGTCCATTTCTCTACCATTTCTCTGATACATAACAAGTAATTGCAAAGACCATGGCCTTTATCGGGCACACCTTAGTCTCTAAGCTGACATCATTGCTTCTCAGTACTCTAGAAAGATCCCTGGCAGCAGATTTAACTAATGCAATTCACCTTTTGATTTCCTGACTGCTGGTGCCAAGAGTGTTGATTGTGGAGCTGAGCAAACTACAACTATTAAAAACTTCAATCTCTTCTCCATCCATCATGGTGTTACCCATTGGCCCAATAGTGAGAATCTTCATCTTCTTAAGGTTGAACTTCAATCTATACTGAAGGCTGTATTCCTTGGCCCTCTGCAGCAAGCACTTCAGGTCCATTCTCATCATAAATTTATTCTAAGGTTAATAGCACCTTAAGTTTTGTTCTTTCATTGAAGCAAAATGTATATAAATCATATATTTAAAATTATTACAAGTAGCCTATGATAAGATTAGTAGAGAAATTTCCATTGGTTCATATTTCTTACCTTATATGCCTATTCCATGCTCATTTAATATTGATATCAGAACATTTAGTAATTGATAGTTGAACAAAAAATCGGGTCCACTTACTTGTGTTTAACAGTTAAATATCAAAGATACAATTTTTTGAGAGGCACAACATAAATAATTTCTGAGATCTGAACAATAAACAAGGTACTAATAACATTCAATTGACTTAACAGAGGGCAAGTGAAAAACTTTTATATATTCTTAAAGAGAAAGTTATACATATTCATCACATTTTTGTTTTAGGGTAGAGTGAGTGTCTGTGCTGTGGTAATATATTCCATATGCAGAAAAAGGCAAATTTGTCATGGCAGAGGAGGGATATTCTACAGGGAATGTGTTACAAGTACCAAGAAATAAAAAGATAGTTAACATTTGTCAAATATGCTCACAAGCACATGTCCAAAGTACTAAAGAGCAAAGATGTCAGCATACTATAAATTATATTTTCATTCTTTCACATGCTTGTGAAAATTAAACAATAAATAAGAGAGACTACAGAAGAATTTATGTATATGAATAATGGTATTTGTGAAGACTATTGACTATACTAAGGATGCCAAAGAATCAACAAATCTATTCTTGAAAAGGTGCAGTCAGCGTGCTCCTTGAAGGCAAGAATGGTGAAACTTCATCTCATATGCTACTGGCCATATTTTTTGGTCTTTGGAAAAAGAAATTATGTTTGGAAAAGTGTGAACTCAATAAAAGAGAAGACCCTCAAAACAGCATTTAACAACAACATAGCCGTACAAAATTCATGCATGCACATCATTCATCCCAGTTGATTCTAGCCAACTTATTTCTGATAATTGTTAAGATGTGAGAAGAAACAGTATTAAGTGAAGATTTAAGGGTGGAGGTTAGTGTACAGAAATAGCTTACTGAATGTAAGTCCTCAGCTTTAATGTCTGTGATAAGAAGAGATTAAATCATCACCCAAACTCTGGCTGATTCTGAGAAGAATGGGAATTCCAAAACATTTGATTGTGCTTATGTGAAACCTATAGTTGGACCAGGAGGTCGTCAACAGAACAAGAAAAAGAACAGAACAGAAAACACTACATGGTTCAAAGTTGGGAAATCTATACACCAGAGATGTGTCCTATTGCCATACTTTTTAAATCTATATGCAGAACACATTATCTGGGAGGCTGGGCTCAATGAGGAGAAATGTGTCATCAAGATTGGAGGTAGACTCATCAGCAATCTGCCTGATGAAACTGAAGAAGACTTTAAGTCCTTGCTGCAGAAGGCCAAGGACCGGAGCCTACAATGTAAATTGAAGCTCAGCATCAAGAAAAAAATTGATTCTCAACACTGGGCCAATTAGTAACACCACAATATATGATGAAGAGATTGAGATTATTAATAGCTTTAGTTTGCTTGGCTCCATGTCACTCATTCTTAGTACCAGCAGCCAGGAAATGAAAAGATGAATTACATTGGGAAAGTCTGATCTCAAAGACCTATGTATCCAAAGTACTGAAGAGCAATGATATAAGTCTGGAGACTAAGGTGTGCCTGATTCAGACCATAGACAGAAAGATAATTGCTGCCTTTGAGCTGTGTTGCTGGAGAAGAATGTTGAATATACTGCTAAGAGAACAGACAGATTGGTCTTAGAGAGGGTGAGTCAAGGCTGCTCCTTGAAAGGATTCCAAAACTTTGTCTGACATACTTTGGATATGTTGCAAGGAGGAACCAGTCCTTGGAGAGGGACATCATGCTTGGGAGGGTGGGGATACAGTGCAAAAAAAGAAGAGCCCTTGATGAGACGGATTGATTCAGTGACTGGGGTAATGGGTGTAATTGTGTCAGAGACAATAAGATAGGCACACGATAGAGCAGGGTTTAGAGCTATTGTACAAAATTTCGCTATGAGTCACGGGAGACTTAATGGCACATAACAACAATTTATATGAAAAAGATACTAATACATGTCATACAAAAGTCAACTTCAATCATATATTTATTTGACAGATTGAATTTATTTGTTTTCATCAAAGTGGCTACTGGGTATTTTTAAAAGAAAGACTTCTGTGTTTATCATGAAACAGAAAAATTTTAAATCTCCCTTCAAACAAAGAGAAAAATAAATCTTCCTGGACTGATCTAGGAAAATTATGAGGAAGAAGAATCTTTTTCATGTAACTTTCTATTTTACTTAAATGGAAAAAGTCACATATTCCTCTCTATCTCACACCTCCCACAGTGAGAACCACAAGCCCACATGCTTTCAGAAAGCACTATTTTTCAAAGAAAATAAATTGGATTTAGAGTCAAATGTTTCCTACTTAACTGTTAGAAAAGAATCCACCCGATGTTTTTAGAAATTCTCTCAAAATTACCTAAATGGCATGTCAGAAGTAGTAAATCAGTAGGAAGGAGCTCTGGTAGAATAAATTGTTCATTGCTTCTCAGGAAGCTGAGAGGTGGGTAGTCGGGACAACAGCCACAAGGAAATTTACCAGGCAGGTCTCCTCACCTGCCATCGAGTCAGAATCTTTTAAAGGTTTCCAATAAAAGCAATAGTTTGATATGACTTAAACATAATAACTGGATTAGCAGGTTAATTAACCGAATTCTTGGATCTAATAAATAGTGCATAATGCAGCTTATTGATGAGTCCCTCTCTAATCCTGATGCCACATTCCTCTTTATAGAGTACAGCTTCTTAGATAATTTTCTCAACATATTGACTGCACAGGTGTGGAGACAGAATACATCCCTGAAACACTCCCTTCCCAATTCCAAACAATGCAGTGCTCTCCTGCTCTGTCTGCACAACAAGCTCCTGGTCCAGGCATAAGTTTCTCATGAGCACAATCAAGTGCTTTGGGATTCCCGTTGTCCTCAATGTCAACCACAACTTGTCATGTTGTTGTTGTTGTTGTTATGTGCCATTGAGTCGTTTTTGACTCATAGCGACCGTATGCACAACAGCCCTAAACTCTACTCTATCCTGCGCCAACCGCACCACCTCTGACACACCCATCCCGATTAACCCAGTCACCGAAACAATCCATCTCATAGAGGGTCTTCCCCTCCTGCGCTGCCCTCCACCCTCCCAAGCATGATGTCCCTCTCCAAGGACCCGTCCCTCCT